>NC_061114.1:158736496-158910055 GCF_002878395.1 Capsicum annuum | reverse complement strand
AAGATAGCGGAAAACCTACTACAAGACTTAACTTAAACATGTCTAAACAGTTCAATAGATTCATAAAAGTATCCATTACCCCCAAATCCATAATCATCCATAATACCTCTATACTAACCAATGTTTAGGAAGGTATATATCAGGACAAGCCCTAGACAATAGCCAAACCAAGTCAAAATAAGACTAATTCTAAAGATAGGAGACCAAGAAGGAAAATCTTCCGATGTAAGGAAGATCACCATTCCTAAGTCAGTGCAAAAACTTCTTTGATCACCTAAACACTACACAGGAATAGAAGATGATGCTTCAACCCCTATGTCGCGTGGGGACATATCATCCAAAGAGGATTAGTGGTTGGAGAGTTAATATGTTACTCAAGGAATTAGATGAATGACTTTAACCATGTATACACTCATTAAGCAAGGGACTTTAACCACATACACATCTATTCAAGCAAGAGACTCTAACCACATACTAACATTTATTTAAACAAGGGACTCTAAACACATGCCCACACATTAGGCGAGCGACTCTAACCTCATGCCTTATTTGATAGGGGACTCTAGGCCAAGCCATTTCATTTGGTGAGGGACTTCAAGCTTAATAGATCTCATTGTGCTAGGGACTTTAACCACAAATGATTTCATTAGGCAAGGGACTTTTACCTCAATCTCTTTGATTAGACAAGGGACTTTAACATCAATCCATTTGACTATCATCAGTCAACATTGGGACTCCAAACCTTTGTCCATTGATAATAATCTACTTAATTCAGACTTAAGGACTTCAACCCATTTGGACAATTCATCATATACATGACCACATGGTCCTCATGGAAGGCTTTGTTGCTCAACCATTTCAATTGACCAATGTTACAATTCAATTTATCATACAATTCAATTTATGGTCATTAAGACCCAAAAAAATTCACATTTCATTAGAAATCTTATACCGCATTTATACCATACTTTAGTACAACACACAATTTAAGTTTATTTTCATGTTTAGGGACTCTAACCCCTTATTAACCATCAGCAAAAAAGGTCCTAAATTTCACCATACATGGCTCATGATACCTTTACAATATCATTTGAAAACTACTCGTACTTATTGGGCCCTTTATCTAGTTCAATCATCATCAACATACGACTAGAGAATTCGCTTAGATATTTTCACACACACCTTGTGTGCATGCCTTTACCAAGGCCATTTTCATGGTAGAAATCATCAAGAGTAGACTTATTCAAGACTCAAATGTTATACCACATACAAATAGCACCCACGTGTTTGAATCATCATCAATAACATGTATAATCACAAGTCTAAGCAAAAGTCCACATTATTAATCCTTAGGCAAGAAAAACCTTTTCACTTAATATCAAAATCACCATGTACACTTACTAATTCAACTATAAAATGCATGGGAATAGAGTTATTTTAAAAGGGTAAGAGTTACATGGCTTAGACAACTTGATTTACCAAGAGTTTTGATTTCACTTTGCCTTTTAAAGATCACCCTTAATACCCTATCCTCCAATTCTCCACAATTGAGATTGAGAGAGAGTTTTTGATGTTTGATCCCAAAAATATGTATTTTAGGAAGCTATTTACACTTATATAGTGAAGGGACTTAGGGTTTTGGGTGAGGCAAATGACCATAAGGTCCTCAAATAAAAGCTGAAAATTGGCCACGATGTTGGGTAAGACTCACTTGATTCAATTGTACCCTAGGGTACGAGTGGTACCCTAAGTCGTACCCTAGGCTCCTCCAGGCCAGCTACACTTGTTAGGGTACGACTACACCCCATTGATTTATATCCAAAGGGTACAAATCATTCCCTAAACCATATCAATAGACCTTACGAAAAACAATCCACTCAAAGCTAATACTTCACTCTAAATGATGGTCTTGGTACGACTTGTACCTTGAGGTATGATTGGTTAGAGGCTAACTCATACCTACAATAGTGAGTGACCCTCACAACACTTCCTAGGGTATGAGAGAGCAGGGTGATGGATACAAATCATATCCAAGGTGTAAGACTCATTCCCCTAGTCATACCCAACTAGTGAGAGCAAAGGAAGAAATTATCCTTATGGTTCAAAGTCTAGGTGTTTCAATTCTCCCCACTTGGGATCATTCGTCCGCAAATAACGAGTAAGGCAAGCATAAACACAAGTTGACATATTATCACGCATCAAACCATCAATTAAAAGTTAGAGCAAAGTACACCATAAGAATGTAACATATATCATACTTGTTATCAATCAATCATTCATTTCATCGACTTTGGGTCACAAACCCACTACTTATCAAAATAATTACTCATTTCAAAACTTAGGGACTTTCACCCGTCGACTTATCAGAGATACTTGTTCAAATAAAAGACTAGAGACTCAATCACATCATCTATCAAATACATGAATTAACTCAATGTATTAGGGACTTAAACGTATCACAACAAGGACACACATGATTTCAAAACATTAGTGACTTGAACCCATCGTCTATCAAGACATAAATCAATTCAAAGCTTGGGGACTTTAACCCATAGCATAACTCAATTCAACATATTGGGGAATTTAACCCATTTTCTATCAAGACATAAATCAAGGTAAGAAGCTTAAAACATACCTTCAAGACAAGTTCCCAGGATGGGAAACAAATACGGATACTTGGACTTCATGTCCTCTTCAGCCTCACACGTAGCTTTCTCAGACTTTTGGTTCCTCCATGCAACCTTCACCAAACCAACATCTTTCATTCACAACTACAAAACTTGTCGATCATAGATCATTATCTGGATCTCCTCATAGGAAAAAGATTTTGAGATATCAAAAACTCTCAAGGGAACAACCAACGAAGGATCACCAAAATATTTTCGGAACTTAGAGACATAGAAAACTAGGTGCATAGAGTTCATACTAGAAGGCAACTCCAACTCATAGGCAATATTGCCAACCCTATTCACAATCAAGTAAAGACAAACATACAAAAAAAATAAGCTTGCCCTTTTTACCAAACCTCATTACTCCCTTCATGGTAGAAACTTTCGAGAATACCCAATCGCCAACACTAAACTCTAAGTCCCTATACCTCACATCTGCATAGGACTTTTGGAGACTTTGAGTGGTTTTCAATCTTTCACGAATCACATTCACCTTGTTTAAGGCACTATGAACTAGATTGGGGACAAGCAACTTACCTTCACCAAATTCGTACCACCCAATTGGAGATCGATATGTCCTACCATACAGTGTATTGAAAGAGGCCATGCCAATGCTACAGCTGTAACTATTATTATAGAAGAGCTCAATAAAAGGCAAGTGGTCATACCAACGACCACCAAAATGAATCACACAAGCAAGCAAAATATCCTCCAATGTTTGGATGGTTCTCTTCACTTTTCCATCCATTTGTAGGTGGAAAATTGTACTAAATCACACTCTAGTACCCAAACATTTTTGGAACGACTTTCAAAAGTGGGATAAAAATAGAGGACCATGATCTGAGATTATTGAAACTGGGGCACCTTGCAACTTGATGATCACCACAAGATATAAATTGGTATAATCTTTCGCCGAGTAATTAGTCTTCATGGGCAAGAAGTAAGTGAACTTGGTCATTCGATCATCAATGACCCAAATAGAATCACATTGATTCTAAGATTGTGGAAGACCAATAAACAAATCCATATTAATTGCATCCCACTTCCATTCGGGAAACACAATTTCTTGGTACAAACCACTGGGCCTCATGTGCTCAACTTTCACTTATTGACATACCACTCACTTGGTTACATAACTAACCACATCTCGTTCCATATTACCCCACTAATAGAACTCTCTAAGATCATGATATATCTTGGTGGAACTACGATGAATACCATACCAAGATTCATGAGCCTCGACCATGGTCCTTTCCCTCAATCCATCGACGTCGGGAATACATATCCTAGCTTGCTATCTCAAGATACCATCACCACCAATCATAAAATCCACAACTCTATCTTGACCCACATTACTCTTGATCTTGATCAAGTTGGACTCCAGTACTTGCTTTTTCTTTTATCAACAACAAGAGACGACTGAGATACCGGATACATAAATACACCACCATCCTCGAAGTCGACAAGTCAAACACTAAGACTAGCCAAATTGCAAATATCATTTACCGATTCCCACTTGTCCTAATCCACATGGGAAAAACTTTCCATGGACAATCTAAAAATAGTATCAGCAACTACATTAGCTTTATCGGGTTTGTAATGAAGACTCATATCATACTATTTTAATAACTTAGTCGACCATCTTTGCCTGAGGTTCAACTCCTTTAGAGTAAACACATATAAAAGACTCTTAAGATTAGAAACGATATCAACATGAACCCATAAAGATAATGCCACCAAATTTACAACAACAACAACAAACCCAGTGTATTCCCATAATATGGGGTCTGGGGAGGGCAGAATGCATGCAGTCCATACCGCTACTTCCAAAAAAGTAGAGAGGCTATTTTTAATAGACCCTCGGCTCAACATAAAGAATAGTAAGAAAAAGCATAATGCATCATTAAGCATGGTGGGTGGCATGACATAAAAGGAATAAGACATACTAAAAATAAAATAGAAATCAGAGCAATACGAAATAAGATAAATAAGTGCAATATGAAATAAGAGATAAGAAATATGGCATTTAGAAAGTACGACCCCTACCTATGGACACAGTCCTGGGATTACTAACCCAGCTATACATGAGCTCTTCTACTACTAGCTATAACCCACGCATAGGACCTAGCCTTCTACCCTTATCCGCGACTTCCACACCTTCCTATGTAGGGTCATGTCCTCAGTAAGCTGTAGCTGCTCTATAATATGTCTAATCACTTCCCTTCAGTACTTCTTTGGCCTACCTTTCCTCCCCCAAAAGCCATCCAACGCTAGCCTCTCCACCTCCTCATCATATGCCCAAACCATCTTATCCTTCCTTTCTATATTTTGTCTTCCACCAAAGCCACTCCCACCTTCTGCCGGACTATCTCTTTCCAAACTCTATCCTCTTTAGTAAGTCCACACATCAAATGCAACATTCTTATTTCCTCCACCTTTAATTTTTGAATGTGGGAGTTCTTGACTGGACAACACTCTGCTTCATATAATATAGCTGAACGGACTGCCACTTTATAGAATTTTCCTTTAACCTTAAGTGGTACCTTCTTATCACATAACACACCCGAGGTGAGCCTTCACTTCATCCAACCTGCTCCAATGCGATTAGAGATATCCTCATCAATCTCGCCATTTTCTTCAATCGTAGACCCAAGATACTTAAAACTATCCCTCTTATAAACATCCTCGGAATCCAGCCTCACCACCATACCATCCTCCTACCTCAAGTCGCTAAACTTGCGTTATATATACTCCGTCTTGGACCTAATCAACCTGAACCCCTTAGACAACAATATATCATTCGCAAACAACATACACCATGGTACCTTTCCTTGAATACATCACATCAACACATCCATCACCTATGCAAATAGGAATGGGCTAAGATTCAAACCTTGATGCAACCCTGTCTCGATTGAAAAAAGTTCTGAGTCCCCTCTCGCTGTTCTCACCTAAGTCTTTTCTCCATTATACATGTCCTTAATAGCTCTGATGTACACCACCGAGACCCCTCTTGCCTCTAAGAATCACCAAAGAACCTCCCTAGGGACTTTGTCATAAGCCTTCTCCAAGTCGATGAACACCATGTGTAAATCCCTCTTTCTTTCCCTATATTGTTCCACCAATTACTAACTAGGTGTATTACCTCTGTCGTCGAGCGACCGGGCATAAAACCAAACTGGTTCTCTGAAATAGATATGATCTTCCTTAATCACCACTCCATCATCCTCTCCCAAATCGTCATATTATGACTCAGCAGCTTGATACCCCTATAGTTAGTGCAACTCTGAATGTCCCCCTTGTTTTTTTATAAATGACTCATTGTACTCCACCTCCAATCTTCAGGCATCCTCGCCGTCTTCAAAATGCCATTAAACAAATTAGTTAACCACCTTAACCCTACCCTACGTTAAAACTTCCAAAAATCCACCAAAATCTCAGTAGGCCCCATTGTCGTTCCCCTCCGCATCATACGAATAGCTTCCCTGACCTCCCCAACCTTAAAGCGTTTGCAATAATTGAAATCACGTCTCTCCTCTGAGTGTTCCAGCTCACCTAACTCAATCCCCCTATCCCCTTACTCATTTAAAAGCCTATGGAAATACTCTCTCCATCTCTTCTTAATATGGCCATCCTCCACTAAAACTCTACCATCCTCCTCCTTAATGCACTTCACTTGGTCGAGGTCCCAACCCTTTTTCTCTCTAGCCTTAGCAAGCCTATACAACCTCTTTTCCTCGCCTTTGTCCTCTAACCCCGCATATAATCTCTCAAATGCTGCTAACTTTGCTGCCGTAACTGCAAGCTTAGCCTCCTTCTTTGCTAATTTGTAGACCTCCCAATTTCTCCTCTTCTCCTCTATATCTTTACTCTCCACTCCTTAATCTCCCCTTTCTTCTTAACATCTTTATTCCACCACCAGTCCCCCTTAGGTCCTCCTATCCGACCCCTCAAAATAGCCAACACTTCTTTAGTATTCTCCATGATGCAATTGGTAGCCTTATCCCACATGGCATCCATGTCTCCGCTACAACCCTACACCCCCTAAAGTGCCATTTTCTCTTCTATCTTTAGTGCACTATCTGGCATCAAGCTCCCAACCTAATTCTATGCTGACCCTCCTCAACCCTTCTCTTCTTTCTCCTCTTTATAAATAAGTCCATCACCAGAAGCCTGTGCTAAGTCAGAAGATGCTTACTCAGAATGACTTTATAGTCTTTACATAAAACCCTATCCCCTTTCCTTAGCAGCATAAAGTCAATCTGAGTCTTGGCTATCGTACTTCGAAAGGAAATCAGGTGATTCTCCTTCTTTAGAAAGCTCGAATTCACCACTACCAACCCAAAAGCCCTCACAAAATCTAACAAAGCTGCTCCCTCTTTATTTCTATCATCAAAACCAAAACCTCCTTGCACATCATCATAACTACCCGGCACAACCCCAATATGCCCATTGAAGTCCTCTACTATGACAATCTTCTCTGAGCTAGGCACGTCTCTCACCACTTCGTCCAAAGCTTCCCAAAACCCTGCTTTCACCTTTTCTCCCACGCCCTTTTGCGGAGCATAAACACTACACACATGCAGCATAAACCCCTCAATGACCAACTTAATCATCATCAACCTATCACAGACCCTCTTCACCTCCACCACCTGTGCTCTAAGCTCCTCATCAACTAAGATTCCCACACTATTTCGATGTTTTTCACTCCCTGAGTACCACAACTTATACCCATACACATCCCTAGCTTTAGACCCTACCCAATTAGTCTCCTGAACACACGCAATATTAATTTTCCTTCTCTTAAGAATCTTCACCAGCTCTATGGACTTACCCCGAAGGGTCCCTATATTCCAAAACCCTACCCTCAACCTATCTACTCTCACCTCTCACTTATTTCTACCACCACTCACTGCCCCATCCCTAACACCTGACCTAGACAACACACCTACTCCTGACCACCTCTCTTCACCCCCACGCAAAGTTGGCCCCTACCCCAACCCCCTCAGAAATGACCCTATTCAACCATCAACCTCTACAGCCACCACTTAAGGCCAAAACTAAGCCCAAACAAAGCCCCAAGCCTATAGAAAAGTAGACACCAAAAAGAAAGCATCAATAGGAAAATAGAAAAGAAAAAGAAAAAAAGTAGTAAAGAAATAGTATTCAGTAATAAAAATACCCAATCCGACGTAGCAGCTACAACAACACACACATATCCACCAATAAGCTACAACAAACCGATACAAACTATACTCACAAGAAAATAAAACAATACAAACAAAATGATAAAATAATAAAAAGTAAAAGTATGTAACTATCAAAGCGTAGGTGTCACCAGGGTACTCCTGTGTGCTGATGGTATCGTCAATTTTGCTTTTTGAGTTGTTTGCTTCACCGGAAAGCTCCCGTCGGCTATTGCTGTCACTGGAAGTTAAACTAGGCATGATCAGTTTTGTGTTCTGGGGATCGTCGCTAGAGTTATGCCGATGCCCTAGTCTTGCTGGCTGTAACAGCGACAGATCTCCATGAAGGAGGGAGGGAGAGAGAAAAGTTGCTCTGGAGAGTTGGGGGGGAGAGAGAGGGAGAGAAGGAGCTCAAGAGAGAGAGACAAGGAGTGTAGACTTACCTGTTGTCATCGCCAATGCCGGCTACTTGATCAGAGAAGAAGGACATTTGATGAAATGATATTATAATGTTAGTGAAAAGAGAGAGAAAAGCATTCCCAATGCCACCAAATTTGTAATGCAAAAACCATGGCTAACAAATCTAACTAATGAGTAGGGTAGTTCTTCTTATGAACTTTCAATTGCCTAGAAACATAGGCCACCACCCTACCATGTTCCAGTAACATAAAACCAAGACAAATTCTAGAAGCATCACAATATACGACAAAACCATCATTACCTTCGAGCAAGGTCAAGACCGGACTCAAAGTCAATTTATCTTTCAACTTCTCAAAAATACACTTACACGCATCCGACCATAAGAACTTGACCTTCTTTTTGGTCAACTTGGTCAATGGGGCAGCTATAGTTGAGAAACTCTACAAATCCTCTATAGTAACCGGCTAGACCTAAGAAGCTCGAAATATCGGTTTGAGTCATCGGTCTAGGCCACTTCATAACCGCCACAACCTTTTAGGGATCTATAATGATCCTTTCACTAGAGAGAACATGGCCAATAAAAGTTACATATTTCAACCAAATCTCTAACTTGGAGAACTTACCGAACAAATGATGATTCTTCAAAGTTTGCAATATGACATGAAGGTGATTGATATGATCTGCCTCACTGTTAGACTAGACTAAGATGTCATCAATTAAGACAATAACAAACATGTCCAAGAACGGATGGAAGACCCTATTCATCAAGTCCTTGAATGTCGTTAGGGCATTGGTAAACCCAAGGCACACAACAAGAAACTTATATTGACCATACCGACTTCTAAAGGCAGTCTTTGGGATATTTGCATCCCCAATTGTAAGTTGATGATAACACGATCTAAGATTAATATTAGAGAAACACTTTGCACTCTAAAATTGATCAAACAAATCATCTATCCTGGGAAAAAGGATATTTATTCTTTGTGGTCACTTTGTTCAACTAATGATAATCAATGCACATATGAAGGGAACCATTATTCTTGCACACAAACAAAATGGGACCACCCCAAGATGACATACTAGGATGGATAAAACCTTTATCTAAGAGGTCCATCAATTGCTCCTTAAGCTTCTTTAGCTCCACTAAAGAGACTCTATAAGGAGTGATAGAAATTGGACTAGTATCCAGAATAAGATCAATCCCAAAATCAATTTCCCTATCAAGATGAATACCGAGAATATCATTGGGAAACACCTAAGGAAACTTATTAACCATAAGAACGGATTCTAGAAAAGGATCTTCTCAGTTAGAATATTTAACTTAGACCAAATGATACAAACACCCCTTCGAAATCAACTTTTGTGCTCTAAGATAAGAAATAAACCTTCCTTTAGGCACTAAGGAACCATATTACCATAAAATGATCAACACATTAGGGAATTTGAACATGACCCTATGGGTCCGACAATCTAAGAAAGCATTACATGAATACAACCATCCATCCCCAGAATGACATCAAAATTTACCATGCACAACTCTATCAAGTCTATAAGAGTATCTCAATTACCAACAGATACCACACCCCGTATAGACCCTTAAAGCAATCACAGAGTCTCCTACTGGGGTAGAAATTGAAAAAGGAACTGATAGACTCTCGAGACCTCAATTAATATGCACAACCACATAAGGGGTCACATAACAAAGTGTAGACCCTGGATCAAGCAAACAATATACATCACAGGAGAAATTTCTCAACATACCCATGACAACATGTGGAGACGCCTCAGAATCCTAGCGAGTAGCAAGTGCGTACAAGCAGTTTTGTCCAGTGTCAGTTACAGAAATAAAAGAAGAAGTAGAAGTAGCACCCTTTGGTATAAAAGAGGATGTAGTAGCAATAGGAGCCCTATTGGCCCAAAAAGCTGCTAATAAGGGGCACTCACACTGCATGTGCCCAATCTGACCATAACTACAACATATGCTTCTCCCCTTCTCACACTAACCATGATGATAGACCACAGAATCTATAACGAGGACGGGGTAGAGCCGACTGAGCACCACAAACCTAGAACTGGGCAACCTGTTCTCGAAAGCCACCACTAAATTTAGATTGATTATCAACCAAAAAATTCAGTTAAGGAGAGTGAACACTCGGTAAGGAGAAAAATCCCAAAATCCCCTACTTCTATTATGACCACTTTCCACCATCTCTACCGCTCTTCTTGAAAGAGCTAAACTTTTTCCCTTGCCTTTCACTAAACTCAACTTACTTCTTTTTCTCTTCTTCCACTTGTTACATATACACGATAAACCTAGATATGTCTATGTTCTCAATCAACAAGGCCATCTTTCTCTCAAGCACTAACTCATGGGATAATCTCGAAATAAAATTATGCATTCTGGCCCTCATGTTAGAAACCATCTCGAGAGCATACCTTGATAATTGATGGAATTTCAAGGTATACTCTTACATGAACATCTTCCATGCTTCAAGTTCACAAACTCTTCCGCTTTTGCTTCCTTCAACTTTTGAGAAAAGAAGCAGTCTAAGAAAGCCTCAGAGAAATTCTCCCAGATGGAGGGACTAGCATCTACACCTCTAGAAAAATCTCGCGTTTCATCTTTCAATTGTTAAGAAGCAAACTCAACGACTTCAATATATGAAGCATACATGATTAGGAAGATCTTCTCCATTTCATCAATAAAGCCTTGACAATCTTCCTCAACCTTCGTACAAAAAAACATAGAAGGGCTCATCCCCATGAATTTTCCCATTCTTGTAGCCTTAAAAGAAATAGTAGATGGAGCACCACGCTTTGATTGAGAGGCTATCAATTGTGACAAAAGGTTTATAGAGCGATGAAACTCGACATTAGTAGCATTTTCTCAAGGTGAGAAAATAGGAGGGTCACTCTCATAATCGGGGTTGGTGGGGGCATGTATAACTCCACAAAGTTCGTCAGATACCGCAACATTAGCCTAGGTCAGAACCCCAAAAACTAGATGAACTTAGTTTATAGGGCCCTCAATCAGGGTAGAAGTGTTTACCTGAACATCAGATTATTTTGGAGGCATAATCTGAAAGATAGCAAAAGAAATAATAGAAATCCAAAACCTTAGACGCTATAGCTAGAGATTGAAACACAGGAAAGTGAAATATTTTCTAAAATGTCTTATATCCCTTATTTTATAAGTGTGGAATGATTTACACCGATAAAAAAAACTCTACTAGACACGGTATTATGGACATCTAAATGAAAATGAACCAAGGCTTTGATTCCAACTTCACATGCCCTGAAACTAGGCCATATCATAGGGGCACCTCAATCCTACATGAATCAGAGGTCGCCCTGATAACCCGACCTAACCGTCATCACATCCATCACAAGGGTCAGGTAAATCCTAATAGTATAATAATGTAGAAAAAAGCATACTCCAAGACATATCTTAAGCATGTCTTAAAACTATATTAGATTCATCAAACTGGCCATTACTCCCATATCCACAGTCATCCACAATACCTCTATATAAATGGATGATTAGGAATGTATAATGTTAGGGAAAGCCCCAAACAATAGCCAAACCAAGTCAAAATAAGACAACGTCAAAAGATAGGAGACCAAAAAGGAATATCTTCTGAAGTAAGGAAGCTCACCACTCCAAAGTCAACCCATAAACTGCTTCAATTATCTAATCACTACGCAGGAATAGAAGATGATGCTCCATCCTCTATGTCACATGGGACATAGCACCCGAAGATAGTTAGCGGTTGGAGCACTAGCATGTAACTCAAGAATAAGGATAAAATTGCATCATCAATAAAAAAAGTCAAACTATCATATTCAACTATATTCACGACCTTATCCATACATATAGGTGTATCACCTCTCATACAGATAAACAAGTCTTAATAATATTCCTAAGAACTCAATCATTAGACATAAAGTGGAGGACTTGGACCTTTCACTCATAGATCCAAAAAAATTCTAATTATGTATGGGACTTTAACAACATCCATATATTACATAGACAAAGGACTTTTACCATGTATACAAACATTAAGAAATGGACTCTAACTATATACACATCAATTCAAGTGAGGGACTCTAACCACATACTCTCTTTGATTTAGGCAAGGGACTCTAACAATATGCCCGAATATTATGTAAGGAACTCTAACCTCATGTTGTATTAGATTGGGGACTCTAACCCAAGCCATTTCATTTGGCAAAGAACTTCAAACTCAGGAGATCTCATTGTGCAAGGGATTTTAACCACAAGCAATTTTGATTAGGCAAGGGACTTTAATCTCAAGCCCTTTAATTAGGCAAGGGACTTTATCCTCAAGACATTACGACTATCATTAGTCGATATTGGGACTCCAACCCTTTGTCCATTCATCATAATCTATTTAATTCACACTCAAGTACATTAACATGTTTAGACAATTAAATACTGTACAGGACCATATGGTCCTCATGTGAGCCTTTGTTTCTCAACCATTTTAATAGGACAATGCCTTAGTTTAATTTATCTTAAAATTTAATTTATGGTCATCAAGACCCTCAAAAACTATACACATTTCATTAACAAGCTTATACCATATTCATACCAGACATTAGTACAATACACAATTCAAGTTCATTTTTATGTTTAGGGACTCTAACTACTCATTAACCATCAACCAAAAAGGTCCTCAATTTCACTATACATGGTCATAATACCTTTAATATGTCATTTAGCATGTATTCATACTTATTAATCCCTTTACCTAGTTAAAAAAATCACCGACATAAGATAAAATAATTCACTTAGATATTTTCACAAATACCTTATGTGCATGCCTTTACCATTGCCATTTTCATGGTAGAAATCACCTAGATTATAGTTATACAATTCTCACATCTTATACCACATGCAAAAATTACCCACATGTGAGAATCATCATCAATAAAATGTATAAACATAAGTCTAAGAAAACCTCAACATTATTCATTATTAGGAAACAAAACCCTTTTGATTTGATTTAAAAATCACCATGTACACTTACTAATTCAAGGGTAAAATACATGGGTTTAGAGTTATTTATAAAGGGGAAGAGTTACATGCCTTAGACAACTTGATTTACCAAGGGTATTGACTTCACTTTGCCTCCTGAAGATCACCCTTGAAACCCTAACCTCTAATTCTTCAAAATTGAGTTTGAGAGAGAGTTTTGGATGTTTGATCCACTTAAAAATGTATTTTAAGAGGCCATATACACTTATACACTAAAGGGAATTAGGGTTTTGGATGAAGGAAAGGACCATAAGGTCGTCAACTAAAATATTAAAATTGGGCATAATGTTGGGTACGACTCACTTGAGTCAATCGTACCCTAGGGTACGAGTGGTATCCTAACTCATACCCTAGGCTCATCTAAGGTCACCTACACTAGTTACGGTACGACTATACCCCATCAAGTTTTATCCAAAGGGTACGACTCATGCCCTAAACCATGTCCATCAACCATACCAATAATAGTTCACTCCAAGCTAAGAATTCACTCTATATGATTGGTCTTGGTATGACTCATAACTTAAGGTATGATTGGTTTGAGGGTCACTTATACCTAGGACAGTGAGTGATACTCACCACACTACCTATGGTATAAGAGGGGAGGGATAGATGGATATGACTTCCAAGAGATATCAAATAAAGAAATTCACCTCATGGTTCAAAGCCTAGATATTTTAGAATTCGTCTAAATCAGGGTATATGTTAGTTGGATAGATTAGATATCAAGGGTGGTCCCGGGTCCTTTCTAGAATTGACATGCCATCACGACAATGCCCTAGTTCGGGTCATGTCACTAAGTCTAATAAAATTCTTATCCAGAAAATCCTGTAGCTGAGACTTTAACTTCTTAAGCTCGACAGGTGCCATATAGTAAGGTGCTATAAAAATAGGTCGGGTGCAAGGATAAAGATCAATAAAAACTTAATCTCACCTTCAGGAGATATACCAGGTAGATTGACAGGGAAAACATCAGAACACTCTCAACCTATAGGAACAGAGAAAAACGATGGACTCTTCTTACTAACATTATGACTATAATAGAGGTAAGACTGATAACCCCATTAAATAAGTCTCCTAGCACACATAAGAAATAATCACCGTTGGCTCATGACTAAGAACAACCTACCATATGAGTGAAGGTATGTCGGGCATGGCTATGGTAATGGTCTTTGCAAAACAATCCATGACTTCATGATAGAGGGATAACCAATCTATGTCCAGAATCACTTCAACATGCACCATATCCATAATAATAAGATCAACAAAAGTATTAACATCTCTAACAATCACAATAAAATATCTGAAAACCTGATCCACTACTAAAGAATCACCTACAAGAGTAGATACATAAAATGCCACAGATAAAAAATCATAAGATAACTCTAACCATGGAGAATAAAAAGCAAACACATAGTAATAAGAGGATCTAAGATCAACTAAATCAAAGGTGGACTAACGGCACACCAAAATTATACCTATGATAGTAACATCCAAAGACTCAGCCTTGAGCCTAGTAGGTACTGTATACAGTTTACCACGCCCACTGCCCCGCTGGGCTTCTGACTGATCTCTCATTCTATCCATGTAGAACCATCTCAAGCACCATAGATGCCACCCCTAGGACTATTTATACCACCTCTATATAAGGGATGAAATGCCCTAATAGAGGGAATACTCTGAGCTGAAGCAACAAATGCCCTATAACTAGGGCATTCTCACAAATAATGACCATAATCTCCAAAACTATAATATGCCCCTGAGTTGAACAAGAACCAAATGATGCGACTGACCTCGAGTAACCCCATAACTAGAATAATTAAAAGATGAAACCCTAAAAGACTAACCACTAGCCTGACTTGGGCAATCCCTAGCACTACACTAGCCTTTATCAGTAATCTAGAGAGTTGCTTGAACAGGTCTACTGGGCTAACTTTGAGAATTATATTATTTCCACGGAGCGTATATACCATGAGCACTGCTACCTCTGAATCAGGAACTACTTTGACTCCCACTGAAACTGCCCTGATATGTATGTCTCTTATCACATCCTTTGGGCCTCATGATGTATCTCTTTCATCACCCGTGCATGATAAAAACCTAAGTAAAAGACCTACCCATAACAACCAAACTCTGAGTGGACTTGCAAAGAAGAAGTCTTACTACTTAAATAAAGCAACAGACCCTCTCATACTCAGTAGACAAATAGAAGTAGCATTCATAGACAAATCTTAAAAATGAGCCCCATACTCTAAAACCATCATAGATTCCTACGACAATCTCAAAAACTAATCTCTCATATGATTACTAAGGCTGTGAGGCCATGACAAATAAGAAGATCTAACCATCTTAGAATCAAGGTGACCTTTCCACCAATGTTAAGCAGCTAAGTCCAACTAAAACATAGTTTAATCCATACCACGAGTCTCAAATAGTCTAAAATTATAGAGCCTATACTCAAAAGAAATTAGGAACTCGTACAGATCCTCGCCTAGTACACAAAAAAACCTAGGCATAGCCAGTCTAAAAAATCTCCCTAATATTTTTTGTTCCTCCATAGACAGACGGATAGATAACCACTAGTTAAGGAACTACCAATCAAGCAACCACCATTATAGGAGGGATCTTAAATCTGGGAGACATAGCTACAGGCTGTGCCCTGACCACAATACCACTCTAATATCTGGATAGTGTACCATCAGATGGTGTACCACCAACTAGCCCCAAAAGCTAAACTAAAGAAACCCTGAGCACTGAAGAATAAATAAATCTTGGTAGAGCATGGGATGGTCGCTCACCACCACTTGCTGGGGTGAAAGACTCTCTATCTCTAGAGTGAGAATAGGGTCTGATAAAGGTGCCCTATCTTATCCCTTAGTTAGGAGCATATCTCCAGGCTATCCATGACCTCTAAGTTTTCCATAAATAGAGATAATATCCCTAAGATCAGTCTCAAGACCCTCATCTCATTTAGCGGTAGCACATTTCCTAGCCATCTACGAAAGACTGAAACCAAAGGGATGCTTAGAAACCAATATAGACTCTTAGAACGAAATAAGTGAAAGAAGTAAAGACTTCTAAGAATGTTCTATAGCCTCCCAAAGATAGGAAATGGACATCATCATTCCAATCTGTAGGACTCTAATAGATACTTTCTCTTGTACTTATAATATCGGTGAAACCTGGCTCTAATACTAATTTATCATGACCAAATTTACATTTAATGTTGGCACCTACTAAAACCTGCCATTAAGTAAGCCAATCCTTAGGCCGGAGCTATCATAATGACCTAACTTTGTGGAAAATGCCTAAAAATAGGCGAAAATAGACAACTGCAATTTATAAATAAGCAAAGCAATAGAAAAAGGCAAGAGGTAATCAAAAAATATAGATAACCATCCCACAACCTTGTAGAACCAATTCAAGATCTACTATAAATACAACCCAAGTTCTAAATAACCAATAAAATTGGTCTCGCAAAAAAAGAATAAATGGGACAACTCTGACTCCGAGAGCTCACCCCTTCTCTGAATTAACCACCATCAATAAAAAATAGTAATTAATACTCAAATCTGCACCAAAAAGGTATAAAAGTGATGTATGAGCACCACCACCATATGTATTCAGTAGGAATCATCGACCGACTAAGCTAAATCATGATATAAATATGATAAAATACAAATAATTGAGTCAAGGTAAGGAGCCAAACCTGACCAACTCCAACATCATGATACACAAGTAATTAAACAATGAAAATAATAACATAAAACACATGTTATTATAACTAAAAAATTCTCCCATATAAGGCAATAAGTATGGAAAATTAAATAACCCGACGTAGACCCCCTTAATCCTGAAAGGTGAAATAAAGTAAACCAGGATTGAACCATTATTTACCAAATTCTACAGTACAAAATCATTATTTACCAACTTCTACAATACAACCAGAATCCATCAATGTCATGCCTCATTATAAACATTTTTCTCACTTTTAGATTTAGACTGTATTCTTATTCACAATTATTACATCCTAAAGTCCTCAATTTTATATCACAGTATCATGACTTGTATAATCTTAAATTTTCCAAACCTGAATGAATAACTAAGTAATCAATAACACAATCATCCTTTATAATCAAACCTAGTATATATATATCTGAGCAATGCCATAATAATTTTCTGGACTTGAATCGGGTATATACGACGTCAATATCATTATTAATATCTAGACTCAAATTGGTAAGTATATCATTATCATAACCAATAGCATAATAACTAGCATAATCAATAACATAATTACTAGCATATTAAATAGAAGAATCCCTAGCCACTAGCGTAATCAATGAGCATAAACTCTAGAATAACCAATAGTACAACCTCTAACATAATTAATAGCATAATCACTGGCCACTAGTATAAGCAATAAGAAAAAACTCAAGCATAACCGCTAGCACAATCAGTAGCATAATAACTATCCACTAGAATAATCAATAAGAATAATCGCTAGGATAATCAATAGCATAACTACTTGCTTAATCAATGAAATAATCACAAGTATAATCAATGGCATTATCATTATCCACTAGCATAATCAATTAGCATCAACTCTCAATGACAACCTATCTAACCATAAAATGCCAAGAGTTATTCAATATTAGCTAAATAAGCATTTTCAAGTCATACAACAAGGGTATAAAGAGGTTTTCAATAGTTAACACAAATCATGGCCAAAGGTAGGTCAAAAGGTCCACTTCTAAGTCCCTAAAATCCATAGCAAGGTAAATTCAACCCTGGACTAGGTCAAGGTATCTAAATCCACTTTTATATGTTAACTAAGCCATAAGAAATTCTAAGATAGAGGTTTTACCAATAACATGAGCAAGCAAGCCAGTTATGCCTAAATTATTATTTCCAAATAGCCCAAACTATCAAACAAACCCAAGCATTTGAATCACCTCAGCAATAAATAAAATCCATATCAAATCTAACACAATACAACTATCATAATATAAATTAGCTTAATCTATGAGTAGGTAAAACCTAGAGTACCTGGACGGCGTAGAAAGCTCAAATAATCTGATAAATCATTGACTTTCCCTTACGAGAAGCTTTCGGAAGATACCACACAATCAAAGTATAACAATGAGAATAATGATACCCATATTGTACTATTATGCTTTAGATAAAAAATTACTCAAAAATTCCATGTGGATCCCACTTATGGAAATTGCACTTCAAAAGTCAACCCAACATTGTCTTATGATCAAGGAATAATTACCCTAAAAATGGGTCCAATACATGCTACATTAGGGCTAAAATCATGTCACCAAGTTTTAGGGATTTAAATAAATGAAAGGACAAAATTAACCATGTAAAGAGGAAATCTTACCACAATTCGAAGGAAGTTCATATAAACAATTGTTACACAAGCTCCAAAAATCAGCCACGATTGTAATATCTAAGCTTTTTCACACTTAAGGAATTAATTCTCTAGAGAATAGATGATAAATGGGAACCATTGGAAAAAATGGATCATTTATACCCTTCCCAAGTACTCAAGAGTCGCTATTGCGACCTGACTTCCACCACCACAACATATAGTGGCTAGCAAGTGAATCACTATCATGACATGATCCACAGCAATCACTGCATTTGTTCATTGCCAAGGAAATCACGATTGCCACCCTTGGCTCATTATTAGCGAGTGCACCAGTACAACAAGGACATGGAAATTTCCAAGTCTCTAACAACACCTCAAAAATCATCAGGAATCCTATATACGCAAATAGACTATGCCACCTAATCACGCTCACCTATGCTATTGTTTTTGTATCAGAAGATTGTTGTAAAATATAATAACTCAACTTGAGTTGGGGTCAAATCCAGAAGGAATGTAACTAGTATTCGAGTCTTATGCATGTTGGGAGCTACTAAGTATTTACCCGCAATGTAAATATAAAGAAATACATAAATTAAAATAGGGGTATATTTGGAAAATTTGTTTTGAATTTTTTAAGAGAAAATTCAAACAGACTACCACTTTAAAGCAACAATTAAGGACAAGATTCCAATAGGAGAATAGTCTTGGGATTATGTTTTCCTAAGGGTAAAAAGTGCATGGGTATATGTAAGTCATATTCAAATTTTAGTAAAGGAATAGTAAGATAGGCTAGATATAGAGCTTTGGTGTTAGTTTTTCAACCAAATACCAAAAACATCACCCATGGACCCTTTTGAATACCCCAAGTGAGTGTCAAACAAATCAACCCAAAACCTCAATTGGGCATCTCTATTTTAGGAAAGATACACCGACCAAATTAAATTCACCATCCGTTCTTATTTCTAAGACAATGTAAATTAATAGGATAATAATATATTTTGTTGTTCACTAATACTTTTTATCCACATCCCTCTTTCAAGGACAATGTGGGATTTAAATAAATTTTAGGCTTTCACCAACAATTTATATTTAGGAATTAATTATTAGTAAAACCCATATCATCAACTAAGAATTTTAATTAACAATCAAAACCTATACACATTTGCATGCCATTCAAACATAATCCCAAGTTAAATGCTTAGCTATTCATAAAAGTAGGGAAAAGAGAATTACCTATATTGGCATTCATTTCCTTCATAGAAAATAAAGTAGGAGAGTAATCCCATATTTCCCTCTTCAAATTAAAAATAGAAATATCTTTTTGAAAGATTTAATAACAAATTTTTGTCTCCCACTAACTAGAAATTTTCTCTCTCTATGAACTTGATACAAGATTAATTGGCTTTACTCTTTTATCCACTCTTTTAGAATCTATGCTTCAAGGATCACATCTACGGATCCACGACATGCTTTTTATAGGGGATAAAATACCGTATTGGAGGATATATTGGAGTTTAGGAGAAGCTACATTTTATGATATCCTCCAAAAAAATATTGAGCAACACCGCTTTGGATGATAGCTTGGGCTTTGAAAGACAATAGGCACCATTTGCATTGTTTTGGCTCTTGGGCAACTTTTGGGTCCAAGTTGCATGAAAGTTTACTTTAGGGCCCAAGTTGTAATAAGTGGACTTTGAGCCTATAAATAGCTAGGACTTTCATTATTTTACACTAAGATGATTTTGAATATAATTTGACACTTGAGAGTATTTTAATTTAAAATTGTTAGGATTTTCTTTGGTTGTTCAGACATTTGGGTGCTCGGGAATTCATTTTTGTTTTGTCCTTGTAAGAGGTTTGTGTTATTGGTAATTGATAGGAAGGTCTTAGGGTTTTATATACCCTTTGGTTGTCCTCTCATTATTGATTTATGCCAATCTTTCTATCCTTTTGTTTTCTATCTTGTTTTCTTATTTTAGTGTTGTTTTTTACTTTGTGGCTTTCTTATTATATCATTTGGTATCAAATTCTAGTTTGATTTTGTTCCCAAAAATTAAATTTGGAGTCTTATTTTGCTGAAAATCAAAAAATCACAAAAATTTACTATTAACATTTTTGACCCTAGGTCAAAGTTTTAGTCTTTGATTTTTTTGTTTTCTTGTGTTTTTAGTTTTATATTATTATTACCTAACACTATTAGAGTTTAAATCTTGAATTTAAGCTGAATTACAGTTAAATCGGAGGATCTACCATTTCTTGGAGCTCAAGGTTGAAGGTTGAAGTTGGGAGTTAAAATCATGAATTTTTTGTTAAAAATTTTTAAAAAATGACATGTGGAATATTTTTATATGATTGAAATAGCCTTGATTAAAAATTTCATCGTATTCCAATCAACGGTTTAAGAGTTAGAGATTTTTGAAGTTTTTGGTGTTCTTGAGTGTTCTTGGAGAAATTCAAATCTTTAAGGTGAATTGTCTTCAAAAAGAGGTTGTTTCTTCCTAAAAAGTTATGAAAGGTTCATAAAAGTGTTTGTACAAGAACCTTTTTGAAGATCCAAGAGATTATTCCAAAGAAGAGGGCAAAGGGGGACCATAAGATGACAAAAATTGTAGTTAAGTGAGTTGGTGGCTATGCTTCTTTGGGAATCCCTTGTACCTGCGTTTGGGATGCTTCCACACATCCAAATCAGGTCCAACCAGTAAGGGAACACCCACATGCATCTAAACTTGCCTTAATCTTTGCCCAACCTGCTCCTACACCTCAAAACAGTCCAGCCCGTATTTGGTATGCGTCCAAGGTACGCCAAGGTATCCTTATATCATCTCCAACCCTTGTGAACACATATCAATTTCAAAAAATCCATTTTTTAATGTTTAATTCCATTAGTTTCATATCTTAATTCATCCTTTCATTTCTTTAATTCTTGATACTAATTAACAACTACACCGTAATCTACTTAGTTGTTTAATTGGTTCTTATTTTTTCTTCTTTTGTGTATTTATTTCTTTTATATTTGGTTTCTTAGTATAAAACTTGAATTCAAGTCTCTCAGTTTATATTTCGTGTTTGTTTTGTCATTTTTATATGTTCCTTTCTAATTTTGATTCTTGAATTCAATGTCCTTACCTTTTTTTTAAATGAGTCATCCATAGTTGCTTCATCTCCTTTCTACCACATACTAAGAGCCATGGGTATAGAAACCATTGATACTATTATGGAAGATCTAATGGGGATGCATTGAATTGTGGATAAAATAAATTGATCCATGACACGAATCGAAGATAAATTGGAGAATATGAAAAAATGGCTCATTAACCTAACACCGAGGTTCAAACATCAAAATTGTACCCCAATACCTCAATAACATGTTCACTCAATCATAAAAAATATAAAACAATATCCACAAGATGTTTTTCAACCAATTAAAATCCAAATAAGCAAAGACTCTTCCGACATTAGGCCCATTAACTCTGATTCTACCATTTTACCTAGTATATCTCGTTCATTTGTGTAGGTTCATGAACAAACAATATCAAATGAAGATGCAAGGAGATTTCTTTATGAAAATAATCTAGAAGTCTTATGGGAGTTCATGAAAAAGGATTCTAAGATTTGAATGTATGACGACAAGTTGATGAAAGAGTTGCATTTGGGGAAGAATCCTTTCCAAAAAAGAGAGGAAGATATAAGAGGAATTGGCTTCAATCTTTTATCCACTCTTTTGGGATCTATGATTGAAGGATCACGTCTATGGACCCATGAGTTTGTTGTTCTAGGGGATAAAATATGAGATTAGAGGATAGGTTGGAGTACAGGAGAAGCTACATTTTATGATATCCTCTGAAGGAATATTGAGCAACACCTCATTTAGATGATATCTTTGTCTTTGAGATACAAGAGGCACCATTTGCATTTCTTTGGATCTTGGGTCAATTTTGGTCCCAAGCTGCATTAAGGGTCAGTTTAGGGCCCAAGTTGTAATAAGTGGCCTTTGGGCCTATAAATAGCTAGGACTCTCATTATTGTAGACTTAGATGATTTTGAATGTAAGTATACAATTGAGAGTGTTTTAATTTAAACTTTTTAGGAGTTTATTTGGTTGTGAAGAAACATGGATGCTTGAGAATCAATTTCAATTATATCTACGTAAGAGGTTGGTGTTATCAGTAATTGATAGAAAGGTCTTAGAGTTTAATATAACCCATTGGTTGTACTCTCGTTATCGATTTATGTCAATCTATCTATTTTTTTGTTTTCTATCTTATTTTCTTGTGTTTGTCTTGCTTTCATCTTCATGGTTTTGTTCTTATAGCAGAACTTTAAAAGTGGTTGGAAGATGATTCTTAAGTGAAAGGGTTTTGCCTTTTTAGAATAAAAGCCAGCTATGGGAAATTACAAGTCTTCCCCTGGTTTATTTTCAAATCTATCGCGATCGTCATTACTTGGTTGAAATCGCGGGTACTGCAATCTCGTTGAACCTATCATGATCACCATGCTTTGATAAGGCTTTGACTGGCCGTGATCATGGACCCCAAACCACGATTATGGTAACTGAGGTCGATCCCAAATCTGCATTTTATAGCTACTGCACTAGTTTTCCTTTTTGTTCCCATTTTAGCTCATTTCACTTGTTTTCTTGTATTTACCTATGAAACTGCAAAATATGGGAATTAGTTCATTCAAATGACAATTTTTCCACATTAGCATACAAAAAATTTAATACAAATGAGTGGTAATTTTACAACTAATAACTACCCCCAACTTAAAACATTGTGTATCCTCAAGCAACACTAATTCTTACTCAACAAGACTATAATTTTAAGCCCATTTATGCGATCAAATGATCACAATGACTTTAAACTTGATTAGCAGCAACAAGTAGCTATCAAGCATGAGTAAAGGTATTCTCACAACTCCCCTCAACATGAAGAACAATCACAATGACACAAATGACTTTAAAAAGATACACTACAATAATCACTAACTCTATGGAAGTCACTCTCCATCGATAGTGACTCAACTATACTACTTTGCCCCAATTTAAGAAGATGACAATTTCACTCATATCGATTAATCTACATGCCTCCTTACAAAAGGAACATCACACACTGTAAGTTTTATATCATTGGGATTTAAGTGCTAACACTCACTGTAAAAAAAAAAATCTCTCAATGTAAACGAGCATCATACCATATGCTTTCCCTTATTTTCAATCGCCACTACTATGAATAAACTTGATTGGTGATCTCGAAGGACTTTTTCAAGCTTGTAATGTAAGCTCGGGGAGAGGGTATGATATCATTTGGGATTAAAGTGGTTACACCCTCCTTAAACATCTACATCACACTATTCAATCAAACTTTGGACCTTAGGCCACTACATTTGTTTCCAACTTCACACATGCCTACTTTCACTACCTTGATTCACCCATTTATTTTAAAATCATTTTCTTTTTGATGTTTCCCATTGTGCAATAAATGCTTTTTCCTACTTTTGATGATTCCTTTCTTTTTCACTATTTCACTTATTCTCTTTGTTTAGCTATTAAGCATCTATTTACACTACAAAGGCCCAAGGACACTTCTTCCAAAATTTACAACCCCCAAAATAGGCTTTTAACCTCAAGTTATTTACAAGTTCAAGGAGAACAGGATTCAAAAGAGGGATAAACTTTAAATGGTTCAAGTCCTGTAATGTGGTTGGAAAAGAAAGGCTTGAAGGGTTAAAATAGGTGTCTAGGAATATTATACTATGTAAAGGTAGGCTATTTAGGATAAAGTGGGTTCCTATGCTCACAAAGAAGGGAAAACATCATTTCACCAACCAAGCATAGTTACAATTATCCTTGAAAGACTAATGGGGCAAGTTGTTGATTATACAAGCAAGCATGAGTGTTAAAAAACTACGTTCACCGCACATGACATTCAAACTTTTCAAGGCGGCTCAATTGAATTTCCTACTAGAAGAAAAAGGAATTATTTACTAAATACTACAAACTAGAGACTTTGGAGGCACAAAAATATGTAAAGTATTGTTGCAACATAGTTCACGTCCATTCCCTTGGTATACAATTTTTTTTGAATGTAGAGGGGTGTTTGCTTTGCATTCACACCATGCAAAATTTGCTATTAATGGCACCAAATCAAACCATCATATCATATTTTGTCTCTCATGAGGGCAAAGAATATGGCTACTCAAACTTCACTGTAGGTATAAGAGTGTTCCCATAAATCTAATACTATGGGTACTTAGATGACTTCCCTTGCATCTATGGCTTAAAACCAAATCACAATGACTTTTCCTTAAGAATGTCATCACTCAATCCACAATTGAGAAGGGATTGTTCGTGATCAATCAAAAGAAATACAACAATCTCTATTCTTGGGGTGAAACGTTAGATTAAGATATACGAACACAAATGTAACCGCAACACCCCCATCTTAAAGAGTTGAAATGCCCTCACTATAGTATGTACAAATATTAGACGAGTTAGAAAAAGATCCCTAAATTTGCAACATATAAAATATTTTTTATAATTATTGCGATCGTGATAGGATGTGACACAATTGCGTTACCATGTTCGCAACCTACTTACCATGATCGCGGTAATTGAGATCGATTTTCCCCTGTATTTCTCTGTTTTTTGGCCAAACTGCCAATTTTCCAAATCAATTTTCCCCCTACTTTTTGGACTTCCAACTAGTGCCAAAACACCTATAAAACATCAAAAATTCAATAAGTGTGTAACCGGATGGATTGCCTCTCATCAAACACTAGATTTACATCGAGGCACGATACTTTTTAATTAATATTTTGGATACTTAAAATGGACCAACTCCACTAAGGCCTCCCCGAGGCCTCCTACATTGTTGTGTTTCAACTTTGACCCATTTACCAAAAATATTTTTTTCTCGTAGTCCGCAAATTCTATAGCACCACTAGGGTAAACACTTGAAATCATTAAGGGGCTCGACTACCTAGAACTAAGCTTTCTTGCAAAAATCTTCAAGCGAGAGTTGTAGAAAAGTACACTATCACCTATATGGAATTCTCTCTTTAGGATCTTATCATCATTCTATTTCTTCATTTTCTCATTATATAAATCGGAAAATTCATAGGCCTTGAGTTGTAAATCCTCTAACTCGTGGATTTTAGTGATCTTTCACTTAGAAGTATCTTCATAATTCACATTTAGCTTCTTTAATGCCCACAGAGCTTTATACTCAAGATCGACGGGCAAGTGACATTCCTTCCCGAACACTAATTGTTAAAGGGACATGCCGATTGGGGTTTTGTAGGATGTCCTATACACCCAAAGTGCCTCATCAAGATGCCTTGCCCAATTAGTTCGGCCTATACACCCCGTCGTCTCAAGTATAACTTTGATTTCCTAATTCGACACTTCGACTTGACGACTTATTTTGGGGTGATATTGGGCAGAAACCTTTTCTTTACCCTATATTTATCAAGAATATCCCCAAAATACGATTGAAAAAATGTGAGCCTCCATCACTAATAATGGCACGCGGCATTCCAAACCTTGTAAACATGTATTTCTTTAAGAAGAAAATGATGCTTTTGCTCTCATTGTTTAGAAAGGCCACAAATTCTACCCATTTGGAGACATAATCAACTACCACCAATATATATTTGTTACCAAAGGAACTCACAAAAGGGTCTGTAAAATCAATTGCCTACTCATCGAAATATTCGACTTCAAGATTGGGCCTAAGGGGCATTTCATGTCTTCTAGTGATGTCACCTTACATTTGACATTGATGACATGTCTTGACCCACTTAATAGCATCCTTATGAATGGTGGGAAAATAATAACCACATTGAAGAACTTTGGTGGTGGTTCAAATCCCTAGATGGTGACCACTAAAAGGGGAGGAATGACACGCTTCATAGATGCCTTTCATTTCCACTTCCATAACAAAATGCCAAATAATACCATCTGTGTACTCCCAAAATAGGAAGGGTTCATCCCAAAAATATTTATTTACGTTGATTAAGAACTGCTTTCTTTGATGATAGCTAAGATCCTCAGGGAGTATTCCACTCGCCACATAATTATCATAGTCAGCAAACCACGGTACAACTCTTTCTGATATTGGAATGACTAGCTCATCAGGAAAATCATTGTCAATCTCAATCTCACCATGCCTTTCATGATGATTCTCAAGGTGAAAAAGATGGTCGATCACCTGGTTTTCACAACCCAATTAGTCTATTACCTGAAAATCAAATTCTTGCAAGAGAAAGATATATCTAATTAAGTGTTTATTAGCTACTTTCTTTCCCATAAGGTAATTAAGGAAAGCAAGATCCATATGAACCACCACTTTCATGCCTAACAAATAGGCTTGAAACTTCTCAAAATCATAACCCACCGCCAACAATCCTTACTCTATAACTGTGTAGTTACGTTGAGCATCATTCAAGATCTTGCTCACATAATAGATCAAATGAAATAACTTCTCTGTGTGTTGACCCTAGACCACCCCTAATACAATTCCTCTTTCATCACACATCACTTCAAATGGAGATAACCAATTTGGGGCCACAATAATGGGAGCCGATACAAGTAACTCCTCAAGATAATTAGAGGACTTCAAGCATGCATCATCAAAATTAAATTTTTCCTCCTTCTCAAGGAGTTTGCACATTAGGTGAGCTATTTTGAAGAAGTCCCTAATAAATCATTTATAGAAACCAACATGCCCAGGGAAACTTCAAACACTTTTTACAAAAGTGGGAGGGGTTAATTTGGTAATGACCTCTACCTTAGCTTGATCAACTTGTATACCCTTTCCCTAGATCTTGTGGCCCTAAACGATATCCTCCTTAATGATGAAATGAAATTTCTACCAATTTAGGACAAGGTAGGTTTCCACACATCTCTCAAGTATCTTGCTTAGATTCTTAAGGCATGACTCAAATGAGTTTCCCACTACCAAGTAATCATACATGAAGACTTCCATTGAATCCTCAACCATATCAAAAAAGATTGATAACATACACTATTGAAATATTATCGGTGCATTGGACAAACCAAAGGGAATCCGTTTGAATGCAAATTTTCCTTACAGTTAAATGAATGTTTTCTTCTCTTGGTCTTTTAGGGCAATATAAATTTTATTGTACCCCGAATAACCATATAAAATACCACCCTCACCTGAAAAACCTATCTAGCATTTTGTTCATAAAGGGCATTGGGAAATGGTCCTTCTCGGTCTAAGAATTCAATTGTGGTAGTCCATGCACACCCCCAACCCCGTTACCGGTTGTTTGGGAACAAGGTTATTTTTCTCATTCACAACTACTATAATTCCACCTTTCTTTGGAACATATTGCAAAGGACTCACCCATGTGCTATTGGAGATTTGATAGATGACTTCCATGTCAAGCTATTTTATAATTTCTTTCTTCAGCACCTCTTGCATGGGTTGATTTAGCCTTCTTTGATGTTCTGTACTTGGAACGTGATCTTTTTCTAGTTTGATTTTGTGGGAACAAATGTTGGGAGCTATACCTATGATATCCACAATTGTCCATACGATTGCTCAAATGAACTTGATCTCTACCGAGTCCAAAGTCTCCATTTGGTAAGTCTTTAGATCACGTGAAATAATACATATTGAAGGTGGGTGGTAACAGCTTTAACTCAAATTTGAGTTGGGTCAAGGATGGATGGCTTTGTGGGCAGACTCTATCTGTTTTTTAGATCAAGGTCCAACTTTACTAGGTTCTATGTATTAGATAAAAATCCATTAAAGATGCAACCACTTTATTGAACGTTTCAACTTCATCACTTTCACAATTCAATAAGACTCCCCTTAATATGTTATTGACTAAACTCACATCAACATAATTCAATACCTTATCATTTATGACATCAATCACTGAAATTACTTTTATGTCCATTGGTTATTTCATTGACCTGCATATATTGAAGGAAACCTCTTCATCATTTAGGTGTAAGTTTATCTCTCTGCACTCTATATCCACCAATGCTCTCCCGATAGCTAAAATGGTCTCTCAAGAATATAGGGATTTCATAGACTAATACACAATCACAAATCATGAAGTCATCCGGGAAGATGAACTAATCAACTTTAACTAAAACATCATGAAGTATCCTCATAGGTTCTTGACAGTCCGATTGGCCATTAGTAATCTCATAATGGTAGGTTACGGTTTCCCCAACCCTAGATTGTGAAATATACGATATGGCATTAAATTTACACTCACCCCAAGGTCACACAAGGACTTTGCAAACTTGTTCTGATGGTGCATGGGATTGTGAAAGCTCCGGGATCTTTCTTCTTTTCTGTCATCATGATTGATATAATTGCACTACATTGATGAGTCACTTCTATTGTCTCAGTCTGCATAAGCTGATTTTTGGAAACTAATTCCTTCCTAAACTTAGAATACCTCGGCATTTCTTGCAATGCTTTAATTAAATAGATATTTATGGAGAGGTATCAAAATTTATCAAGAAATCTTTTGAACTTGGTATTTTCCCCCTTTTTCTCGAGTCGTTGATAAAAAGTAGGAGGAATAATAATTGGTGGCATTTAGACAATTTGGGATTCTTTCACCTTTAAATTTTTAATGATAACTTCATTATTCTTTTACTCCTCATCATTCGGCCTCTTTCTCTTCGTATTTTCTTGCTCATAATTTTCTCTTTTACCGGGGTCATCATCAAACTCCATGCCCTTTCCAAGAGTTTTACCACTTCGAGTGACAATATCATTTATTTCCATACCACTCGACCTTCTGTATTTTGTCTTTCCATGAGGTACACTGTGATTTGATTTAATTTTTCCTCAAGTTGTTGAATGACGGTTGAATGAGATTATACCATTTTGTGTAACTTTGAGAAATCACTTCTTATTTATCTTACTATCAGGTCATTTCCCTCAAATTCTATTAAAATTTAAGAAAAAATATCTTCATTAATACACCTCACCATTTCGCATGGAGGCATGACCCAATTCTCATTGTTTTGACCTTGATTCTGACCTCTCCCTTGAGAGGAAACGTGGAAACCCTCCAAATAATTTGGAAATAATCCCAACTTTTCATCATGTACGTATCTCCTTTTTTGCATCTTCATATGCGATAATATACATTGCATCTCTAATGTTTAATCTTTTAATGGAGGTACCTATCACATGTTTAGTAAGAAGTTCAAGGTGTGACATCACTTTTATAAAATTTGCATCTCTCTTCATCTTTTTTTTTACTTTGGTCTAGACAAAAAGGACGCGGAGGGAGCCCCCATAGCCACCTGGGAATCCTTTATGTGCCAACCTCTAGCTAGACTAGCTACTTGTTAAATTACACTTGATGTGACTCCATAAGGCAATTTCTTAAGGGATCCTCCGGATGCATTGTCCACTATGGCTTTGTTGACTTGGTCCAATGCCCTATATAGTATTTGGAGAATCATCTTATCTGGTACCTCGTGGTTTGGACATTTCATAAGCTTCCCCTTAAATATACCTATGCTTCATACAAAGAGCTCTCCATTATGTTGACAAAAATTTGTGATTTTATCATGCAATTGCAATATCTTTGATAATAGGAAATAACGATCTAAGAAAGCATCAGTAAGTTTGCCCCATGATGTGATGGACCTGATGGGAAGAGACCTCAACCATGACATCGCCTCACCCATTATGGAGAATAGGAGGAGTCACAACCATATGGATTCTTGTGAGATATGAGGAACATAAAATGGTGAGCATATTTCCATAAAATTACACAAATGGAGGTTGGAATCTTTATGTGGTTGACCCCCGATCAAACCTTTCATATGAAGCAAGTGAAGTATGACATTTGTAATATAAAATACTCTATTTCCTCATTAAGGGGGATATGTATGGCACTATCATGCTCCTCCTCGTCAAGATAATCCATAACTTCAACATGTTCATATGATGGGTCGTGGATGATCCTTTATTAACTCATGGAAATTTGGAAGAAATAAAATCAACTAATCAAAAATGAAAAACAATAACAAAATTGAAATGCGACAACACGGGTGAGCCCAAAGTCACTTTCAACACCATACAAGCAAAAAATAAGTTTCAGTCCCATTCAAGAGCACCATTTTGATCACACTCACTTATACCATTATTTTGTGTAGGGTGATCGTTGTCAAATATATTAACCCAACTTGATTGGGGTCGAATCCATAAAGAGCGTAACTAGTATTTGAGTCTTAAGCATGTTCGGAGATAATGAGTATTTTTCACAACGTAAACATAAAGACATATATAAATTAAAATGGAGGCATTATTGGAAAGGTTTTTTTAGTTTAAATTCAATTATACTACCACTTTAAAGAAAACCAGTAGAAAAGATTACAATAGGAGAATAGTCTTGGGATTATGTTTTCCTAGGGGCAAAACGTGCATAGGTACATGAGAGTCACATTCAAATTCTAGTTAAGAAATATGTAGGTAGGTTAGATGAGGAGCTTTGGTGTTAGTTTTCAACTAAACACCAAAAATATCACCCTTGGACCCTTTCGAATACCCCAATGGTGTGTCAAATAAATTAACCCAAAACCATAATTAGGCATCTATATTTCTAGAAAGATACCAAGACCATAGTAAATTGACCCTCCATTCTTATTTCTAAGAGAATGTAAATGAATAAGCTAATCATCTAATCATTGTTCACTAATACTTGTCACCCACATCCCTCTTTCAAGGCTAATGTGCGATTTAGGGAAATTGAGGCTTTCTCTTACAATTTATATTCAGTAATTAAATATTAGTAAAACCCACATCATCAACTAAGAATTTGAATTTGACAATCAAAACCCACACATATTTGCACCCTATTCAAACATAATCCCAAGTAAAATGTTCAGCTACTCATGAAAATCGGGAAAAGAGAATTACCAAAATTGACATTCATTTCCTCCATAAAAATAAAGTTGGAGAGTAATCCCAAAGTTGCCACTTCAAATTACAAATAGCAATATCTTTTTTAAAGATATAATAAAAGATTTTTGTCTCTCACTAATTGGAAATTTTCTCTTTATGAACTTCAAAAGTGGATGGAAGATGATTCTCAAGTGAAAGGGTTTAGCCTTTTTAGAATTGGAGCCAGTTCAGGAAATTACATGCCTTCCCCTGGGTACTTTTATGCTCCATCGGAATCGACATTACTTAGTCACGACCGCGGCTACGGCAATCGCATTGAACATATCGCGATCGCCATGCTTTGACTAGGATTTGTCTGGTCGTGATCACGATAACTGAGGTCGATCTTAGCTCTGTATTTTCTTGCTCCTGCAATACTTTACCTTTCTGTTCTCTTTTTATCTTACATTGTTTGTTTTCTTCTATTAACCTATGAACCTTCAAAATATGAGAATTATGTATTCAAATGACAAATTTGCCTGATTAACACTATTTAGCAATCGTAATGTGCACAAATTTTGATGTAAATGAGTGGTAACTTTACGAATCATCACTACCTTACTAAATTCAATGTTTTGGACTCAATGGCGTAGTCAAAATTTCCATCTGAGGTCATTTTGACTAAAAGTAGGTCCCACACCAATATTCTATTTTTCTTAACTTTCCGACCAATAAGTCAAAATGAGCCCTAGAGCCTCAAGACCCAAACCAAGAGTGCACCCAGCCTAAAATTGACATTCTGGAGCTGTTAGAGCAGTCAAAGTTGGCATACGAGGTCATTTGACTTATGTTACTACCCTATAGACATTTTAAACCAGCAAAGACTTTAAAATAAGGAATCAGCTCAAAAAACCAAACCAACTATCTGATTATTGAATTGTCAATCATAACAAGTCTAAAATTACTTAGGGCAGCTATGGAAAAGCACTTATGGCAAAAATAGGAAGAAATTTGAAAAATGACCTTAAGGGGTATTACACGCTAAAGCAGTCAAATGGCCACTTTAGCAGTCACCGCCAAAGTAGTCAAGTGTTGCTTTAACGGTTCATGCCAGTGCGTGCCAGTCTGCTAAAAAGGACAAGGGTAAATTTAGTGCCTACCACTAAAAAAATAAGGCACCGCTAAAGTGCCCTTATCCATCTTGAACCATCTGCTAAAGCATTCAAAATGGTACTTTAGCAGCTGCACCAGCTGTGGAAACCTGGAAAATTCCAAGTCTCCACATACCTCTTGAGATTTATGTGGGATCTTGAGAACACAAACAAACTAAGCTACCCTATCAAATTCGATGCTCCAAACTCAATGGCGATATCAAAATTTAAAAAAATGTTGTTTTAACGAAGTTTACCCTCGAAACACAATTTCACAACTTTCTAAACTGAGGGTCAAAATGAGATATTAAAGTCATATAACCATACCAACCTTGCTACCAACCTAAAATCAATAATCTGGATCTGTTGGCACAATCTATTTTTCCACCCAATGTATGGATCAAAACATGTTGACCTAAGTCAACTATAAAGACTTTATAACATCCATAAATAACAATCTCGTACAACTCACACTAAAATACATTGGAAATTTATCCAATCATGCTCACACACCAGAAATACAATAGTGTAATCACAAGGAGGGGTAAAATGGCCAAATTATTAAAAATAATTCACATAAATCATGAAAATCAGGTCATTACATTTTCCACCACTAAGAATCTAGTTCATTCCCGAACTAATGGCATAAGAAATACCTAAATAAGCAAATAGCTAGGGATAACTACCACGCATATCAGACTTATAAGTAGACTTCATTTACATGTCAATTCCTTCACTGGACCTTAACCAATAGAATATCTCAAGAACATAACCATCAAACATCCCTAGATAAAATTAAGATGAGCTCCTAGACAAAAGACAACTGTTTTTATAACTAGAATAAATCCCAATTAATGATAAAAGACTCATCTGGAATGTAATGCCAAACCATGGAAACATGAAAAACTATGTCAAAAATTGATAAATTGTTTAGGCAATGCTAATTCATATGCCATATGTCTTATAGTCTGAAGAATCTAAAGAGGTCCAATATACCTTAGTCTAAGCTTCCCCCTCTTCCCAAACCTCATCATGCACTTTATCAGCGACACACGAAGGAAGACTTGATAACCAATATTAAATTTCAAGGCAGAAACTCTATGATCTGCATAGTACTTCTGCCTACTCTGAGCCGCTCGACGACTATCCCGAATAATCCGAACACTATCAAAAGACTCATGAAGCAAGTCTGTAACTTGAATTCTAATTTCAAAAAACTCAAAGAAACCAACTAGAAAGCAGCAATGCCTACTATACAAAGCCTTGAAAGAATCCATCTTAATGCTATAACGGCACTAATTATTATATGTAAACTCTGTAAAAGCTTTATTCTGAGTTTTGTTTGTTTGAAAATTGAAGAAAGAAAGTTCATTAAAAAAACGGATGCCTATGTAAAAATCCTTTAGAAATGTTGTCTCTTTAGGAAGTCTTGCCCCGAGCATGCGGACCCAATACCTCATCCCTTCAAGCTTTTGTAAATATTTTTACCCATTGACTTTCACGAATGAAATTCCTTTTAATAGTGGATATAATAATGACCATCTAGGTCATTTTCTAAATTTATGTGAATTTCCATTATTTAGAGCCTTCCTATAGTGACCAAAGGACATTTATGACTAGCAAAACTTATGGTTCAGTTCTAAGAAAATTCCTTTTGATTTTAAGTTTGTTTTTCTATTTTAGAGCTTTCATTGTTTATGATTTGGTCTCAGACCAAAGCTCTTAGTAAATGACCTTAGATAAGAATTATGACAGTGTCATCATTCTAGAATGTTAAATTTAGACTATGAGACCCTTGGTTCAGGTCCCAAGGCTTTAGGAATTGTTTTGGGCTTTTGGGTGGATTTAAATTTATTCTAAATGATCTCAAATGCACTTTAATGTCCCAAGAAAAGTGGTACCCGCTGATGGCAGCAGAATGGTCGTGTTGCCACTTTAGCGCCCAAGTGTCCGATTCAACAAAATCTGTAGCCTTAAAATACCCTCTACCCCTCCCAATTTTCTATCACTTCTTCAACTATTTTCAAACGAAATTGAGTGCTTAAAGAGAAGAAAATTGTCATGACCCAATTCATGAGTTCTGATGGCATATATTAAAACCCAGCAGTAGGTAAGTCAACACCATAACTCAGAGCTAAGTCATTGGGTTACTTTGGTAGAAACGCCCTACAAGGGCCACAATAAATGAAAAAAATAATAAACAACAATATTCCATAATAGACAATAAACTATGGATACCAATCCCATGATCTGGTAATATCAGTACAATAACATCTAAGTTCAACAATAGGAATTACCACTTAAAGACTAAAGAGTCTTATGCATTCATCTTGAATACAAAATATTGAATAAAGAAAGGAGAGAAATAGGCGACCCAAAACTCCAAGAGCTCACCCTATTATTGAAAGATCAACATTGCACGGTCTCAAGTTAGGGGCAACAACTAGTATTTGGGTCTACACCAAAAAGGTACAAAAGTGTACTATGTATGCAAAAAATAGGGTACTCAGTACGCATCTCAAACACCTTTAGTTTTGACCCTTAGTTATTCTTGAGTTTGAACTCTTAGGTCATATACGACTTGAGCGTACTAGTCATATGATGTGGGTAAAGTTTAGGGACATCCCTCGTATGTTAAACAGTGCGTTCTTGGTCAATATTTGTCTAAGGTACAAGTAGACTACATAAGAGTCATATGAAAATGGTACGATAAGATCAAGGCTAATAGTATAATGCATAGTGTCTAGTCCTTGGTGGACATTCTAGCGTACGATTCTTTGGTACCACTCGTATGTTGTGGATACGAGTTGGATGGTCCAATCTTACCCTCCTGCGCACTTTTTACAGCTTTTAAGCTGAGGTTATTTTGGATGTTTCCCACATAAAAATCCTTAAGACCCAATGTCTTATGACACTGTGGACTCTCATAACTCCCTTAGAAAAATCAAAACACTCCTAAAACTTCGTGTCTAAAGGATTTCACGAAGATTGGGCTAGGGTTTCTTCAAGGTAATCATCTAACGGATTAAGGATCAAGATTTCTCTTTGAATCTTCGTAAAAAGGGCATGTTGCTCCTCCCTCATTCTCAGTTAAACTAAAAGCATATTTTAATGATTGGTTTTCATGTTAATATTTTGGTACTGATTTGGTTTTGAAATATATATTGGGTTTTTTTGGTTGTTCTTGGTTGGATAATTGTTTCCCATATTTTAATTATGGTTTTTCATGTTCAAATTATGATTTGAACATGTGGTTTCATTGGAATGGCCAATGGGTTCTTTGTTTTTGTTTTTGAAACTATATGCCCTTAACATGTTTGAAAATCCCAATGAGAATGATTTTGTCACATCTTATGACTTTTATTGAAATCTTTGCATTGCATAATATGTTAGTGGAACTTAAATTAGTTTGGTTGGTTTTAAATGGTTTGGAAAGTCCTTGGTAGACTTTGATACCAAATTGGTTGTTTTGGAATACAAATTGGTAATAAACTCAACCCACTTACATAACTAATTTTTGTTTATGCATTACTACTTGGTTTGGTTTGTTTTTTGAAACTAATGCATGGAAAAAATGGTTGATTGTTTAAGGATGATTTAGAAAACCTTGTGGGGTACACGAAAATCCTCAAGTTTTCTTATAATGAAAACCTTGGGCAATACATGGATATCCCCCCAAGTGATTTTTAAAATAGAGTATGTGTGGTACATGGGAATTCCTTAAGTATTGGATAAGGACATTGCTTGCAAGCTATAGTCAGTATGATGATACCACTAACAAACGCCTTAACAATTGACTTCTGGAATTGGTGGTTTGGTTATATGCTAAATGTTTTGATTGGGCAATAATGACATATTTTGATAGCTAGTCGTCAAGGTATGATTCCGAAAGGTTGACACTGGAAACTCATGTTTGTCGACATGACGATTGGTCTGGATGACCACGTACTTGTAGGGTACAGTGGAATCCCCTAAGTATATACACGTACATATGTATCATAGAGGGTGAAGGGTACAAGGGAATCCTTGGCTACCTATGGTATCTCCAGTTAGTGCGACTACAGAAATTGGGGCCCCTCTAGGGGGTTGCTCTCAACCCATATAGCCCATGGGTTGATTATGATGGTAAATCTTTATAACCCAGTTAATGGTTTCAAATCCATGATAAACACGGTTCCATTCCTAGCATGATATATATATATATATATGTATGTACGTAATTGCATACAGTTATTTACTTTGACTTTGAATAATTGCATTATTTTATCCTTACTCCTAAGTACATGTTAGCATTCACCAACTAACCCATCTTTAGGTGTTGTATCCCCTAGTGATGTAGGAACCGACCATATTATCACACCTCCTTCTCATTGATTTGGTGATTTGGGGATAACATGAGTCATACTGAAGTGGTGAGCTTCCATTCTTCGGAAGGCCCATTTTATGTTATGGTTTATCTTATGCTTTTATTATTCTCTTGAAATTTTTTGGGATATGGTTGGGGGCATGCCCCGACTAGATATTTTTGTACATGGATTAGAGGTTTTGTATGGACGACTGTGGACTTGGGTATATTACTATTTGGTTTGGTTTAGATGATATGACTTGGTTAGGCAAGTCTCGGTACTAGACTTATCCCAAAGTTATTGAAATTTTGGTACTCTATCTTGTTATTTGTTCAGAATTCATCGTACATGGGTTGTATATTGGTTGGTCAGATTAGGTATAGGGGGTGGTCTTCGAGCCCAGTCTGACTTGAGATGCCCAACACAACGAGGCCCTTGTTTGGATCTTGTCACCGTAATCGGCCGACTGAGCTAAACTATTATATAAAGATGATATAAAGCAATATAATATCTCTAAGTCAAGGTATAGAATCGAACCTGAATCATCTTCATCATCACTGTACAAAATAATTAACCAACTAGAATAATAATATGAAATATCATGTCAATACATACCAAAACCGTCAAATATAAAATGAATAATCGATTTAGAAGCGTAAAGCAAAATACATATACAATATCAATCACATAAATATAAAGTTCAACGCATATATAACCAGTAGAACGTAAAGTAAAAGAACTAACCACGGTGTCCCATACCACCGGGAAGTACTACCCAAAGAACATACAGTAAAGAAATCATCATAGCGTCTCATACCACCGGAGAGTGCATCAATAGATAAAATCATCAACGTATCAAGATATATATAACTAACTCACATTTATCCACGGTTTCCACATTTCCCATCAACGGTCATTTGCCAAGATCCATAATCATCATTAATTACTGCAACCGAAACAGCACATATCAAGGTAATCGTAACCATACTCATATAGCCATGTAGATATCTATGATATAGATACACTCTATCTAGTCATTATTAACTAACTAACACTTATTATTATTAGGCTACAAATCTACTAGTCCTTATAAGGTCTCTATTATGGCCTAACCTAATCTTTACATAAACCTCGATCATGAGATAACACTAACTATTATACAATAAATAACCTACATCCACATCTAGTGATGGTGCACTACTAATCCATAGGTGTCGTTTGGCCAAAACATACTGCAAGTTATCATATGCGTACAATTCATCGTATGGGGACAAGGTTACTTATCACCAAATGTACACATCTATCTATCTATCAACTAATGCCTCTTACTATCTAGCATAATAATCTAAAATTCCTTATTTAAAAACCCAATGACATTATAATTTAGTCACCAATACCATTAATCATCACTGATGATAACCTATTATTACTACTGACCACATAACAACCTCTTTTGCTAGTTATCATATTTCAACTATCAAGGTCCATTACCTAGTATTCTAGACTTCTTGTCATCAAGTAAAATAGTAACTTAGTAGTGAACTAATTACCACACGACTCATTTAACTAGGCAATATTCCTCAGTTAATCCCTTTATTCAAGCCAAACATACACACTAGGTGAATTCTTATTTCTACACAAGATTCCACTACTAATTATCCTTAACTCTTTATTTGACATATCCTATTTATGCTCACCATTTAACAAAAGTGAGAATCACACCACTAAACAAGTGATAAGGATTAAGGAATTATAGCCAACATCGCAAGATAAACATCATATCTTCTAGGCACACATAGATGTAATCCTATAAAGTCATAAACACACATAAACATATATACACATGTTTACCAGACATATCATAAATATATCTTCCGGATGTACCAGGCATCATAATATTATCAATATATCCTCTGAATTTACCGGGAATATTAATATTATCAATATATTCTTTGGATCTACCGGGAACTATCATAAGATCCACATATCCTATAGATGTACCGGGTATCATAATATCATCAACACATACCATAGCATCAATATTCATCATAACATCAATATATATGTATATATGTTTCTAAATCATTGAAAAATAAAAGCCCAACAACAACAAAGTGTAAGAGAAGCAAGGAAAGATGTATCATAGTATCTCACAATTCATTATCAGCATATTATAATTGTAAGAACATGAATATGCAAATCCAATGGGCATAAACACTCAAAACATTACCGGGATTAATATGATTATTAGTAGGGTCAATTACAAGCTATGATTATACTTTGTAGAATCTCTCTTAGTAGGTATGATTTACAATACTAGCACAAAAGGGATTCTTTGACACAAATATAAGTGTCGTCACTAGTCTTAAGTATAATATGAGTAATGGCATAATTGAGGGCTCACATAGTAAACTATCCAAAAAGCTAAGTGATAGCATAGATGTAGGTTTAATTTACATGATTTTGTAATGCTATCCAAGCAATGAAAATATGATGACCAATCAATTATGCACATGATTTCATAAATAAACATCATTAATAACCCACTTACCATGTTTAGCCATCTTATTACCAAAGCAGATTCTGGATATTTTACAAGTATCTAGGTCACATCTAAAATTACATAGTTCAAGTTTAAAGCATGTCAAGTTCCACTTTTAATATCCCAATTTATTTGCTTCAAGTATAACTCTACCCAAAATCGGAACCATGTTACCTAAAGCATGTCACAATTGTTTATATATCCACACTAGTTTTATAGGAGAATTCCTCCTCAAGTATTCCTCTTTAAGTCACCAAAATCTCTAAGGCCAATTCCACAACTAGTCATATCTAGGTCAACCTACTCTGAGGATGATTGACCAAGTCACTTTCGTGTAACTAGAGAAACTAGAGCATTCTCATGCTATTCATGAGATAGTAAGACCAACTAACAAAGGTTCTCGACTATAGGTCAATTATCACACTTAATATGTTCAAAGGCCTAAGTGATTCAACTAAACCCAAACTTTAACGTATATCATTACAACATCTAAACCCCTACCCAATCTTATCAAGATATCAAAGTCATACAATAATAAAGATCAATCTAACTACAAGTAAGACTAACCTACTTTTAATCCAAATAGCTCAAGAACAAATAATCTTTGCTTTTCTTTTCCTCTAAGCTTCTTAAACAAACCACGCTATCAAAATCATAATCTATGTATTAATACGAGAATAACAACACCCATATTTCATCATTGTTCTTCGGGTCCAAAAAGACACAAAAGCCTCCCCGTTTCCTAAGTGTGTTCCACATAGGGAAAATAAGTTTCCGAGACCAACCCATTATTTAATTACCATTAGGGAGTTATAACCCCCAAGAAATTTGTCCAAACCAACCATATTTGTAGCTAAAATCAAGCCTCAAACCATTTGGGCTTTGGGTCTAAAAATTCAAAATTTTAACATTAAAATAAAAGGAATCTTACCTTATATTCGATGCTAATCGTGAATATACAAGTTGTTTAACCTCCGAATAAACACCCAACACACACTATAAAGACTACTCCCTCCATTAGGGTTTTAGAGGTTCAAGACAATGAAGAAATGGCCAATTTTCATCCAAGGAGAGCTTTTAAATGGCCCATCCCAGGCCTTCAAGAGTGGTGATCACATACACATGCTAGACGCGATTGCAACCTTTATGATTTCACAAAGCCCCATTCGATCGTTGTAATCCTCTGCATTAGACGATGGCTGAAGCTTGGAATTTGATTCCAAGTTTTATCCAGTGCCTCAGGATGTATTTGGAGTCTAATATGAGAAAACAAGATATTAAACCATACTAATATCACTGATCTGAATGCATTGGCGAAGTCAGATTTTCCATTAAATGTTATTTTTTACCAAATGTAGGCCCCACACCAAAATTTCTAATTTCTCAACTTTCCAACTAATATGTCGAAATGAGTTTAGGTGTAGTGGGTCCCGAACAAAGCCCTACCCAACATAAAATCAATATTCGGAGCTGCTGGCATAGTTGGAATTTACATTTGATATCATTTTACTGAAGTTTTTGCTCGGTGGCTATTTGAAACCAATAAAGACTTTTAAACGGGGAAATGGTTCTAAAAACCAAATAAACTGCCAGGTAACCAAACTATCACTTACAGCTAGTCATAAATGACTTGGAGCAGCTATGGAAAAGCTCTAACAGCAAAAATATGCAAAATTATGAGAAATGACTTGAAGGGTCTTTACAACATCCACTACTAAGAAACTTTATTCCTCGAAAGTTAAAGATGATGAAAATACTTGAAGTTTTGAAAAAATAAGGATATTGGGACCGCATCTCGATCTCGATCTCCCAAGTGGATTCCTCTATTGGGAGGTGCTTCCGCAGAACCTTAACTATAGGAATCTCTCCAGTATGTGACCATCTCATATCACTAACCAAAATAAGCACGGGCTCCTCTATAATAGTCAACTTCTCGGCTAACTGGACTGAATACCACCTAAGAACATAAGACAGATTAGGAATATACGTACGTAACATGGAGACATGGAAAAATTGATGAACAATGGAAAAATCTTGAGCCATGATTAACTCATAGGTCACCTCATCAACTGTGAAGAGAATCTCAAAAGGACCAATATATCGAGGGTTGAGCTTACTCTTGCTTCCAAACCTCATAACGCCCTAGATGGGCAAAACATAAAGGAACACATAGTCACCAACTATGAATCTTAAGGTATGAAGCCTACAGTTGGCATAGGACTTCTACCTACTCTGGGTTGCTATCAGCCTATCCTGAATCACCCAGACTCTATCCCATGGTTTCTAGAGAAAATTTATACCACGAGGTCTCACCATAGAAGTCTCAAACTATCCTATTAGAGAACAATATCTCCTCCCATACAAAGCCTTATAAGGCACCATCTAAATACCCTAATGAGTTATTTTGTATATGGACTCTTCCAATGCTAAGTGTTGATCCCACTATCCTCCAAAATCCATAACGCGGGCTTGGAGAATATCCTTAAGCACCTGAATAGTCATCTCAAACTGAACATCTATATGGGGATAAAAGGTTATATCAAATCCACTCGAGTACCCAACTCCTCAAAGAATGCTCTTCAGAATTGCAAAGTAAATATAGAACCATGGTCTGATATGATAAAAATAGGGGCCTTTGCAAATAAACTATCTCACGAACATAAATCTAGGCTAATCTCTCAGCACTAAAGGTCATCTGAATTCACGAACATAAATCTAGGCTAATATCTTAGCACTGAAGGTCATCTAAATAAGAATGAAATAAGATGACTTGGTCAAATGATCCGCAATAACCTAATTACCGTTATGACCACAAGAAGTATTAGATAATCAACTAATAAAGTCCATAGTAATCATTTCTTATTTCCACTTCGGAATGGGCAATCTCTGATCAATCCACCTAAACGTTGATGCTCGGCCTTAACCTACAGACAACATAGGCAACAAGCTATAAAGACTACCACATCTCTCTTCATACAGTCCCACAAGTAATGTTTCCTCAAATCTCTATTTATCTTGGTTATACTGGGATGAATAGAACATCTAGAACTATGAGCCTCATGATGAGTTGACTGAATCAAGTCATCAAAGTAAAGAACACAAATACGACCCTAAAACCTCAAAACACCCTTGTAATCAAATGTGTGCCTCTTAGATTTACTACTCACCACCTGGTCATAAAGATAACACCACTTGCAATCCTCATACTAACGATTATGAATCTACTTAAATAAGGAGGACCATGTCTTCAAACAAGAGAAAATCCACGTAGGATCTGATATATCAAGGAAAACCATAAAAGTGGCTAAGTACTGAATGGCCTATGCCAAGGGCCTTAGAGAAATTGATATACACGCTAAGCTACCCATACTGCCTTGCGACTCAAGCCTTCAGCTACCATATTTTCCTTACTCGAATGATACAGGATGGAAATTGATAGTCCTTTAACAACTCCATCCATCTACGCTGGAGAGAATTATGCTATGTTGGGTCATAAAATGCTAAAAACTACGATGATAGGTGAAGATCTCACAATGCATACCATACAAATAATACCTCTAAATCTTAAGTACGGAAACTACCGCTGCCAACTCCAAATCAGGAGTGGTGTAGTTATGCTTATGTACCATGAGTTGTATAGAAGCATTAGTAATAACACAACCATACTATATCAGATCATAGCCAAGACCAACACCAAAAGAATCACAAAACACGGTGAATCCCTCACCCTAACTAGAAGATCAAACCCTAGAACTGAAGTTGGAAAATCACTCACCTTAACTAGAAGATCAAACCCTAGATCTGAAGTTGGACAATCCTTGAGCTTTCAAAATCTTTACTGATACCCCTTGGACCATCGAAAAGGAACTTCATTCAGAATCAATCATCATAAAGGATAAAATAGTAGCAAAGATCTCAACAAAATGCCTGTAATAACCAACCAAACTAATGAAATTATGAACCTTAGTTGGATAAATAGGTCTAGTTCAATAATAAATAACTGTAATATTTGTTGGGTCTACTATAATACCCTTCTTGGACACCACATATTTAAGAAATGACACTAACTTATGCCGAAACTCACACTAAGAGAACTTGGAAAAAAGTACATGATCTAACAAGGTCTGAAGTACAATCCTCAAGTGCTGCGCATTCTCCTCACTACTCCTCGAAAACACAAGAATTTCATCAATGAACATAATAATGAAGGAGTCTAAATAAGGTTTGAACACACAGTTTATCAAATTAATGCACGCAGTTAGGGTATTAGTCATCCCAAACAACATTACCAAAAACTCAGTATGAACTTAAAGGGTCCTAAAAGCTATTTTTGTGACATCCTCAGCCCGAATCCTCAGCTAATGATAATCGGACCTTAAATCTATCTTAGAAAATATGGTAGCATCTTGAAGCTAGTCGAACAAACCATAAATGCAATGAATAGGAAAATGGTTCTACACCATCACCTCTTTAAGGTGCCTATAATCAATAGACATATGAATCAAACTATTTATCTTCTTTACAAACAAAATAGGGGCTCAACATGGGGACACAATTGGTCTAATAAATCCCTTACTGAGAAAATTTTAAAGCTGAGAATTCAACTCCTTTAGCTTAGTAGGAGCCTTGCGGTAAGTTTCAATAGAAATAGGTCAGGTACCAAGATCAAGTTCAATAGAAAACTCAATCTCACAATCAAGGGTAATATCCCGCATATTGGTAGGGAACACATAAGGAAACTCATAAACAATAAGAATAGAGTCAAGCGACGGACTCTCTACATGAGTGTCACATAAATAAGTGAGATATGACTCGCAACCTCTCGATAAGCCTTCTACCAAAAAAATAATCCTTATCAGTATGTGGCTAACCTCTTTCTGCCACACCACAGGGTACGTTGGGCATGGCTAAGGTAACGATCTTCTCAAAATAATCTGTGACCGCAAGATAGTGGGATAACCAATCTGTGTCTAGAATCATAAAGAAATACAACATAACCAGAAAAATAAGATCAACATAAGTATCAACATCACTAACTATCACAATACATGATCTAAGTACTCGATTGACTAAAAAAAAATCACCCACGGGTGTAGATACATGCAATGGCATAGATAAGAAATCACTAGTCAAGTCCAACTGTGGTACATAATAAGTAGATATCTAAGAATTAGTGGAACTGGGATCAAATAAAGCAAGATTCGACTTGTGGCTTACCAATATTGTACCTGTCATAACAACATCCAATGTCTCAGCCTCGAGCCTAGTAGATATTGCATACAACTAACTACATCCGCAAACTAGATAAGCACTTGACTGACCTCCTACCTGCCTTCTTGAGTACCATGTCTAGCACCCTTATAACTACCCCTACAACCTTACAAACCACCCCTATCTGAGGGATTAACTTCCCTAGTACGAGTAGTACCCTAGGCTAAAATAATCATTTCCCCATGGTTAAGGCAATCCCTCGAGAAATAACTAAGAAGCTCACAAGTAAAATAAGTGTCATGAGCAGAACCAGAACTCACAGATTTGGTCAAATCAGAGAAACTACCACGTCTTGTGCAACTTGCTAACAAACTTTTTAATTAATAATCACTGCCTCTACTAGGACCACCACTAATACCAAATAGATATTCGTCGGTAGATCGAAGAATTACCTAAACTGGTCGACTAGTCTGACTCTGAGGCTGAAAAGATAGATACAAAGGATGTACAACATAAGAACTACCACCTCTAAATTAGGAACTACTATGGCTCCCACTAAATTTATGCTAATACTTGGGCCTCTTGTCACGACCCTCATGATGCATGTCCTCAATTACTCTAACATAATTTGAAACCTTAGCAAAATTCCTACTCGCAACAACTAAACTCTGGGTAGCCATCCAAATAGGAAGTGTCAATCCTCTCAAGAAGTAGTGAACTCTCTCATACTCTGTATCTAAGATAGAAGTCATATTCCTGGCCAACTTATGGAAATGGACCTCATACACAACAATTGTCATAAAACCTTATTCCAATATAGTGAACTGATCTCTCAGTCGATCCTTAAGGCTACACGATATATACTTCTCCAAGAATATCTTGGAGAACTAAGTCCATAAAAGCGGATAAGACTGAACTGGCCTAGAACTCAAAAAACCTCTCCACCAGTGTCGAGCAGCCAAATCAAACTTCAATATGGTGTTATCCAAACCATGAGTCTCAATATGGCCTATCCCATGAAGCCTATCCTAATAAGAAGTCAGAAATGCATCCTCTTCAGGAGCACCTGATAACCTAGGCGGAGCTAGCCTAAAAAACCTATCCAGCATCTTTTAATCTTTATTAAAAGCAGGCTGCATGATAAGTAGCTAAGTGACCATTAGCTGAACAACTTTCGGCATAGGAGGAGCTATAAATCTAGGAGTTGCAGCTACAATCTGCACTCCTTCCCTAATAGTCTATGAAGTATCAACAATAAACAAAAGATAAACCAAGGCATCTCTAAGCAAAGATAAAGGAATAATACCTGGGGGAGCCTAGGTTGGTCGTTGCCCCACCATTGGCTGCGGTAAAGGAATCTTTATCTAAGGTGCAAGAATGGGGTTTGGGGGAGGCTCACCCCGATTCTCAATTGGGGACACATTTCAAGATTATCCTTAAACAGGGAAAATATCCCTAGGCTGGATCTCGAAAGCCTCATCATGCATCTTTGTAGTATGTGTCTTGGGCATTCACAAATGAGTAAAGTCAAGAAATCATCCCATAATCAAACTCAGACTCTTAGCACGATATGAGTAAAAAAAGTAAAGGACTCCTAAGAGTGTCCCATAGCCTCCAAAAGATAGAAAATGGAGTCAACATTCTTATCTGTATGACTCTATTAGACACTTGCTCTTATACGAACAATACTAGTGAAACCTAAGCTCTGACACCAATTTGTCATAGCCCGATTCTCAAGTGGTGATGACACCTACTAAATCCCACTAGTAGGTATGCCAACACCATAACCCAGAGTTAACGCTATGGGTTACTTTGGTAGAAACTCCCGAAAAGGTACACACTAAATGAAAACAATCATAAACAACAATTTTCAACAATAGAAAATTAACTGCAGATACTAATCCCATGACTTGATAATATCAATACAAGAGCATATAAGCTCAATAATAGGAATTAAAACTAAAATTCCAAATAGTCTTATACATTTATCTCGAATGCAAAAAACTTAATAAAGATAGGAGGGAAATGGGTGACTCAAAACTTTATGAGCTTACCCTTTCTGTGGAACATCAACACTTCACAATCTCAACTCAGTGCCAACAACTAGTACTCAGGTCTGCACCAAAAATATATAGAAGTATAGTATGAGTATCGAAACAATGGGTACTCAGTAGGCATCATCATTCAACTGAGCTAAACTATGATTAAATATGATATAAAGAAAGATAATATCATTAAGTCAAGGTACAAAATTGAACTGGAATTATTTGCATCATCATTGAAAAAAATAACTAAACAACTAGCAAAAAAATATGAAATATCATATCAATACATACCAAAACTATCATGTATAAAATGAATAATTTATTCGAAAGCATCAAACAAAATACATACAACTTCAATCGGATAAATAAAAAGTTCAATACTAATATAGCCAGTAGAGCGTAAAGTAAAAGAACTTACCAGGACGTCCCATAACACTGGGAAGTACACCCAAAAAAACATAAAGTAAAAAACACATCACAGTGTCCCATACCACCAAAATGCGCATCAATAGATCAAATAATCAAAGTATGAAGATATGTATATATATATACATATATAACCTATTTACGTTTATCCATGGTTTCCATATTTTTCATCAACGGTTATTTTTTGAGATCATAATCATCATCAATTAACACAATTGAAATAACACATACAAAGGTAATCATAACCATAGTCATATAGCTATTTAGATATCTATGATATCAATACACTCTATCTAGTCATTATTAACTAACCAACACTTATTATTATTAGGCTACTAATCCACTAGTCCTTACAGGGTCTCCATTGTGGACTAACCAATTCTTTTCATAAACCTTAATCACGAGATAACACTAATTATTATTCAATAAATAGCAAACATGTACATCTAGTCATGGTGCACTACTAATCCATAGGTGCCGTTTGTCCAAAACATACTTCTAGTTATCTTAGGCGTACAAGTCATCATATGGGGAGAAGGTTACTTATCACCAAATTTACATATCTATCTATCAGCTAATTCCTCTTATTACATAGCATCATAATCTACCATTCCTCATTTAAAAACTCAATGACATTATACTTTAGTCATGAATACCATTTATCATCACCGATGCTAACCTATTATCACCATTGACCACATAACAACCATATTTTCTTGTTATCACATTTTAACTATCAAGGTTCATTACTTAGTAATCTATACTTCTAGTCATCAAGTAAAATAGTAACTTGGTAGTCAACTAATTACCACACAACTCATTTAACTAGGAAATATTACTTAGTTAATTCCTTTATTCAAGCCAAACTTACCCACTAGGTGAATGCCTATTTCTACACAAGATTCCACTACTAATTAGCCTTAATTCTTTATTTGGTATATCCTATTTTTACTAACCATTTAACACTAGTGAGAATAATATGACTAAACAAGAGATTGGGATTAATGAATTATAACCAACATCTCAAGATTAACAACATATCTTCAAGGCACGTATAGATGTAATCCTATAAAGGCATATCCACATAAAAATTTATATACTCATGTTTTCCATACATAACATAAATAAATCCTCTGGATGCACCGGGAATCATAATATCATCAATATAACCTCTAGATGTATTAGGCATCATAATATCATAAAGATATCCTCCAGAAGTACTTAGCATTATTGTAGCATCAATATTTCTCTCAAATGTATCGAGCATCATAATATCATCAATATTTACCATATAATCAATATCTATCATTACATCCAAATATATGTATGTATATACCTGAATCATTGACAAATACAAGCCTCATAACAATAAAGTGTAAGAGAAATAAGGAAAGAAATATCATAGTATCTCACCATTTATTATTAGCACATTATAATAGTAAGTTAATGAACATGGAAACCCATATGGATAAACGCTCAACAGATTACCAAGCTTGACATGATTATTAGCATTGTCAATTAAAATCCATGATTATACTTTCCATAATCTCTCTTATTAGGCATGATTCACAATAGTATAATAAAAGGAATTCTTTGGCCCAAATATAGGAGTAGTCACTAGGCTTGAGCATAATATGAGTAATGGCATAATTCAAGTCTTTCGTAGTAAACTAGCCCAAAACCTAAGCTATAGAATAGCCATAGGTTTACTTTATAAGAATTTCTAATGATATCCAAGTAATAAAATAAAAAATGACAAAATCAAGTATGCACATAATTTAAAAAATCAACATCATGAATAACCCACTTACTGGGTTTGTTCATCATAATACCAAAGCATATTCTAGGCATTTCTCAAGTATCTAGGTCACTAATAAAGTTACATTGTTCAAGCATAAGGAAGGTAAAGTTCTGCCTCTAATTTCCCAAGGTATCTTCTTAAAGTCTATCTTCTACCCAAAATTTGACTAAGTTACCTAAATCATGTCTCAAAGTTTTATCAATCCACTCTGGTTATATAGGATAATTCTTCCTCAAGTATTCCTCTTAAGTCCTCCAAACCTCTAAGGCCAACTCCATAATTAGGCATATCTAGGTCACCAACTCTTAGGATAATTGAACAAATCACTTTTGACTAACTAGAGAAACTAAAGAATTCTTATGTTATTTATGAGATAACAAGTCCAACTAACCAAGGTTCTAGACTATGGATCAATTATCACACTTAGTGTATTTAAAGGCCTAAGTGAATCAATTAAACCCAAACATTACTATATACTATTTCAACATCTACGACCCCGCCCAATCGTATCAAGATATCAAAGTCATAAAATAATAAAGCTTAATCTAACTAAAAGTAAGACTAACCTACCTTGAATCAAAATAGCTCATGAACTAATAATCTTTGATTTCACTTTCATCGAAGCTTCTTCAGCAAGGCAAACTCTCAAAAGAATAATCTATGCATTATCTAACACTTCAAATCTGATACCCGAAATGATAATGGTGCTCATGACCCTAAAGGAGCATAAGCTAACCAATGAATGATATATGTACCTATATACTGCATAAAATACTGTATAATAATGAAATATGAACTGAAAGGCCATAAGGTTCGAAACTCAGACATAGTATCTAATTAAAATGTAACATCTGGGAGGGGTATGAAATACCCAAAACAACTGACATAAGCTGTCTAAATATGTTGTAGTCTGGAAAAACTCTAAAATGTGACTGTCTTAATAAGGATTTGATGGGATGTCCCCAACTAACTCCAACTAAGAAAATAATTTTTGAGATAATAAAATTATGATCATGTCCTCAAAAGATGAGGAGTCACTGCTAACTCTAACAGCAGAGATTGGAATCTACTGATGCTCTAGAGCTCGTGTCTCTGAACCTATGGTATAAGACACCATAGCAGAAATGCATCAGTACTTTGAGTGTATTGGTATATATGTGAGGTAGGATGAATGTATGGGGTTAATATGCATGAACAATAACAATAGCATACTGACTATCATAAGTGTGAGAATACATGTATGAGATAGAATAACTGACAAGGATAATGTGATAACATGATAACTAAATCTGAATTCTGATAACATAACATACTAATAACTGATATAATTGATAACATGAGTGACTGTATCTGATAGTCCTGAATCTAATGGAACTAGCTGAGTCCTGTACTGTATTTGAGTTGACTATATCTGACGGTCCTAAAATCTGAAGAACTATCTAAGTTTTATCACTGAGACTAATTTAATATGTCTGATAGTCCTGATTTTGTAACATGAAACTGTGGGAAGTAGTTATCTAACCGACATACCCCTAATATGCCATTATGGATAAGTTAGGGTCCAATCTGTAACCCTAATTAGAATGGTGTTTATACCGCGCCACTTATAAGGACAAGATGTGGGTGACCCTCATCTGATAGTGTCCCCAAAAGAGAATGGTAGGGCCCTTATCTGATAGTGCTTTTCCATTTCATCAACAGTCATCGAACAGTGTTGATGTCCCAACCTATGTTGGCTATATAGTTCTGGAATGCAAGGACGACTTCTAAGAATGACACCCTCATCTAATAGTATGTGTTCCCATTCTTGGGTTTACTCAGTGCTAATTTCTACTTCCATCTGAATAGACTGTGAACATGATTTACTGAACTGATCATGGGCTGAGTTACTGAATTCCGTTGACTAACAAAATACTACTAATATCTAGAAACTGACTAAGTTTATGAGATCATTGAGATTTCCTGAGTCATAAGACTATCTGAAGTCTAAGGATTCATAGCTTGACTGAGAGTACTGTGAAAATATAACATTGATCTACGCACACAGCTAATGTTACCTGATGGAAGGAAACTAATCAAGAATAACTTACTTGAATATATAACTACAATTATAATCCATAATACATCTATAGAAGCATTTCATCAAAATATGTGATAGGAATAACTTGTAAATATATGGGAATTTCATGGTATCATGCTAGTTAGGCACTTTTCCTTCATCTACATATTTAATTAAACATATTGTAGGCATGGTACATGTAAACATCATTGAACAATAATTAAACATCATGGTTCAATTCTAATTTCATCATTTATGGGTTTATCATAGGTTTGCATGAATCTGTATCAATAATAATCTAACCCACATACAATTTATCACCCAACATGGAGTAGAATTCAATTTCTCATTATCAACATGAACTAGAGCAGCCCAATCATAAAATTCATAAGAAAATCCATAAACATGAATTCAGGAAAGGAATTCTTGGGCTTCATGGATGAAAGGAGCCTATTAATGAACACTATGCATACCTTAGTTCATAAATACACAAAGATAGACAAAGCAAATTCTTGATTTTGAATCTTCTATGAAAAACCCTAGGTTGTTCTTAAGAGGTTTTTGAGAGAAGAGTGTGTATTTTGTGAGAAAAGTGATTGAATCACATGTTAAATAGATTAAATAGGGGTGGAAAATTGACCCTTTTAACCCTGGACGTGTCTTGTAATTTCGGTAAAAATTTCCTAAATTGGATCCCTAGCACAACCCTGCGCTATCGCGTCATGGCACTGGAATTTGATAATTGAAAAACTAAGGGATGGCACGACATGGAGCCATCGCATTGCCCCTTCTTTTGCAACCTGGAACGTTAGAGTGATGCAGAGGAAATTACACTGAGACACTGGAAAAGGAAAATTTCCATTTTAGCTTATGGCGCGGTGCGCCACTGACCAGTATGGCTCTATTTTTATGATGGAAACTTAAAATAGTCATAACTTCTTACCCGGTTATCATATTTAGGTAAATTTTATATTGATGGAAAGTTTATTAAATTTTCCACATGACAAAAAGTGAAAATATTAAAAATACCACATGTAAAAAAGTGGATTCATATTTTTGAGAAATCTTCTAACATTTTTAGATGATTTTAAGCTAGGTAAAGGTATAGGGTATTACAATATCTTCCCCTTAAAACATTCATCCCTGAACGAGACTGAGAGTAAGGGGAAGAACATAAACCGACATACATACTGAATGTGAATAGCTGAAACATGATCTCATGCTAACATAACTGATAACTGAATATATTAAACTGAACATGCATATCTAATGCATACGTAACTAATTCATGAATGCATGACTGAGTGTTCTAAGGAACTAAGTTTCTCCCAATGAGGATACATGTCTGATGCATAATTATATAACCGAACTTATACATAAATGTATGACTGAATATGAATGGTACTTGATACCAAATTTGTGATGAACACTGAACATGAAACTAAGTAAGCTTAAGGAGAACTGTTACCTTGAGCTTGATCTGAGTTGGCAGAGAAGAGGTAAGAATACTTGGTATGCATGTCTGATTCTGCTTCCCAAGTAGCTGCCTCGACGGATTGATTTTTCCAAAGAACCTTAACCAGAGGGACTTCTTTGTTCCTTAATCTACGAGTATGAGAGTCTAGGATTTTGACTGGAATCTCCTTATAAGAGAGACTAATTTGAACATTAATGCTTTGAATAGGGACTACAACTTCTGGGTCACCTATGCACTTCTTGAGCAAAGAGACATGGAAAATTGAATGAACCAAGGCTAGATCTAAAGGGAATTTGAGTTTATAAGCTACCTTACCAAATCGACTTAGAATCTTGAAGGGACCAACATATCGGGGACTGAGTTTCCTTTTCTCGCCAAACCACTTTATTTCGTTCTTGGGAGAGATGTTTAGATAGGCATATTCACCAATCTCAAACTTGAGATCTTTTCTATGAATATTTGCATAAGACTTCTATCGGCTCTGAGCAGCCCAGAGTCTTTCTCTAATCAATTGGACTTTTTCTAAGGCATAGAATACTAAGTTAGGCCCTATGATTGAGGCCTCACTAATTTTGAACCAACTGATTAAAGATCTACATCTCCTACTATAGAGAGCTTCAAATAGAGCAATCTGAATACTAGAATGATAGTTATTATTGTATGCAAACTCAATCAAAGGCAAGTGGTCATCCCAACTACCCTTGAAATCAATTGTATATGCCCGTAGCATATCTTCTAAAGTCTGAATGGTCATTTCTTCTTGACCATATGTCAGAGGATGAAAGGCTGTACTGAGATGAACTTAGGTACCAAGATCTTTTTGGAATGGTTTCTAGAAGTGAGAGGTTAACTGAGTTTCTCTGTCTGAGATAATAGATAAAAGAATGCCATGTCATTTGACCAACTCCCTAATATAGAGTCTGGCATAATCCTCGACTGAATAAGAGGTATAAACTGAAAGGAAATGGGCTGATTTGGTCATCCTATCTAGAATGACCCAGACACTATTAGATGAGGGTCACCCACAACTTGTCCTTATCAGTGGCGCGGTATTGACACCCTTTCTAATTGGGGTTACAAATTGGACCCCAACTCAACCATAATCAAAATTTAGGGGCTTGCTGGTTAGATAACTACTTCCTATAATTTTATGTTACAAAATCAGGACTGTCAGACACAGTCAATCAGTCTTAGTAATAGAACTCAGATAGTTCTTTAGATTTCAGCACTGTTAGATATAGTCAACTCAGATACAGTACGAGATACAACTAGTTCCATTAGATTCAGGACTGTCAGATACAGTCACTAATGTTATCAGTTATATTAGTTATTAGTATGTCCTGTTATCAGTATTCAGATTCAGTAATTATGTTATCATGATATTAGTGTCAGTTATTATATCTCATACATGTATTCTCACACTCATGATAGTCAGTATGCTATTGTTCTTGTTCATGCATATTAACCCCATGCATTCATCCTACCTCACATGCATACCAGTACTCTCAAAGTCCTGACCCATTTGTGCTATGGTGTCTTATACAATATCTTCTGAGACACGAGCTCAGAGCATCAGTAGATTCCAGTCTCAGCTAGCAGAGTTAGCAGGAGTCCTCATCTTTTGAGGATACGATCATTATTTTATTATCTCAAAAATTAGTGTATTAGTTGGAGTTAGTTGGGGACATGTCCCATCAACTCCTTATTCAGATAGTCACATTTTAGAGTCTTTCCATACTACAGCATGTTCAGATACCTTATTTCAGTTGTTTTGGGTATTTCATACCCCTCCCAAATGTTATATTTTTATCAGATACTACGTATCAGTTTTGAACCTTATGGCCTTTTAGTTCATGTTTCCTCATTATAAAGTATTTTATGCAGTATACAGGTACAAATATTAGTCATGAATTAGCTTGTGGTCCTTTAAGTTTATGAGCACCGTGTAAAATAGTGGGTACCAGATTTAGGGTGTTACAAATGTGGTATCTGAGCCTAAGGTTCAATAGAGTCCTTGGAAGTCTGAAAGTCTCATCTAGTAGAGTTTTGTATATGAGTGTTTTGAGCACCACATTTATATGCAAGAGGCTGTAAGATATTTTAGGAACAGTTTCCCCTCTTTCAGTAATCATATCGTGCCAGTGAGCATAATCTCATGTCAATCTCTCAGTCTAATATATTTCCCCCTTTTTTCTACATAACATACCTCCTAAAAGAAAAAATTGGAATCAGCCAAACCCTCAACCCGAAGAACCTTCGGGCGAACATATTTCTTATGTAGAGTTCAGAGCTGCATTCACTACTCTTGGTAACTCAGTTGCTGCTCAGAATGAATGACCAACTATCGTTCTGGCCAATTTAATTGCAGCCAAAATTTGGGACTTCACCCTAATGAATCCTCTATTCTTTCTTGGGTCTAAGTCAGATGAGCATCCTCAAGAATTCTAGATTAGGTGCAGAAGGTTACAGACATAATGGGGGTTACTTATAGTAAGAGTGCTAGGCTAGCTGCATACCAGTTGTAGGATATTACTGATACTTGGTATAAACAGTAAAAGTCAAAAAGGCCAGATGATGCAGGGCCTATTGAGTGAAAGGAGTTTTTTTCTACTTTCCTTGATAAATTCCCACCTAGATCTTAGAGACGCTAAGATGCTAGAATTCATCAACCTCAGGAAGGACAATATGACGGTGAAAGAGTAATCTCTTAATTTTTCTCAATTAGCCAGATATGACCCTCATGTGGTTGCAGATAGTAGGGCCAAGATGAGTAAGTTTATTTCAGGGGTGAATGATAGCGTGGTTAATGAGTGCAGATCTGCTATGTTGAATATTGACATGACTTTAGCCAGGATCATGACTCATGCTCAGTAGAAAGAGAAGTAAAAAATTAAGTAGAGGGAGAACTAGAATAAGAAAGCTAGGATAGGTAGCTTTAATTTTAGTCAGCCTAAGTCTAAGGGAGGCAATCGCTCTCAGATTCATCCTAGGTCATCAGTTCTAGCTCGTTCATCAGCTAGTGCTCTAGTTCCTAAGTTCAGAGAGGGTCACAAAAATAGAGTGCCAGTCTTTAAGTCTCAAGGAAGTTTTAGCAGTACCTGAACTAATCTCTTTGTCAGACTTGTGGTAAGAACCACAAGTGTTTATGCAGAGTTGGTAGTGATATCTATTTTGGTTGTTGCAAGCTAGGCCACAGAGTTTGAGACTTCCCTCAGTCAGGTTATCATAGTCATCTCCGCTTCTTAGCTCAGTTCAGTTGCCCAAATCAACAGGGTGCCACCTCTAGTGCTACTAGTGGGCAACGCCCAAATAGAATCTATGCTCTCCAATCCTGAAAAGATCAAGAAAATTCTCCTAGTATGGTTATTGGTATGTTACAGATATTTCATGTGCATGTTAATGCTTTGCTAAATCCAGGTGCTTCCTTGTCTTTTTTTACTCCCTATATAACAATTGATTTTGAAGTTAGTCTCAAAATTCTAGTAGATCCCTTTTCAGTCTCTAACCCAGTGGGTAAAACCATCATAGCTCGGTGGGTATATAGGAACTGCTTGGTTATGATATTTTAGAAAGTTACTTCAGCAAACTTAGTCTAATTAGAGATAACTGATTTTGATGTCATTCTTGGCATGGATTGGCTTCACTCCTGCTATGCCACAGTCGAATGTGGAAATAGAATAGTCCCGTTTTAGTTCCCTAATGAACCCATCCTTGAGTGGAAGGGTATTACTTCAGCGTTTAGAGGTTAGCTTGTTTCCTACCTTCGGGCAAAGAAAATGATATCTAAGGGATATGTCTATCATCTTGTTCATGTTAAGGATTCCAGTTCCAAAACTACCAATCTTGAATCCATTATAATTGTGATTGAATATTCAGATGTCTTTCCCAAAGATATTCCAAGAATTCCTCCCAAAAGGGAAATAAACTTTGACATTGATCTTCTTCCAGATACTTAGCCGATCTATATTCCACCATACAGAATGGCACCTGAAGAACTCCAAGAATTGAAAGAACAATAGAAGGATCTCCTAGATAAGGGATTCATCAGGACCAGTGTTTCCCCATGGGGCACACCAGTATTATTTGTGCACAATAAAGATGGTTCTCTTAGAAAGTGCATAGACTATCGTCAACTTAATAAGTTCACAATCAAGAACAATTATCCTCTTCCTAGAATCGATGAATTGTTTGATCAACTTCAGGATGCCAGTTATTTCTCTAAGATAGACCTCAGATTCGGCTATTATCAGCTCAGAGTCAGAGAATGTGACATTCCACAAATAGCTTTTGGCACTCGGTATGGTCACTTTGAAATCCTAGTCATGTCATTTGGTCTTACTAATGCCCCAGTAACTTTCATGGATTTGATGAACCACGTGTTCAAACAGTACTTGGACATGTTCGTATAGTCTTCATAGATAATATTCTGGTCTATTCCCGCAATGAGCGAGATCATACAGACCATCTCAAAATAGTACTACAAACTCTCAGAGATCATTAGCTATTCGCCAAATTCAGTAAGTGTGAATTTTGGCTAAGTTCAGTAGCATTCCTTGGTCATATCATTTCGGGTGATGGCATTAGAGTAGATCCTCAAAAGAATAAAGCAGTAAGAAACTAGCCCAGACCTATCTCTCCATGAGATATTAGTAGTTTCTTGGTTTAGGCTAGATATTACAGATGGTTTGTTGAGGGATTTTCTTCTAGCACATCCCCTATGCCCAGATTGACTCAGAAGAAAATCAAGTTTCAGTGGTCAGATACTTGCGAGAAGACTTTTCAGGTGTTAAAGACTCCACTCACCTTAACTCCAATTTTAGCTCTTCCAGATGGTGCAGAGGGTTTGTAGTGTAGTGTGATGCATCCAGAGTGGGTTTAGGTTATGTCCTCATGCAGCATGGTAAGGTCATAGCTTATGCCTCTGGATAGCTTAAACCACCCTATGAGAAGAATTATCCTACTCATGATCTTGAGTTAGCAGCCGCAGTCTTTGCCTTAAAGATTTGGAGGCATTATCTCTATGGAGTTCATGTAGATGTCTTCACAGATCATAAGAGTCTTCAGTATCTCTTTTCTTAGAAATATCTCAAATTTCTTCAGAGAAGTTGGTTAAAGCTCTTGAAAGATTATGACATGAGTATCCTCTATCATCCAAGCTAGACCAATGTAGTGGTCGACTCTCTCAGTAGACTATCTATGGGTAGTGTTGCTCATGTGGATGACAGTAAGAATAAGTTAGCTCAGGAAGTACATCAACTTTCCATACTAGGTGTTCTCTTAGTTGATACAGATGAGGGTGATATATGGGTTTAGAGTAGTTTAGAATCATCTCAAGTTTCTAGGGTGAAAGAAAAGCAAGATAGATATCCCAGCCTTCTCAAGTGAAAAGAGTCAGTTCAGGATTAAAAAGTACCAATTTTCTCCCATGGGGGAGATAGTTTTTTGCATTGTCGGGATCATCTCTGTGTTCCAGGTATAGATGACTTAAGGCAGTGAATTCTTGCTGAAGCGCATGATGCGCGCTACTCTATTCATCCATGGGGAACAAAGATGTACCGCTAACTATGGGATGTCCATTGACGGAGTGAGATGAAGAGAGATGTTACAGAGTTAGTGGCTAAGTGCTCTACATATCAGCAGGTTAAGATAGAACATCACAAGCTAGTTGTCCTATACAGGAGGTCATTATTCCTACTTGGAAGTGGGAAAAAGTGAACATGGACTTCGTGATGGGTTTTCCTCGAACTCATCATCAACATAATTCATGTCTAATAGACTATCATACGAATATATGTCTACAAAGTTAACACATATCTTGGCCTAAGGTGGGCCAAAAGGGCCCACTTCTAATCCTCAAAATTAATTTTAGATAATATTATACCCCCACTTGGCTAAGGTATCTAAATTCACTTCTAGATGTTAAATAACCTACAATTAGACTAAGATAGTAATTCCCCCTAGAACATGAGCAACTAGGCTAATTCCACCTAAATTACCATTGTTAGAGATCCAAAATAGTCCATATAAGAATAGTAATACTAATCATGCTTCCAATACCTAAATCCCACCCCATATAGAGAATAATATCATAACCATTCTATGAATTAGATCAATCAATGAAGAACGTAATAGGAACATATAATTATAATGAGTATTTCACCTTAAGGGACCTTTAGCCTTCTAGCCCTCAAATAAATTAGAGCAAGTCACAACGTTCTACTCATAATCACATCATAACATCATCCCTATTTTACAAGCAACATATATCAAACAGCATATCAATAAGAATAGTAGACAAATGCCTACCATGACCTTGAATCACAACCCATAGATGATCCATAAATTACCTATCTTCACTCTATGATCCTGAAATGTCATCACACTATAAAAAAAGTAATATACACGTTATTAGGAGTAAAATAAGACCCATATTAATATATTAAGGATTGTGATGAATTTTAGGTCAAGAACAAACTTGCAAGGCTTGTAAACAAAACAAAAATTGAACCCATTATGTGGTCCCTCAAAGGACAATGAATATGTGATCAAAAGATAAGCACAAACAGAGAATAAGTTGGGTGTAAAATCAACCCTTAAAGTTTAGGAAGTTTAGACCTAATTTTTAAGAACTTTACCAATAATTAGTATGGAAATCAAAGGGGAAATTCCCAAGAAGAGTTAGGTTAGAGTACCTTAACCAACATGGATGACTTCCCACATTTTTGTAATGACCCAACAAGTAATTTATTGTGATTTTGATTATTTTCACCATTAGAGCTTCTCCATACCTACCCCAAATCATTTATGACTTATTGGAACTGATAGTTCGATTACCTAGCAGTTTATTTAATTTTTAAAATTGTTTCCCTATTTAGAAGTCTTCATTGGTTCCTATGGACACCGAGCATAAAATGATATTAGAGGTAAATTATGACTCAACAAGCAGCTTTAGAATATGATTGTTAGGTTGGGTAGACCTTTGCTTCAAGCCCCACTACACCCAAACTCATTTTTACCAATTGATCAAAAAGTTAGAAAATTGAAAATTTAGGTGTAGGGCCTACATTTGGTTGAAATGACCTTTGATGGATAATCCAACTTTTCCAACAATTATGAAATGTCAAAATTAGTATGGTTGCATATCATATTTTCTTATATTGGACTCCATGCATCCCAAGGCCTTGGAAAAATTTAGAATCAAATTCCAAGCTTCAGTTGTTGTCTAATGCAGAGGAGTACAGCGATTTTGTGGGACTTGATGGTACCATGATGGATGCAATTATGACTATCTCAAGTACGTGATCACCACTCCTGAGGGCTTGGGATGGGCTATTTAAAATCTTTACTTGGCCAAAAATTGGCCATTTCTTTATTTTCTTGGGCCATTTATAATGTGTGTTAGATGTTGATTAGAAGCTTAAACAACTTGCATATTCATGATTAGAATCGAATCTAAGGTAAGATTCCTCAAATTTTAATGTTAAATTCTTTAATTGTTAGACCCAAAACCTCAAATGGCTTAAGTCTTTATTTTAACCCCAAATATAGTTGATTTGCAAAAAAATCTCGAGGCTTATAACTCCATAATGGTATCTAAACAATAGGCTAGTTTCGGAAACCCATTTTCTATATGTGGGACCCACTTAAGGGATTTTTAATGTTGTTTTAGACTCAAATAACAATGTTGCAATATGGGTGTTGTTATTCCAGTATTAATGTTAATACCCTGTACCTTTTCCTATCTTGAAATCGTCTAAAAAATGGTAGGATCTTTTTTTGAAAGATGAATCCACTTTTTTACAAGTTTTATTTTTAATATTTTCACTTGTAGTCATGTGGAAAATTTAATAAGCTTTCCATCAATATAAAATTTACCTAAATATGATAATCGGGTAAGAAGTTATGACTATTTCAAGTTTCCATCGTAAAATAATGCCATATTGGTCAGTGACGCACTGTTCCACAAGCTAAAATGTCAATTGTCCTTTTTCAGTATCTCAGCGTAATTTTCTCCACATCACACCAAAGCTATAGGTCCCAAAAGAAGGGGCAACGCGATGGCTCCGCATCGCGCCATCCCTCAGTTTCCTAATTGTTAAATTCCAGTGATGACGCGATAGCGTCGCGTCGTGCCAGAGGTCCAATTTGGGAAATTTTTTATTGAAATTACAAGATGCGTCTAGGGTTAAAAGGGTCAATTTCCCACCCCTACTTAAGCCATTGAACACATGATTCAGCCACTTTTCACCTAAAATACACTCTCTTCTCTCAAAAACCTCTCAAGAACAACCTAGGGCTTTTCGTAGAAGATTTAAAATCAAGAATTTCCTCCCTTAATCTTCATGTATTTACGAACCAAGGTACACATAGTGTTCATTCATGGAATTCTTTCACTGATGCATGGTCATGATTATTATATTAGTTGCATTCTGGAAAGTAGACTATCTTTGTAAAAGAAGTGGTCATAGTTTATATATATATTGATACTTGCAATCATATTATTTGAATACTGGTAATGACATGCATAGATTTGGTACAATCATGATCACTTAGATGGTAAATAGAACGATTCCAACTAAAAATATGTTTTTACTACTCTTTTTCTAAAAAGGTATTTATTCTAAACTTTGACGTTTAAAGTGGATTTTCTCTTAATGGGAATCGTACCATCTTAATGAATAACTCATGAGACTGTGAGACTAAAAATGATGTTTTAGAGATTTATCCAAGATAGATTTTGGTCCATAATTTTTCTAATACTATGTACCTTGGTCAAGAGAGATTTTAAACCTTTCTAAACTTTAGTGATGATTATGTCCAAGAGTTTATCTCAAGCAATAGATTTATGGACTATACTCTCTTATCCACAGTTCTAGCCTATGTATTTTTATGTGTATACATTTATATATATATATATGTATTGTTCTTGATAGAGCAGATTGATAATACTATTGATTATATGATTTAAAATTCAAATATGGTAATTGATGATAACCTTAATAATTATTGCAAATCCTAGATCCAGACTAGGTCGGTGTATACGAGTACTCTTGAACTCCCTAGGGACTCTTTCATCCTTATGCTATCATGCCTAGAGAAGAAAGGTCATCGTCGGTCTTGCCTTTGCGATCAGTCAAGCTGAAGGAGGTGTATGCACTTGTTAGTTTATGGTACTTAGATTATGGTATCATGGATTCTCTTTACACTCATCCTTTCTTGTACAATGCCTATCACTAGTATGCACCTATTCTATTATCCTTTTTGGGGGCTGCATAGGTATAGGTAAATAGTATTGCTTGTAGTTTGTTATGTATTGATTGAACCTTCTAGGCCTATGAAGGAGAGGGTTTATGAAAGGCCTGATCACATATTTTTTATCCAGATAAATTGGTTACATTGTAGTGGTTATTATGATTAGTTCATGGTAATTGGATTATTAGATAGGTATTGAGCTTTGAGGAATGATTCTTATTCTTTTACATTACGGTTATGTTGTTACGCATAATTATAACATGGTTAGGCACTATGGCTTTAGACCCTGATATTCTGATGCCTTTCTTGGTGGTTGCTTTATTATGTTAATTATCTCATTTATAAACTGTGGATTATAGACCCTAATTATATTAGCATTAGTTTTTACTATGATTAGGATGCCTAGAGATGCATTTGTGATTACTTAGATTGTGCCCTTGAGTTAGCCTTATTGTGTATATGCACCTATCTATAGTGGTTATGGTATTACCGTATATCAATTCTTCATTCACTCATGTTGTATACCTATTCCTTGTCCTTATATACTACTATACTTATCCTTCTTCTGCTCTTTCTTCATATATTGGCTAGTGATATATAGTATAGTGGTAGGGTGTCAGATTAAGCTTTGAATAGTGTAACTTATCCTTATTATTCTATTAGCTTATTATGTTAGATTGTTTGGATATGAATAGAATAATTATCCTTATGGTATACTTAGCTTTATTATGTATTTTTATGGATATTTGGGTGCAATTTACATTTCTGCTTACATGCTATTATATTTGTGTTATCTTTGGAGATTAGTCGTCGGTCGCCTACTGAGCACCACTTGTTTGGCACTCATTCTACACTTCTACAGCCTACAGATAATAGTAAGGGTTCTAGCCTTTTTTTTGTGTGAGTCATGCAGAGCAACTATGGTTTGGAGAGATAGGGTGAGATCTAAGCATTTAGAGTATGGCTATTCTCCCTCTTACGTGCTAGACTAGTCTTTATGTTGTATTCATAGATGATTTTTTTGTATATTTATTTATTACTTCATTATGTCAGTATTATTAAATTAGAAGTTCTTATATTGATTCCACTAAGTTTTGGGACTATTTTATGTATTTCATCCTTTTACTATACTTATTCCGCATTCTTTCTTCATTTCTCTTTGTAGACCATTTCTAGTAGTTCCAGACTATGGTTTGGCTTTCCTACTGTTTGGTTATAGTAGGTGCTATCATGACTTAAGGAATTGGGTTGTGACGACTACCTTGGTTCCTAGTACTGGATCATTATCTTCCATATTTCAGCATGACACTCTACTTACTTCGTGATTTGTTTCTCAGTGTAAGGTAAATATCTATTCCTTTATTTCGAATCACATGATTGAAGCCTCTCTTGATCCTTTTAGTTTTCCCCATAGGTTATTCATTACCTAAATTTTTTAAGCTGGTAACGTCTCTCTTGAGACAGTTCCTTCTATTATTATGAAGTAACAATAAAAAAACAAATCTTTTGGAATCATGAGGTATGTTTTGGATAATTATGTTTGGATTCCTATGTCTAAAGATTGTTATATAAACTCTCCGCCATCCCCAAAACCAATGCCCTTCATCTGAGGTGGATTTATGGTTCTCTATATTGTTATCCGGGATTACATAGCCTTGTTTTGAGGACTTCTCTTGTTCTTAATGAGTGGTTAGTGATATAATTGAGCATATGTGTTAAAATACTTTATAATAATATTGAAGGTGTGTTTCGAACAAGTTATGAATTAATTTGGTCATTTAAAGTTTAGACGAGAAAACTAGTGTTACTAGCTTTGGCTATGTGTTGTTCTAATTGATCTCGATAGATTATAGAGTGTGCAATGAGTCACTACGGGTAAGTGTAATTATATGTGGAATAACTTGTTGATTGTTTTTAAGGTTCAATTGAAACAAGCCAAGAGTAAAAACTAAGTTAAAGATAAAAAGAACAAACCTAGTACTCTTAGCATAAGTTACTAGTTCATCGTCTTGGATTGTATGTCGTTTTGAGTTCTAATTCATGTTGTTTCATGATATAGGATACTTTTCAAGTTTATCATGATTATATATGGACAATAAAAAATCTATAAATCAATTGTAAGAAACATCACAAGCTTGGAATGGATGGACAAACACTTGGGATAAGACTTGACAAAAAATGGACGTTTTGGACTCTTTGGAGCGCCACAGACCTTAAGCACCACGTTAGGGACATGATGCAGCCTTTTGGTCATACTAAATTACGTATTATAGTATCCCACCATGACTGTGACGTTACAAGGACCTTAGGAACCGCAATATGGGTGTGGCACACTCCTATATAAAAACTGGCAGATTGTATCCTATTATAAATAGGACCCATAAACTTTATGTTAGACACGTTCGATGACCTTGGGACTTGAAGGGGGGATGGATAACACAAAAATTAGGGTTTTTATTCCAATAATTTTGATTATCAATGTATTTTAATATGTAGTCAATAATTTTGATTACGGTTATGTCCATGAGTGGCTAAAACCCCTTTTTCGGGGTTAAGGCCAAGAACATGAGTATTGTGGTTATGAATTTATTTGGTTTAGTTGTTTATCATATTTGGTTATTTATTTAAACTGGTTATAATTATTTTAAGTATTCTCAACACTTATAATTAATGTATAATCATCTTGTGAACCCAATAAGAGGAACAAGAGGATAGAACGGGGGATAGATAGAATAGGATTGTAATCTTATCATTGAATGAAGTGATAATTTGCATTAAGGATAGTAATATACCTAAGCCCCCTATTTGGTTCACTTACGAGATGAAATATGAACGCATTTAACTTAGTTCTCATATTCCCACTAAACTATGTAGATGTGGGGCTAAGTAAGATAGGTGATTCAGGGCTCGAAAGACCATGATCATAAAATCGACACTGTAAATCAACAACCAAGACAATTAGCCTAACCAATGGAGTTCTACAACATAGTATGATTGTTCACAGAACCTTAACCCTGGGATACTCCCCATTGATTGTTCAAACCTTTAATTTATAGCATTATTATGTTTATCATAGTTTTGAATTTCAAGCTCGTTCGATTATGATACAACTTTGTTAATCATAATAGTGAACTAGAATTGGATAGCTGTCAACACAAGTCTCTTAGGGATCGACAATTGGTTTGTAGAAGGCCACTATAATACTTGGTGAGACAATGTACATGTTATGACCCGAACCATGTCCTGGCTATGATGGGTATCCCTAGTCCATTGTAGATCAGAGACCGCCCCTTAACCCAAATACCACACATTGCCCAACAATGGCCAAATTTCAAACATATAACAAAATAACATGAAATAGGATGAAATAATAAAAGATATATCTGTAAGTGATAACTGGAAATCAACACCAAAATATCAACCAATACCACCTAAGTCCATAGTAATCCAACAAAGCCTCTACATAGAGAAAACTAAAACCAGTCTTGGTCAGGACATGTCCTCGACTCTAACGATGACAATGATAATCTAAACTTTTAATTCTAGTCTACTAGAGGAACGAAAGAAATGTCTAAGTCTTCCAACGAGTGAAAGCTCACCACTTCACCATAACAAACCTACAAACCAAGCCTATCCACCTAATTCTACGTAGGAAAAGTAGAAGTATCTTCGATGACTATATTATGTGGGGATTCAGCGTCAATAGACTGTTAGTACAGTAAACACTAGCCGTTAACTCGGGCATAGGGGGAAATAATGTTAAGTAAACTATTTCAAATACCATATGAACCACGTCATAATACATATAAAAATAATATGCTTGGATAGGAAATAAGGTTTAGCAGGAAGTAAAACATTATCCTGGACTATGTAGCTCGACCGTTATAATAGGCATGCATAGGCTTTATGGGTTCAGCTCTCCCTACTAAAAGGACCGTAGTTCAAGTTAGTCTACGAACCAGAGAAAACCCAAGGGAAATCTAAAACCATCAAGGCAACTAGCCATCCCAAAATATATATCAAGTGTGACAAATGCACACAGGTAATCAAGACCAAACCTCATGTCGACATACACGAGTTTCAACTACAAGTCATCCAAGACCCACACCATCACGGCTTCGCTACATAACACCCATTAAGCCTAATTTAAAGAAGGTTTCACATAACCCATTTATTAATCAATGAACCAAATGTTAAGGAAAACCATGGGTCTCATCATATCCAAACACTTGCAAGCTTGTATCTATGCCATAAAATCCGCATTAAACTTGAGGGAACTCATCATCCCCTTTGTTCCTTACAATCAAAATCTTGAGGGAATGCCTCGCCCCCTTTGTTCATTACTATGATAGCGAACAAAGCCTTTAAAATCCAAGTTCATTGGTTAACCATTTATGCAATCCAATAACACAGGTAATCATGTCAAACCAAGTGATAATTTTACCATTGAAAACCATTTTACACAAATAGGTTAAGGGAACCCCATTATTCAAATCTAATTCCACTTTCAAAGCATCAAATTAGGGAAAAACCATGACCTTTAGTATATTCACCATACCCATGAACCCCACAAGTTCAAAATCATTAATAAAGCATCAAAATGCATAATAAATCATGGGAAAACAACTCAAGGAGAAACTATGTCAAAACCCTCAACCATGTTAGAAAACCCACAGTCAAAACCATTCAATTGAACCATCTAATAAATTCATGCCTTTCACAAAATAATAATTAGGTAAGAGTAACATGCCTAAAATATAAAGTTTGCTGAGAGAAATCAACCCTTGAGCCCTTGGATGACCTACTTTTTGGAAATCCTAAGTATCATTACCATGAAGTTTTTGATAGAGTTTTGAGAGTTTTTAATTACTTTATGAATGAGAAATAACACCTTTGAGTTCTTTTTAAACTAGGGGTATTATTGGGTAAGAAGTTAAATGTCCAAAGTGACCTTAAATTTAAAGCTAAAATTTAGTCGTCAGTGACTACAGGTCACTACATGACTTGTAGGGATCTGTTACGACTCGCCACCTTGAGTCGTAGCCAAGACACTTTCTAGGGCGCACATACACTGTTGACCCTACAATTCACCTAATATAACTTGTAATGGGACATTGCGACTTGTAAAGTCTAGTTAGAGCCGACATAATAGCCATTTGGATATGTACTGGAAGTCCTACAATTTGTACATAATGACTCGTAAAATGTCCTCATGACTTATAGTGAGCCATTAGTAATTAGAGCAGAAGACTTAGCAACACACACTAGTTAGGCTATGATTTGGGTACAACAACTCGATAAGACTTTCTAAAACTAGTAGGGTAAGTCATAGTCAAGACTATAAGGACTAAATTTTAGAAACTTCCAAGGACCAAAAACTCTTGGTTTTAAATTACTCCCAGGATCATTCAGCCTCGAAAGATAGGACAAGGTATTTTTCAGCTCGATTTGACTTCCAATACATTCACACTTACCTTTAACGTAGTTAGAAAAACTAAGATATTATGGATACCTCAAACATTATTATCTGAAGCAGGAAATCAGAATGTGTATTTGGAATTCATGTCATCTTCAGCTTACCAAGTAGATTCTTCATGTTTTTGGTTCCTCTATAGAACATTTATCGAAGTCACATCCTTAGTCTATATCTGATGGACTTCTCGATCTAAAATCCCTACCGTGGCTTTGTCGTATGACAAGGAATCTACAACACCAAGACTCTTCAAAGGAATGACCAAGGAAGGATCACCTACGCACTTCTTCAACATTGACATATGAAAGACTAGATAAATAGAATTCAAACTAGAAGGAAATTCCAACGCATAAGCAACCTTTCCAACTTTCTTTAATATGCAATATGGGCTAACATAACGGGGACTAAGCTTCCCCTTCCTTCCTAACTGCATCACTTCCTTCATAGAAGACACCTTTAAAACCACCAAATCATCTACATCAACTCCAAATCTCAACGTCTTATGTCTTTATAGGACTTTTGGCAACTTCGGATGGTCTTTATCCTATTTCAAATCACTTTACCATCTCCAAGGGTTTTGAACTAGGTCTATGCAAAAGAATCTATTTTCGCTAACTTCAAACCACACAATATGAGACCTACACCTTCAACCATGCAATGCTTCAAAAGGAGTCATCCCAATACTCAAATGATTGCTATTATTGTATGGAAATTGTATAAGAGGCAAATGATCAACCCAACTACCACAAAAATTTATCACACAAGAGCTTAGAATATCCTCCAATGTCTAAATATCCCTCTCTACTTGTCCATCTATTTGAGGATGGAACGCAGTGCTAAGGTTCACATTACTTCATTAACATCTCCGAAATAAATGTACTTAGGTCAGAAATGATGGAAATTGGAGCACCATGTAGCTTAACTATCTTCTCAATGAACAAATTGGCATAATCCTCTGAAGATAAATTAGTCCTCACAAGTATAAAGTGAGCCAACTTAGTCATCCAATCCATGATAACCCAAATGGAATCAATCTTGACACAAGACCGCAGGAAACTGGTAACAAAATCCATATAAAATACTTTAGATTTCCACCCACGAAACTCAATCTCTTGAGAGAAACCACTAGGCATCAAGTTCTCAATCTTTACTTGTTGACACACCATGCACTTAGTCGCAAAATTGGCCACATCCCATTTCATATTATTCCATCATTAAATATCCTTCATGTCATGATACATCTTTATAGAACTAGGATAAATAATATATCTCGACTCATGAGCTTCAGCTAAGATCCTCTCTCATAGCCTATCAATGTTAGGAACACATAACCTACCTTGGTACCTTAAGATGCCATCACCACAAATCTCAAAAGACATCACTTTCTGGTGAACCACGTCATCCTTGATCTTTACCAAAATAGGATCCAAAATATGTTTCTCTTTTATCTCAGCACCTATAGATGACTTTGCCATATCTTGAACAATCACACCACCATCTTGGATCCAAGAGATGAACCTCAAGATTAGATAAATGGTGAATATCTTTCACTAACTCTCACTTCTTCCCATCAACATGAGACAAGCTTCTCATGAAAAACTTCCTATGAGCATCAACAACCATATTAGCTTTACCTAGATGATAATAGAGACTCATGTCATAATCCATGAGCATCTCAAGCCATCTCCTTTGCCTGAGATTCAACTTTTTCTGGGTGAACACATATTGAAAACTCTTATGATCTGAGAAAATATCAACATTAACTCCATATATGTAGTGGCGCCAGATTTTTAGGTAAAAAAACTACAGCCAACAACTCCAAATCATGCCTCGCATAGTTCTTCTCATAAACTTTAAATTTTATAGAAGCATATATGACCACCTTGCCATGGTGCATCAATACGCAACCCAACTCATACGGGATGCATCATAATAAACCACAAAACTATTTGTTCCCTAAAGTACGGTCAAAACCATAGTTGAAGTCAACTTATCCTTCAACATTTTGAAACTACCCTCACAAGCCTATGACTACAACAACTTTACCTTTTTTTGAGTCAACTTCATCAACAGGGCACCAATAGAAGAGAAGCTCTCCATAAACCTTCTATAATAGTCGGCTAAACCTAAGAAGCTCTAAATATCAGTTTGAGTGGTGGGCCTAGGCCACTACATAACCACTACACCCTTCTGTAGATCCATGATGATATTATTGTTAGAAACAACATGACCCAGATAAATCATAGCATTCAACCAGAGTTCACACTTAGAAAATTTAGCATACAATTACTGCTTCTTAAGGGTCTGCAACACTAAATAAAGGTGATCAACATGATCTGCCTCGCTCTTCGAATATACCAAAATGTCATTAATGAACATAATGACAAATAAGTCTAGAAACTACTAAAAACCCAGTTCATAAGATCCATGAATGTCGTCGGGGCATTAGTCAAACCAAAGGACATCACAAAAAAAAGTTATCATATCGAGTTCCGAAGCCAGTCTTAAGGGCATCCACCTCTCTAATATTCAACTGGCGATAACTCAGACGAAGATAAATCTTGAAGAAGCACTTCGCACTTTGAAGTTTCTCAAAGAGATCATCAACCCTCAAAAGGGGATAGTTATTCTTCATAGTCACCCTATTTAATTAGCGGTAAGCTATATACATCCGAAGGGATCATCCTACTTACGCATAAATACAACCGATGAACCCCAAGGAGAAATACTAGGGCGGATAAAACCCTTATCCAGAAGATATTTTAGCTACTTCTTGAGTTCTTTCAAGTCAGCCAGAGCTACTCTATAAGGAGAGATAAAGATAGGATGATTGTCCAAAAGAAGATCAATCCCAAAATTAATTTCCCTAGCTTGAGGAATACTAGGAAAGTCATTAGGAAATACCCCAGGGAACTCACAAACCTCAAGGATAGATTGAAATGAAGGACCTTCAGATCTGGAATCCTTAAAATGCACTAAATGGTAGAGAAACCCCTTGCAAACCAATTTTTGGGATCTAAGATAAGATATTAACCTTTCCTTAGGTACTAGGCAACAACCTTCCTATTCAATCACTAACTTATTCAAGAAATCAAAACTGACCATGACTGCAACCAATCCATCCCAAAAATCATATCAAAATCTAGTATGGCCAACTCTATTAAATCTGCTAATGTCTCCCTTCAACAGATATATACCACACAACCCTTATAGACTCCTTTAGCCATAATAAAGTCATAAACTAGGTGGACACAAAAAAAGGATCCAGAATAAACTCAGGGCTAATACCAAAATGAATAGCCTAATAAGAGGTCATGTAAGGAAGAATAGACCCAGGATTAAGAAAATAAGAAACATCACAAGAGAATAGCTTTAGCGTACCAATAACTATATCAAGAGAGACCTCAGAATCTTAAATGGTAAAAAGAGTATACAGACTATTCTGACCAGTGTCAGAGCTAAAAGTAGCACTACTTGGTATGGGAGTAGAAGATATATCAATTGGGACCTATTCATCTTAGTAGAAACATCGCCTAAAGGATAGTTCCTCTGAAAGTGGCCCTGATGGCAACGCCTAAAACATTTATTTCTCCCCTCATCACAGAAACTATGGTGCAACTATCCACAAAATTTATAATAAAGATAGGATAGAGCTGATTGGGCCCTATTGGCTTGAGATTAGGCACCTTATGCCTTGTTAGGCACCTTATGACTTGGTACAAACACCATACTAAATACAATGATCACCCAAAGAGTTTGTATAAGGAGCACTAGCCATAGAGTAGGAATTAAAATTTTCCCAATTCTTTTTAGACTATTTTTCACTGTCGCTCCCACTCTATTGCTAACCTCCACCCTGATTCAAATATTGAAACATCTTATTCTACCTTTCACTAATATCAATCTTCTTCATCTTTTCCTCCTCAACCTATTGCATGTACACCACCAACCTAGAGATGTCTATGCTTTTGTTCAACAAAGCAACTTTGAATTCCAATACTAAATCATGAGACAACTCTAAAGCTAATTTCCTCCTCTTAGCTCTCATAAATAACACCAACTCCAGAGCATAATAAGACAGTAGGTGAAACTTCAAGTCATACTTCTTCAGTATCATCCTTCCTTTTCTTAGGTATATGAACTCTTTAGCCTTTGCTTTCCTCAACTCCTGAGGAAAGAATTGATCAATTAAAGCACTAGAAAAGTCATGCTAATATTTCAATTCAACATCATTACCCTTGACTTATCCTACTCCTTATACCATTTATATGTCTTATCTTTCAGATGGTATGCAAAAAATTCCACACCCTCCGAACTAGAGACATACATCTCACGAAGAATATTTTCCATCTCATTAATAAAGCCTTAAGGATCTTTCTTAACCTTAGAACTAGTAAAAAACAAAGTTTTGAGCCTCATAAATTGGCCAACTCTAGTGACCTCAGAAGAAGGAGAAACATCACTCTTACACTCAGACCGGAGGGGCTGAGAGGCCACTAACTATGTAACCAAATAGATTAATAACGAAACTCATCATTAGTCACATCAGCTTGAGAAAACTAAGGAGGACTAGTGGAATTAAGGGAACCTCGTGAGATCCATTAGAAGCAGGAGCCCTCGATCGGGTCTAAACCCCATAAGTGGGATGGGTTCTATTAAAGTTTTTCTCGAGTGGGATAGAGAAGCTTCTTTGAGCATCAGATCTCTGGGGAGGCAAGATCTAAAAATTGAACAAAAAAGAATTAGAGGAAATTCAAGTCTTTAGATTCTATAGCTCAAAAATATATCATAAGAAAAGGGAAACATTCCAAAATGCCTTGTAGTCTCTCCCTTATAAATGTGGCATGCTACATACTCATAAAAGAGATTCTACTTTACCCGAATTCGGGAACACCCAATGAAACTAAAAATAGGCTTTGAAAAAAAATTCATGACTCAAACCATGTCTAGTCGTGACGAGATCCCAAGTACATCATGGACTGGAGAGCACCCCCTGAACTTAGCCCAAACACCACACACTGCCCAATAATGGTGAAATTTTGAACACATAACATGATACAATGAAATAAGATCAAAGAATAAAAGATATTTCCTAACGGATAATAGAAACTGACCCCAAAACAACTAACCAACACCACCCAAGTCCACAATAATCCAACAAAGCCTTTACATAATGAAAACCAAAACCAATATTCATTGAGACATATCCCCGACTATGACAATGATAAGGACAATGTTCATAATAATGTAATCTCTTAATTATAGTCTATGATAGAAACTAATGTAATGTCAAAGTCTTTTAGAAATAAAAGCTCAGCACTTTACCACAACAAATTGATGAACCGAGCTGATCAATCTGACTTTGTACATAAAAAATAGCAGTATCTTTAGTGCCTGCACCACATGGGAATATGACATCTAGAGATGGTTAGTGGGGTAAACACTGGCATATAACATGGGGATAGGGTAAAAATAATGTCAAGTCAAATAATTTTCAATACCATGTGAACCACATCATAATACATACATAAATAATATGCCATTATAGAGAACAACGTTTAGCATGAAGTAAAACATTATCCTAAACAATGTAGCTCGATCATTATAAAAGGCACCTATGAGCTATATAGGTTCAGTTCCCCTTAATAATAGTGCCTCAGTGCATGTTAACCGAACCAATTGGAGAAAAACCAAGGGAAAGCTAAATCCATCAAGGCAACGAGTTGTCGTAAAATATATCAAGTGTGACATATGCACACAGGTCATTAAGACCAAACCTCATGTCGACAAACGTGAGTTTCCAGTACAAGTTATCAAAGACTCACACCTTCACAACTTTGCTACATAATATCCTTTAATCCCATTTTAAAGAAAGTTTCACATAATCCATTTATTAATTAATGAACAAACCATTAAGGCTCACCATGGGTACAGTCATACCCAAACCCTTGCAAGCTAGTCTCTATGCCATAACAATCACATTAAAACTTGGGGTAATTTCTTACCCATTTGTTTATTAATATCAAAATCTTAGGGGAATGTCTCACCCCTATTATTTATTAATATGATAGCCAACAAGGATTTTAGAATCCAACTTTATTGGTTTGATGATAATTCAATGTGATAACATAGGTAAGCAAGTCAAACAAAGTGATAATTTTACAATCCTAAACTATTTTACATAAATAGATTGAGGGAACACCATTATTCAAATCCAATTCATGTTTCAAGGTATCTAATTAGGGTCTAATTGGAGCAGACATTATATTTTCTGCCTCTAAATTTTCATTAATTTCTTGAGACTTACATTGAGAAGGTGAATAAGAGTGAGTGTGTTGTGGATTGTGTAAATTTTGGAGTGGGATTGGTTGGGTCTCATTCAAAGAACTTTTATACTTTATGTTTAGAGGATGACATATCTTTGAAGTTATCTAAAATAGTGTAAGAGATAAAGATGAGGAATAAAAATCTTATTTTCTTAAATTTACACCAGAAGCAATACAAAAACATGCCTCACTTTAAGGCCGAGTGGTTTACCATTTTTCACCCATTACTTGGTTCCTTCATCTTTGTACCACCACCATATTAGTAAAGAACAAAGATGCATGAGAGGTTAGGGGAAAAATTCATATCCCTAAAGTAGAGGAAAAAGTTGATATGGGTCATGTCATGACACTAAATTAGGAATTACTTGGGAAGAAACCCAAGTTAAGGTAGTTTTGTTTTCAATATTTTAGTTTTTTATTGAGTCACAGACTAATGAAAGTATAAGAATTGGAGACCAAAGCTAAGGATCATGGAAAAGATTGGGTATGGGGTCCTCCCAACCTCACTACTAAGTAAAGATGCTACTAACAAGGCCTAAAGGCCTTAGGGAGTATTTATATCTCTAGTTTTAAGTATACTTTAGGGACAAAGTAGAATTTGTAGTGTGTGATGGGTAAATTCCCATGAATTTAGGTTAAGTGATGCGGCAGTTCTGGAGTCTTAATTTTTTTCTTAGTTTTTGGGTTAAAATTATAAAATTTGAAAAATTACAAAGAGATTTTCTAATTTTTGTTTTAGTTTATTTGTGGGTGTCAGTTGAGTAGGTGCACTTTACCTACCCCATGATTGTTCTTTTTAGTTCTTTTCTACAGGGGCACCCTTTGAACCTAATATCTCTTTTCCTTTTTAGGAGTAACTTTAAAAAAAATTGGTTAGGTAAGTGAGAGGCCCCTTTTGATTTTATTTGTGATTGCATGATGCAAGTGGTTTTTTGTTGTAAAATCATGTTAATGGTGTGAATTTCTATATTTGAGACTCCTAGGCTCTAATTTATTACTCTTGTACTTATTGGTATAATATTTAATTCCTGCTATTTTTTGGTTGAGACACTATACTAATCCTACTTAATTTGAGCATGTGTCGTGTGTGGTGGGAGGTTGTTGCATATTCTTTGTTGGATGTGATATCTAGAACTTTCTTGGTGTGTGTGCAAAGTAAAATAAGGAGTTTGTAGTTAGGAAATAATATAGGAAATTCTTGACAGCCTTGTTTCATACCCTACTTTATCTACCATTGTGCATAATCCTAGTTAGCCGCATTGAGCCTTCAGTTTGTTTTCTTTGGGAACCTAATATATAGCTTGTATCCCCTTCTTTGATTGACCTTAATTTGATCAAAAGATCCTAAGTACTTTAAGGTAAGATTAAGTTTGTTAAGAAGTTTAAAATTGAGAAAGGATAAACGTCAAATTGAAGCCCTAAAGTAATAGTTATTATTCTACAATCGATGTGTTGTGGTTGGGAGTAAATGATATTTATGCTAAAATTAAATCATGAATTAATAGGCAATACTCCCTTCCACATTCTGTGTGAGTAAGTTTAATCAGATAGGGCAAAACAAAAGATTAGGGTAAATAGAAGTGGTAGAAATTTGTTATTAGAGATGAATTGAAGAAAAGTGTGATGTATTAAAGTGCTCAGGGAAGATAGTCACTATTCTTTGCCTTACATAGTTTCTACCTATCTATTAGCCTACATTACAACGCTTAAAGACCTATTTGATTCTAACCTTCGTCATTATGATATTAGTGGAGTATTACACTAAGGGAAATACTATGGTTCATCTTGTGTAACTTGTGAATTCTGTGAGAGAGTGAGTGTAATTTGATTCTTATAGCCATTTTATGATAAACTACATTTGTGTGAATGAGTATAGGTAACTCTCTTATGGTGAGGGCACGTGTTTAATAATAGTTGGATAATTTATATGATGTCTTTTTTGGAGTAATAGTCATCAGCTAGCTAGCTTGGTGAGTCAATTATTTAGGCTAAGATGTTTTTGGAGTAATATTCTTGATCTTTCAATTATGTATAACATTCTTAGTGTAAAGAGTTGATCGAGGACAAACAAGGCTTTAATTGTAGGATGATGATCTGAGGTGGATTTATGCACCTCAATGCTGTTATCCAGAATTATTTAGATTTGTTTTGATAATTTCTATTGCTATTAATGCATCTAAGTGTTAAAATAATTGAATATATTTCTTAAGGTGTGTTTCAAACATGTTTGTAATCAATTTGGTCACTTGGTGTTTAGATGATAAAACTACTGTTACTAGCTTCAGTAATGTGTTGTTCGAGTTGATCTCGATGGATTCTAGTGTGTATAACAAGTCACTAAGGGTATGATTGTGTAAATATGTGTGGAATAACTTTTTCATAGTGTTTAAGGTTTAATTAAACAATCCAAGAGTAAAAACTAAGTTAAAGGTCCAATGACATAACTAGTACTGTTAGCTTACATTACTAGTTCATCATATTGGATTGTATGCTGTTTTAAGTTCTAATTCATGGTATTTTATTATATAGGATGCTTGGTGAATTGATAATGATGATATATGGATGATAAAAAAAATCTTTAAATCAATTTGAAACAACATTGCAATGCTTGGAATGGATGGACAAATACTTGGGACAAGACTTGGACAATAATGGATATTTTGGAATAATTCGCATACCAAAACATAACGAACTATGTTAGGGCTGTTCGACAACCTTCGTTGAGTCCTACATGTGAAATCAAAGATTTAGACCCTTAAAAATTTCCCCAAGATCTGAGGTTCTGGGTTAGATAAGGATTGAGCATACTATCGTATGCTAGGGTATGCCATGTACCCTCCCATCCTATATAGAGACAAATATAAGTTAGTAACACACTCTCCAAGATATGTTTTAGCCCTTCTGTAGTCATATATTAAGGAATAGGTCATATTCTTCCTAGTTATATAAAGTGTTGATCATGATCTAGTAAACGCTGACTTGGGTACGGGTCACTTGGTACTGATTGTACCCTTGGATACAATTCATGCTTTGGTAGTTATGCCATTGAAAGCTTAGGGGTCCATGGTGAGGCCTATTGTATGATTTAGGGTACCACTCATACCCTAGGGTACAGTTTAGTCATGGAGTCATACTATCTTGGGAGTTCATTTTACAGCTTCTAGCTAAGGACATTTTAGATATTTTTGACACCTAAACCCTTATAAATCAAGACTTATAACCTTATTTGGCCCTTTATTCTTCACATATACAAAATTAAAAATGCCTCAAATATCTTCATCAAGATTGGAGGCTAGAGTTTCAAGAGTGTTTATCTAAAGGCTAAAGGGTCAAGAATCCTTCTGTGAATCATCTTGTATAAGACATGTGACTCTAGCCCTATTATTATTTCTAAAATATCATGTTATTTAAGAATTATTTATTTATCATTAATGGTTATTTTTGTGACAAATGTTTAGTGTTTTTATATAAAGTTTAGGGTAACGTCTTCTGTTGTTAAACTTGTGATTATACATGTTTTTAGGTGATGGTTTGAATATGTGGGAGATTTTTTATAGTGCTTTAACAAATGAGTAAGGAGTAACCCTAATATTAATGGTTTTAGCTTAGGTTTTGGTCATTGTAAGAGTATGCACTCAAGGTGTTTGTGAAAATATATATTAGGATTAATTTGTCACTTATTGATGGGATTTGAACTAAGGCAATGGCTTAATTAGTAAGAATGATTGGTAAATAATATTGTAAAGGCCTTGTTATCCATGTAATGATTTATATGATGCCCTTGGTTGTTTTATTGGCTAAAAATGGTTTGACTCCCTAGTATGAAATTGAATTGTGTATGAACTAAAGCTTGGGGTGAGAGGGCGAATGAATAGTTTGATAAAGGTATTTATTATCACAATTTGGCTTGAATGATATTTAAAACTAATTCATTGGCATGTTCAAGTAATTGATTGATATATTTTTCATGAAGGCCTTGGGGTCATGTATAGTGTTGAACTGTGGCCTTGATGGCTTGAAATGGACAACGGGTTAGAGTCCCAATGTCGACTGGTAATGGATGTAATGGCTTGTTGTTATAGTTCACATGTGTAATGAAATTCTTCGTGGTTGGATTCTACTTGACCTATGAAAAGGCTTATGGTTAGAGTCCGCTTTCCTAATAATATGGCTTAAGGTTAGGGTCCTCTTGTTGTTATAACCTAAGTGGTAGAAGGTTAGATTCCTCCACTTCATGGTCCATGTTTGAGTGCTTTGAAATGTTTGCTATGGACTTCTTATCTTTTGACCCGTGGTGTATCCATAGGTATTTACATTTCTATGTGTATAAAGGTAGTGTCTTATGGTGGTTTGACTTGGTATTGAATAATTACATTACTTTTTTCTTACCCTTAGGTTATATGCTAGCGCTCCAACCGTTAACTATCACTGGATGCTGTGTCCCTACCCTACACAGGAGCCAAAGCTTCTTCTTCTCTTCCTATGCAGTGATTAGGTATTCGGCTGGTTTGAGTGTTTACATTGAAGTGGTGAGCTTCTATCCTTCAAAAGGCACACATTTTATGGCCTTCTTAGCATATTTCATAGACTTATTTTGGGTTCTGTTTTGGTTATTGTAGCAGGTTTGTCTCGACTATTATTGACTTCAGATTTATAAAGGATGTTAGATGATTATGGACTAGGGTAGATTAGATGTTGAATGGTTATTTTAATGAATGTCTAGAATTTTTGAAGTTATGATTATTAGTCTTGTTTTCACTATCTTATTGTATGTTTAAAGTTTATTCAGTGCTTGTGGACTGATATATTTGTTAGGTGGTGTTTATGGGCCGACCTTCGATCGTTGTTGGGCTTCAGATGCCCATATAAAAAGTCCCAGTTTATGGTCATGTCAAGTTTGTATCAGAGCTAAGGTTCATAGTCAGTTAGGTGCCCACAAAGCCTTTTCAAGTAAAGTTTTTTTTATGGGTGTCTAGCATGCCACACTTATAAACGAGAGGCTACAAGACATTTAGGAATGTTTCACTTTCTTGTTATCTTATATCGATCTATAAAGTTAAAGATCTTGGATACTTCTAATTTTTATTTGCTCATCTTTCAGATCATGCCTCCAAGAAGATCTGAAGTTTCTGCAAAAAAATTTTGTCCCAATTGGGGATTATGTTTATGCAACTCATTCTACTTATGGAGTTCGAATTCGGTCTAGGGGTCTAGTGCTTGATGGTTTGGGATTTCCACTAATTCTCTCTAGTCCTTCTCTGGTTCCTGAGCTGACGTGTTAAATATTGAGTTTTTTCAGTCGATTCATATTATTTCTCAGTCGGTATCTTCTTAGGCTGAGCATGGTGCATATTTTACTCCATCTTCTAAGTACACAACGGTTGGCCAATTTATGAGGTTGAGTCCTCCGACCATTATCGATGTTAAGGTGGAGAAAGATCCCTAATATTTTTTGGATAAGATAGAAAAGATTTTCAGAGTTATGCATATAACTATTGCAGAGGGGGTGGAGTTTACGTCCTATCAATTGTAGGACATGGAGTACCAATGTATGAGAAGTGGGAACTGACAAGGGGTCGTGTTAATAAGTGATTTATGTGGGAGGATTTCACTAATGCTTTTCTTGACCGCTTCATTCCTTTAGAGTTGAGAAAGAAAAGATGGAGAAGTTTTCTAATCTTAAGCAAGGAAAGATGTTTGTCAAGGAGTATGCCAAGAAGTTTCACCAAATGTCTAGATATGTTTCGGAGATGATGTCGGATATAAGAGCTTTGATGAGGATGTTTGCCTTAAGATTGTCTCATGAACTGGTCCTTAAGAGAAATGCAGTTTTGTTGATCAAAGATATGGATAACTCTAGGTTGGTTGTGTAAATTCAATAAGTGGAGGAAGAGAAAAAGTAATAGGTTAAGTTTAGTGAAAGGCAAGGGAAAAGATTTAAGTCCTTCTAAGCAAAGAAGTGGACACATAGTAGGTGGCTAAGAAAGAAGTGGAGGAGTTTTAGTTCTTTCTCTTCGGATATTGCTCCTCACCTGAGGCCATCGAGTGATTATCTGTCTCAACTTGGTGGTGGATTTTGGGCACGGGGTGCCCAATCTCAGACTAGTGGGACTCATTCGATTCTATCCTACCTTCCTTATAGGTTTTATGGTCAGCATCATCATGGCCAGGGTGAGAAAGGAAGGAACAGATGCTTTAGATGTATTCAGTTCAGGCTTAAGCAGCAAGAGTGCCCCTCTCTAGTAGCTTCTTGGGCCAACAGGTCCTCTATTACTACTTTATACTCTCCTCCACTAAAGGGTATTTCTTCTTCTTTTATTTTTATTTCTAGTACCGACACTTTCCAGAATCATTTGTATACACTTGCTACTCGCCAGGAGTCTGAGACGTCTCTAGATGTTGTTATAGGTATGTTGGGACTTTTCTCCTATGATATGTATTGTTTGATTTATCCGCAGTCCACTCTTTCTCATGTGACCCCATTTGTGGTTATGTATTTTAGTTTTTGTCCAGAGTGTCTGCTAGTTATTTTTCTATTTCTACCCTAGTAGGAGAGTCTATGGTTGTTGAAAGGGTCTATAGGTGGTGTGTGGTAGTTGTGTGTAGTAAAGAAACTCTGGTAGACTTGATAGAGTTGGACATGGTCAATTTTGATGTTATTCTGGGAATGGATTGGTTGCATTCGTGTTGTGCTTCCTTAGATTGTCATACCTATAGGGTCACATGAAAATTCCCTAATGAGTCGGTCATTATATGAAAAGGGGATTCTTTAGTGCATAAGGAAAGGTCCATCTCTTATCTTAGAGATCGGAAGTTGATTTTATAAGGGGTGCTTGTATTATGTGGTCTAGGTTAAAGATTCAAACTCAAAAAGTCCTTCTCTAGAATTGGTTCCCATGGTTTATGAGTTTCCCAAGGTCATTCTCTATGACCTTCCCGGTATTCCTCCTGATAGGAAAATTGATTTTAGGATTGATATTGTTCCGGACACTAATCCGATCTCTATCCCTCCTTATAGAATGGCTCTGGCAGAGTTGAAGGAGCTTAAGAAGTAGTTTAAGGATCTCTTAGATAAAGGTTATATCCTTTCTAGTGTGTGTCTTTAGGGTGATCTCGTGTTGTTTGTGTGTAAGAAGGATGGTTCCCTTCGAATATGCATTGTTCAGTTGAACAAAGTGACCATACAGAATAGGTATCCTCTTCCTAGGATGGACGATTTTATTGACCAACTTTAAGGTGCAAAGCATTTCTCTAAAATTAATCTTAGGTTGGATTATTATCAGCCTAAAATTAGGGAAGTTGATATCCCTATGAACGGCCTCGAAACCAACTAAAACATACAAATATAGAATCAACTTTTCAAAAAGAAGCTAACAATACTCATATTGCCTATTTCTCAGTATGGTCAAAGAAGTCCGCCGAAATGGGTTTTCAAAAAAAGAGTTATATTGAAATTTTAGTTCATAAATGTATTACCTATGATAAAAGGAAGACAATAGAAAAAAACCATATAAAACTAGGTTGAAATTGGGGCTTAAAACCAAGAAACACTAATTTTGGCCTTCCAATCCAAAATTCCCAAATTCCAATTTCAAAGTCGTGATTTAACAAGCTTAGATAATAGGAATCGAAAAAAAATAATTGAAATAGGGATTTGGAGCTTGCCCAAACTTGAAAATGGAAGAAATCGCCCAAAAACTCTAACACCCGAAGCACCAAGTCTTAAAAATAGTAGAAAAATTGAGGAAAAGAATTTATATAAGCTACCAATGTTGACCACTGAAGAGGTCAAATGGATGCTTTTGTAGTAGCGGACAGGACACCACTAAAGCTCTCTTACCCTACTGGAGCTGATTAATAAAGTGGCTAAGTGGCATTTTACCACCTATAGCTAAAGCAGCTAAAATAGAGCTTTAGCGGTAACAATTGGGTGGTACAACAACTGAACTTGGAAGATTTCCAAATCTTCGTGAATCCCTCGAGATTCATCTAGAATCACGAGAACAAAAATGATTATTCTAACTGAATTCGACTCTGCAGACTCAACGGCGATATCAAATTTTCAAAAAAAATGTCGCTTTCTCAAAATTAAACCTCGAAACATAATTTCACAACTTTTCAAACTAAGGATCGAAATGAGATACCAAAGATGTAAAATTGCACCAGCCATTACACCCAGCACAAATTGATGTTCCAAATCTGATGGCGTAATCCATTTTTCCATCTAATACATAGAACAATAAATATGATCAATGTCAACTATAAAGACTTTTTAACCACCAAAAGACACAAACTCGCAAAAATCACATTTAAAAGCATTGAAAATTGTACCAATTATTTCCACACTCAAAAAATACCAAAAAACAATCACAGAGAGTGGTAAAATAGTCAAATCACATAGAAATGAATATTTTACAAAAAATCAAGTCATTATAATTGTATCAATGAATTTAAAATATAAATGATATTGTGAATATAAATACAATAAATGATTGTAGTATTTTTATTATCATCCGTTACTTATGCTCATCGTAGCAATATTTTCCATAAATAAAAAAATAAAAAAGAAAAGAAGGATAAAAGAAAAAAAAAATAATGAGAAATAGAAGCTAGAGATAGAAGAGTAAAAAAAACTTAAATGAAACAAAGTAAAAAACAAAAATAGGGAAAGAATAAGTATAAAAGAGTGATAATATGAAAGGGGAAAATAAAAGGCAAAAATAAAAAAAAATGGAAAAAAGAGAAATAGAAGTCAGAGATAGAAGAGTTAAAGAAAAAATGAAAAGAAAGAAACAAAAAATAGGGGGGAAAACAAAATACTAAGATAGGGAAAAAGAAAAAAGAAAAAAACAAGAAAGAAAAAAATATATAAAAACAAAAAAAAAAAGAATAAGAGAAATAGAAGCTAAACTAGAAGAGGAAAAAGGGGGAAAAGACAAAAAGGAAAAACAATAGAAATAGGAAAAAAAAACAAAAAAAAAACATGAAAAACGAAAAAAGGAAAAAAAATAAGAAGAGAAAAACAGGCTAGGAATGTAAGATCTAATAAGGATATTTACATTTTTATCAGTCTCAAGAAAGAGCTAAAGAAAACGAAGGCTACTTTGACTAGTTGGAGCAAGGAAATATTTGGGGACATTTTCAAGCAGCTAATAATTAGGGAGGAAACAGTTGGATTGAAGAAAAAATTATTTGTAGTAAATTCAACTGTTGTGAATAAAGTGATTCTCCATAAAGTTCTAGCTTAATTGAAGAAATATAATCACTATGAGGAAGAGCTTTCAGGTAAAAAACGGTATACAATGGTTTTTCAAATGGAGAAAAAAACATAAGGTTTTTCCACAGTTTAATAAATGGAAGAAGAAAGAGGCTACCAATTAATAAAATTAGGAAAGTTGATGGACAATGGACCAAAGCTGATGAACAGGTAGCTGCTAAAGCTCTATCGTTCTATCAATATTTCAAGTAGTTCTTATGATAAAGAATTCCATAAGCATATTCCTACTATGGTTTCTGCAAAACCCAACCAACCAACAAGAGAAGAAATTTAAAAGGTGGTATTTAATTTGAATGGAAGCAGTGCTTGTGGTCGGTATGGCTTTACAGGTCACTTTCTCCAATGTTGTTGGGGTATTGTAAGGGATGATCTAGTTAAAGTGATGGCTGCATTTTTTGAGGGAAAGACACTTTCTAATTCCATTACTCACACTAATTTGGTCCTAATACCTAAAAAAGATAGCATACAATATTTTTCTAATACGAGGCCAATTAGCTTGAGTAACTTTTTGGATAAAGTTATCTCTAGGATCCTTCTTGATAGGATAGAAGAGTTGTTACATGTGCTTATCTCCAAGAACCAGTGAAGTTTTTCTAAAGGGAAGAGTATTACTTAAAATGTACTCCTTGCTTAGGAGATTATTTTAGACATTAGGCTTAGAGGACAACCTGCTAATATGGTGATCAGTTAGGCATAGCAAAGGCCTATGAAAAAGCGGATTGGAAGTTTTTTATGTAATTTCTAGAAAAGATAGTTTTTGATCGAGAATTTTGACACAGCACTTTCCTTTTTGTGCTATGAAAATTTTTTAAAGTGTTATGGTATGCCAAAGTGAATTGAGAACCTCAATCATCTAGCCTATGTTAATGATACCATCATTTTTATTTTTGCTGAAAGAATTTTATTGGAATTAATGATAGATATTCTCAGGGATTATGAGGAATAATCTTGTCAATTATTAACAAAGATAAGAGTGACTTCCTTGTATATCATAAGACTGCTCATGCTCACATTAAAGAAGTGGATGAAAGCACTAGTTTCTCTACAACGAAAATCCCTTTAATATACCTTGGTCATCAAATTGTCATGCTAAGAAGTAAAAGGACCATTTTTTAGAATTAATGAAGAAAGTAGACAACAAATTGGAAGCTTGGAAAAGGAAGATGCTTTCTTTTAGAGGGAAGACTGTTTTAATTAATAATTTTCTTTATAGCATTCCTATTTATTTATTGTCTGCTTTTAATCCTTTAAAGTGTGTGATTTATGATCAACATATAACTTTTGCTAGATTTCTATGATATTTCAAGGAGGTAGGCAGGAACAAGCACTGGGTGGCCTGGGATGAATTCTACAGACATAAAAATAAAGGGTGTTTTGGTTTTAGATCCTTATTTAATATATATATAAATCATATTTTTCTAAATTATGGTAGATTTTTATTACAATATCATTATGTACCAATTACATATGGAGTAAATAATGAATGAAGGTGAGACCACAACTAGTGGAATGGAAAGAAGGAAGTTTGACTGGCAAATACATAACTAAGGATTGAGATATGTTTTATGAGAAGATATAGTCGGAACCTAAATATGGGAACTTCAGTGTATGATATGAAAACTAAACCAAGTTGGGTACCCTCCACTACTTTTACCCATCACTATTGATAATAACAACCAACTAAAAGAGGCGAGCCACATATTTACAGACAGAGGTTGGAATGCTAAAGTGTTACAAAAAAGTTTATGAGAGAAGATTTGTAGTCATATCACTAATCATGTAAGATGTGAGAAGACCTTGAGCAATGGTACAAGTCATAGTAGGTGTTAAATGCCTCTTGAAAGTTCATAGTAGGGTCTTCTTAGGACTGTGTAAGGTAAAAAAGATATAATCAACAGAATTTCAAATTCATTTTAATAAAAAGGATACCCTTTAAGGTATCATTTTTCCTATGGAGATTATGCAAAAGAGGCTTCCTATTGGATAAATCCTCATCATTTTTCCTATGGAGATTATGCAAAAGAGGCTTCCTATAGGATAAATCTATGCATTTATTTATGTATGTCAGGGTATCTACCAATTTATGGACATACTTTGAAACCATTGCAGGTGTTGATGGCACTTGTCTACATGTTAAAGCTAGTGTGTTAAAATAGTGGAATGGCAATACTGTTTCAAAGCTCCGACCTATGTATACAATTTCCCAAATATTCATACTATGATGGATTTGGAAGAGAAGAAACACCATAAATCATGGAGGAAAGAAATCTTACATAGCATGAAAATGGAGATAGCTAGGAATATTATATACCTAGCTAATTTTATTTTCCTGTGGCTAACTAATACCATTGAGTCTTGGCCTGATTCAGTGAGCTTTATGATAAAATATATGTCTAAAAAAGGGTGTTCAATCATATTCTTGAAAATTTCCATAAGAGGTCAATATAAATGCATTTTTTATGGAGCTTCAAATAGAAATTTGGTACCTAGCTGAGTTACATTTTGTATAAGAGATGGTTTGCGAAACTTGGTCTATGCTGAAGAGAGATTAATTAAAGATACTATAAAGCCATTGGCTGAATTTGTGGCTCTAAGGTTGGGACTAGAATATTGCATTAATAACAATTTCTACTTATGATCCTAGAAATAGATTTCATAGAAGTTCAAATATATTGGGTAAGTGTTGGGAAATATCATGGTGTGTGGCAGTAAAGATAAGAAGAATACAATTACTGATGAGGGAGATGGATGTAATGGTTGAGTAAACATAACATTTGTTAGATTTTTTTACTAACAAGGTTTTCTATTTTGCAGGTACAACAAGATTAGTTTATTCTACTATTCAAGAACTACCAAGGGAAGCTAAAGCTCTATTGAACATGGACAAATCACAAGTACCTAATCCTAGAATTTAAAAACTCCAAAATGGAAATTTTAATTTTAAGGGAAGGTAGTGGCAACATCTAGTTTTGTTTAACATAAATGGATTCAGCAACTCAAGAAATATAAAAAATGATGCACTGTAGGTTTAAATATACAGAAATTGTGCAATATTATGTAGTGCAGGTGGAAATGTACAGAACAATACAAAATCAAAGTATATAAAATTGAAATAATAAAGGTTGTGACAAGAGAAATCAACCACGACATAATCAAGAAGCAATATATACTCTCATGATTATAGCAAAGGAATGGAACATTTTTTAAAAGAAAATAAGAAAATACATAGATACAAGTAAAAACCAAATCGACTAATCAAATAGGATATTTAGCAACACAAATCTTAAGCACACTAAAACATTTGATAATAGAGCCTCATTTTTTCAATCTATTAGGCAGTTGAGCTTAATCTGTCATGAAAAGAAAATATGGTGATATTGACATCTACATTCATTTGATCACCATAAAGGGATAGATGATAAATACTTAGAGCCGAAGCTCAAACCTATAGTTTTCTTAAGGTTAAGAAGTCCTCCATTGGCTAATTTCATGATATTTTGTGATATTATAAATGCCTTGATTGAAATCACCCAAAAACTTAGCTATATCTATCAAATCTTAAGTTTCATTAACATTGGATAACCTTTTTGTAATGATCTAAATTTTGATGATTTTCCTTTTTATGTGTTTTGACTATTCTACCCCTTTCCATGGTTGTTCCATCTAGTTTATGAGATACGTGAATGGTTGGCTTGGTTTCCATGTCCTTTGGGAAATTTTTATATAGGTTTGCAGTTATTTTAAGGCTTTAAGAGCTATTAGTTGACTTTGATTAACATATCTAGATTTGAAAGCTAGAAAACAAATTTGCGTTAGTAGTGAGGATATTTCTATTCTGTGGCTTTTAGATCCCATTTCAACCCTTTATTCGAAAATAGTGTAAATAGGGTCACGGGGTAAATTTTGTAATAGTGATATTTTTTTCATAAATGATGATTTCATTGGATTTGAATATGTTTTATAATCAATTTGAACTATTGGATTATGTTCATAGGGTTCCAAATGAATTTTTAGGGACAAAAATAAGTTTGTTGAATTTTTGGTGTTGGTGTGGTGCTAAAATGACTAGTTTACTGGTTAAGCGATTGTTAACAATTTTATGAACCACTAAATTTTCCTTTTGTCCTCTTTATTGGCACTTTGACATTTTTATCAGGCTGATTTAGTGGCTATTGTGCCTCTTTAGCAACCATCGTTGAAGTTAATTCCAAAACCAAGTTTATTTCATATTTTTGACATTTTTGGAGCTAGAAGGCTCTGATTTTGAAGATTCTTAGTGTATTTGTCTCATATAATCATTTTCTATCAATTTATAACTCTATTGTTTTTGTTTATCAAGAACTTATATTTTATTTTTTGCGCTTTCTACCTAAGTTGAGAATCAAAACTTCATTTTAATCATTCTTAGGGCTTGGGAGCTATGATTTAGGTTATCCCAAAGGGGTTTTTATGAGATTTATTCCATGGGTAAATTTCTTATTATTATACTTATCATTTACCCTTGATTTCATATTCCAAAAAACATCAAATTCTTGATTTCAAAATGGATTTTGAGATTTTTATCTGTAAATCTTGAAAATGGATTTTCTTTGATTCTATCCTTATTTTGACCCATTTATTAATGGGTATTCAGATATAGACTCCTATAAGTATGGGGAACATATATCTAAAATAAAATTATAATTTTATTCATTTTATTTTTTAACCCATTTTCGAAGTTTGTTGTTATACCCATCTTGAATATATTTAATATAGGTATCATTGACTTTCTTTTAATGATTATATATCATATTTGATGGTTAATTCATGGTTACAAATGTTTCAATGGATTTGAGATTTCGGTTGGGGATTTTTGCAGTATTTTGATTAGCGTTAAGGCAAGTTGAGATGTACCTAGATCTTTTTCCAAAGTATTTATATGTTTTTTACTTGATTGTTAGTATGTTGTGATTCATATAGGTGGGGGTCCCGTTTAGATAACATGGAGAGCATATCTGCAGGTACCAAAGTCTTAATAATGTATTATAGTTAGTTTATTGCCTTAGTATTATTGCTTATAGATATCCTTATAATAGATTATAGTTAATAACGTAAGTTTTGATTAGTATTATTGGATGCTTACTTTGGGAATTTTGAAATTGTATAGAAACCTTTATTGTAATAATTAGGTTTAGAAAACTTTAGTGGACTATTATATTATTACATAAATGATATATTAACCAAGCCTTGGATAATGCCTAAATTATAAATGAGCTTATATTGTAATTGAGGCGTAATTTATGAATGCGATAGGTTTGGGTAGTTTTGCAGTATTTTATCATTGGTTTTTTGTATTTAATCTATGTTTCCATGTGGAATTTATATGAAATATCTATGGACTTGAGTATTTAATTAGGTTCATATACTGTGTGGGCGATTCTTTATCTATTACTAATATTATGACACTGAGTGGGGGGTTTATATTGTTGTTGTAGGTGACTTGAGGTGATATTCATTGTGTGTTGCCCATGTGGTAGCTTTATCTTATATAATTGTCCTTGTAGTTTCATTTTGTTCTTCGGTAGTTGAAATAATGCCCAAGTGATGGCTTAAAATGATACTAACGATGCCTTAATTGCATGATTATTCCAATGGTTCCTTACTTATATTAAAATCATGGTTGGTTGCCATATTGAGTGGATTATGAGCTTTCTTGTATATTTGATGAGTGCATTTGTGATTTTCATACTGGTATGATTGTGAACATTACATCGTCATATCATACATACATTCATAAGACATTGGTACCAATGTGGAAATACTAATTTTTGACAAAAATATGACACCTTCAAAAATCCTCTATCGTAGCCCATGAGTCAAAAAAGAGATGGATATTGAGATTGGGATTGAGTATTGAGATTGTATAAGGATTGTAAACCCCCTATGTGTTCTATCTTGGCGAAGTACTCGATAGGTGTATACGGAGTTTATACAATACCCTCGAGCATATCACACCATCATTATCATCACTATATTGTATTGCATCACTTGTATTACATAATCCTTCTTGGTATTATTTATATTCTTTTAGGATTTACCCTTGTACTCTATTATCATATTAGATAATAGTTTGTGATATTGTTTTTTGAGCATCTATTTCACTCCATTATATTACTTTACATCATAGTATATAGATTTAGAGTTAAGATATTATGATATTTGGGGTAAGGCTATGGCTTAATGTGAGAGATTGTTGGATTGTCCCTTTGATGGCATGTTATTGAATCTTTATATAATCTATCCTTATTTGATCCTATAGTTATTGGTGGATATCATGTAACTAAGCTTGAAATGTATATGTTGTTTAGTAAGTCTTTTATATAAGTGTTTCTCTCTAATAATGGATCATGAAATGGCTAATGTTGGCTCACTTAGGTTATAGTGCCTACCTTACTCTGATTATGGTTGTTGACCATTATTTTGGAATACCCTAGGAGGATTATGTATTATGATTTTGATGCTCTATATTTATTAATACCTTCGGTAACTAGTGTGGTGGTTCTTGCCATTGCTTTGGATTAGGGTTAGTTATAGATGGTGCCTGTTGAGTACATGTGGATTTTTGAACTTATCCTTTATTTTCTTTCTTTTTTATTATTTTTGAGCTCTGTGAAGGTATTGGTTTAAGTAATAATTTGTAGATCATTACTTACTGTATTGATGTTGCGGAGATCAAGATAGTGGCAGATAGACTTTAAACTTACCCGAATATCTTCCTTACTATCTTGTTCTTACTTTTTCATAAAATGTATCTTAGTATTCTTATTAAAAATCTATATTAGACGATAGTATTATATACAATAAAAACCTAGAATGTACTATGAATATTATTTCTTCTTTGTTTATATTTTTAGTTTATGTCTTTGGTCTTCAACTTCTTTATTCTTAAATTATGTTTTTGGGTTGGAAAAGTCTTGTAATTGAGTCCGCACAGGTGCCATCACATACCTATTTTGGATCGTGACAAATTAATATCAGAGCCCTAAGTTCATTGGTCTCATTAGTATAAATCGAGTCTACTTGAGTCTTGCTGATTAGTGAGGAGACGTCAATTATCTATTTTCGAGAAGCCACATGACTTTAGGAAATTTTCACTTTTTTATTCCCTTTTGTGAATTTGTATTTTTTGTAACTCTAGAGTCTTTTATCCACTTTCTCACAAATGGTGAGTACGCGCTCATTCGTGGCTAGAGATTCAGAGGTCATTCCTTCAATGCACGATAGTAGTATGGTTTAAGATAGTGGCCAGATCAGTGTGTCCACACTAGTTAGAGATCAGGTAAGATTTTTCTCTTCAGTCTCTAGAGTTGTCAGTGGTGGCAAGTCTAGTGAGTAACAGGGGTTAAGTCTAGTTCAGTCACCATCTATGACCATAGCTATATTTGAGGATTTGTTTTGGTGTAAGTGTTGGGTTTCTTGTGGAGGGTGGGTTCTATTCTGAACTCCCACTTACAATAAAGAAGTCCCACTCACTTATATAAATCATGCATGTTAATGCGGGGACGATCATGGGATACTTATACTAACAAAGAAGTTCCTAAAATCTACATAAAATTACATAGACTTGCACTTATTTTCTTTACCTTTATTTTCAGACAGTCGGGTTAAGATCGCTGTAGGACTTCACATGGCTTGTAACGTAGGTTGGGGGCTGGTATGATATATTTGAGAATTTTAGTTACTAAGCCTCATTGGCACTACAATTACATTTTGGGATCCACTTTTAAACCAATTGTTCTTTTATGTCATCCTTATTTTTTCCTTTTTATTATTTTATTGCTTATTTAGGTTGGCTATAGCTTCTTATATTCTTTCTTTTTAATTTTTGAATTTTTTTGTTTGATTTTCTTTTTTCCTTCATACCAAACCCTACTTTATTTTTCTTTTATTACACCCTTCTTAATGCCTACTAGTAATCATGCACCCCTATGATAGCCATGCAACCTACGCAAACCGAACAAGTTTTAGATTCAACACACAATAGTAACAAAATAAGCATCTCTCACACACACACATGGCATAGAGTTATATCAAAAACTACAACCTATCTGGTTCATGCATATGCTAGCTATAACTGTTATGTCCTTAATACTAATGCATTAAAGAAATTCACAGTGGCCACACATATATACACATCACACAGTACAAAAACATTTTTAAAGAGGTGTCATTTTTTCTAACACATTAAAACAAAATACATCAACTACCCTTAGTTACTTATTTTCCTCCTAGTTAAACAAAAAACAACACAAAACACTACAAAATAAAATACGATACAACATAACTTTTCCTAAACATGCCGGCTCTACAATCATTCTGCGGCGATGGAAAAAGAAGCACGACTACAAAAACTCTTGTTGACTATGGTACACCCCCACCCTCAGCTAAAGCATATACACTATCCCTAGTGCATCTAAAAGGTAAAAATAGGGAGTAAAGACATACCTAAGTACACTAGGTGCTAGCTCATGACGTCTCAGCATGTGAGGCCCTTGAATGGTCCGCACTCTCATCAGTAATGGTCTAAGTAGTAATTGAGATGCTCACATCAGCTGCGATACTGATGGTGGTCGGTGTGCTCAATCTATCTCTGGACGTAGAGGGGTACTCCCACTCATATTTATTGCAACTACAACTGTTACATCAACCACTCAGGATCTATTGACTCTCACCCCATCTCATGGACCCTCTTAAACATCTAAAATATTGAAATCAATTCTTTAATATGTGTCTCCAATAAATTAGTGTAAATAATTAGCAAAAGGTATTATTGGATACCAAAAATACATAACATAAGTGAGATAGAAGGGCCTTCAGTTCCAAGACCGGTGGCTTCCCAAAGGTGGTTGAGCTAGAAGAGTGGTTCAATTCTTTCGATCAAGATCCATCTTCTTTGGAGCATAATTATAAGAACCTTTTCCATAAAATACACTCTTTATTACATCATACTCATCAATGATATAGCTATCAAATTTCATGATTTCTGCTGTTAACACTTCAACCCTAAGGATCTCTAAAATAGGCACAATCTGTGCATCATCATCAATAGTCTCAATCACGGGAAATACTTTCATATTCTTTAATTTACACACATTAAATGTAACTTCTCATCATTGAGTCTAAATTTCATTTGTCCTATATTTATGTCAACCATGGTCCTACCCACAGCTAGGAAAGTCCTTCTCAAGATAATCAGGACTTAGAAGTCTACCTCAGAGTTAAGGATCATAAAATAAGTTAGGAATATAAAGTATTCAGCCTACAACAATACATCACATAAAATACCAACAAAATTTTTCACAGTCCAATAAACCATTAATAACCTCACAGATATAGGTTTAAGTTCCCTAAACCCTAACTACTTGTATACTACCAATGTCATCAGATTAATACTAGCTCCCAAATCACATAAATCTAGAGAAAAGTTAAATTATCTAATGTTATATGGAATAGTAAATGCTCTGGGTCCTTATTCTTCTCAACCAATAATCAGGAAGTGATGGCATTGCAATGATGAACATTATCAAAGGGCTCAAAACTTACTATCCATTTTCAAGTAACCAAATCCTTCATAAACATAGCATAGCAAGGCATCTGCTCCAATGCTTCTATAAGAGAAATGTTGAAAGGTTGTTTCTTCAACATCGATAAGAACATTTGATACATCTCTTCCTTTTGTTTATTCTTCAATCTGTGATGAAATAGAGGGGGAGGTCATGGAATTGTTTTCAACATAATATCAACTACCTTCCCCTTTTATTTATACTTCTCTATGCTTTTATCAACACCTGCCAAATTTTCTAATGAATCCCCACTAGTCACTAGCTTTTTAAATTCTGCTTCATGTGCCTCATCAGCATCAAGAACATCATTCCAAGCTTCATCAACTAAAGGAATAAGAGGATTAATGGTGTTCTTACTATTCTAAGTAGTGATGCCTACACAGTTACTGCCATTTTTAAAGTTATGCATAGTATTGCTTGGAAGAGCACCCGATTGGTGCTGATTCAAGGTCACATATATTTGACCAAATTTTTTCTTAAGTTGCTTTATCATAGTAGGATGCAATTGCACTTTCTTGGACAAACCTGAAATATTTTCCTTAATCTTTTTGAAAAACTATCTTGACATTATTGACCCTTTATCGACATTGACAACATATCCTCTATCCTTGACTCAGTGTCATGGTTCCCTGATGAAATATATGCACCACTCTTCTCCTCATAATTATCCTTACTCCTCCAGTCACTATCCCTCTCTTTGTTCTAATCCCTGATCTATCCCTATATTTGTTTTAACGTTGATTTCTTTGCCTCAAGTTTTAATTGTCTTAAGCAGATGATTGGCCCTTGGCTTGAAAATTTCCCAACTCTCTATCTAGATACTTCGTATCCTCATCCTCATAAGAATCATATGACCTAGAAGCCTTAACATGTAAACCTAAAACATTAACATTCTAATTCATACTTGTAAATTATTTCTTTAGTAAGCCCAGCTCTGTCCATAACTATACAAACTACTGAGCTACTGAATCATCTACTACTCTATGCTCTCAAGAAGCACCAATTACATAAGTGTCGGTATCTCTCTCTGCCTCTTGAGTATGCCACCCTAGGTTGGTAAGGGAGATCTAATCTAAGATATTTGATATTGCTTCCCAACACAAGTTCGTGAATGCTCCGCCAGTAATAGTATTTACTATAGCTTTGGAGCTCGTATTTGGGGCATAATAAGAAATCACCAATAAATTTCTCTATGAAATTCAATGATTAGGCACTATCATTTATTTCTTCTTAAACCAAAACTATTTCCCATTCATTAATTTGAAATGTATTTTCCTATAGATGACATCCTTCAATTATAGTGTTCTAGTCGAAGGGAAAAAATGGTCTAAAAACTACTTTCACAACTTGTTCCAAGTAGTAATAGACCCATAAGGTAGGTACCTAACCATAATTTCTCTTCACCAATTGGAGAGAATGGGAATAATTTAAGTATTAAAGCTTCCTAATCTACCCCAGGTATAGCGTTTGAAGTAAAAATTCCAACAAAATTGATGAGGTGCATGTTCGCATTATCATTTGACAAGACAACAAACACGCCTTTCAGATTCAATAATTGGATTGTAGCACTAATAATATCAAAATTCACACCCTAGAGGTGATGTAAGAGAAATTACAACTCCTTTCTTAATAGGTTCTAAATACCCGAAGTCTTTATCTAGATCTCTATATGCTGGTAAGTACTGAAAACATAGTTGTACTGGAGCTCTATCTCTTCTACCTCCACCCAGTTTCACTCAATGATAAACCTTCATTCTCTGTCTTACTCTCTCTACCTCTTAATTTATTTATTTTCTAGCTTTATTATCGCTCCTCAAATTAGCCTATGTTAGCAACCACATAGTTGTTTTCTCTACTATCTCCTGAGAAGGTAGAGGAGGGAAGTTCTATAGGTCATCTTGAAGCAACTAATGAAGAGCTTCACGATCGAGTTGTTACAATCTAAGATTCTACTGTAGGATTCTTTCTGGATCTGGATTAAATAGGATAAAGGGATTGACTTGACTCCTAGTATTGGGTATAAACTTACGAACACCCTAAGCACAATAGAATAATAAAACCAAAAAAACTCAACAACTTCAGTCAATAAATCCACAGTTGCATTCCCCGACAATGGAACCAAAATTTGATTTCGCCTAAAATATACCCTCAAATAAGATGCAATGTGGTCCCTATCAAATTATAGGAACGTAACTATGTTGGGGTCGATCCTATAGGGAAAAGGTCAAATTTATGTCTCGAATTTTCTGAAGTAGCCAAAAATGCTGAAAAGTAAATGGGGGAATTTGTAGAAAATAATAAAATATAAAAATTTGTGAATGCTTTTAGTTGTAACAATCTTATATGAAAATTATGAATGTGTTGACCATGGCTTCCTAACTAAGTAGGTTTGTCGTGCACAATCCAGTTGTCTTATCGCTACACATATAAAATCTGACAAGTTAGGTATTACCAACCGGTTTATGAAAACATTGGTAAATCTCACCCTTCACCTGAGTCTCAGGGTATCTCCTTACTAACCCCTATCTTTGACCATAGTTTGACTATTACCTTATGGGTATAAAGTTATTAGATGAGGGTTGATAGCCTTGAATCACTGTTGTTCCTCTTTTCCAAATCTCAAACTCCTTTGTGAAGATGATTTTGAATACATGAAACTTCTTAGCATTGGTTGTTGACACCTAATTTTTTCCCTCCATAACTAATTTTAATTCTGAGTTTTTTGGATTTTTTAAAAAATTAAAATATTTTTTGCACGTGATGTTGCCTTTTTAAGTAGAGATTATATATTATCGTGTTCAGTTATACGAGATTATATAATTTGATTACTTAAATATTTATTCTATGGAATATTGAATTTTAATTAAGAATAATTTTGAAAATAAATATAATGATTAAAACATTGATTTTAATAAAATTTATTATCAAAATAATTTATTTGGATAAATAAGCATTAGATTTTATTAAAACAAGAAGCTCGAGATTAAAAGAAGTATTAATTCGTATCAAATTTTAATTTAATTTAGTCAATGTATTAGATTTGCCCATAATTGAAATCAAATTGGCCATAATTACAATGCAACCTATCAATTGATTTTTAATTTGGTCAAAATTAAATAAATACGGCTAAATTTTAAATTCTAATTGGGGTTATATTTTAAATAATCACAAAATTCTCAAAAAACTCTCATAACTTCTACCCAATTTCTACTAAAAAATAATTTTAAATTATACTATATTGTACTATTTCTCCCCAACTTTGTCCTTTCCCAATTTTGAAATTCCAAAATTGTACTCTATTGTACGATTCCCCCAGCCATTTTTCTTTTTCCAAATTCCAATTTTGAAATTCAAAAATTATACTACATTGTACAATTTTCCCCCACTTTATCTTCCACCTCACCTTGTCTTCAATTTTTAAATTCCAAAAACACCCCTAAAAAATTTTCTTCCACATTGGTAGATTAATATAATTGGATCTCTATACTTTCGAATAAATACTACCACTATTTTGGTAGAAAAACCAAGTTTCCAAGCCTCAATGAATTGAAAAGCTTTTGAGCAAATAGTTTAAATTTTTTTAGTGGAAAAAAACAAGTCTCACGATTGAAAAAAAACCTTTCAGGAAAGAAGAGTTTTTATTTTAATAATAACTTTTCCTTTTAATTCGTGGGCTAATTGAAGTTCTCTAGTTGAACGATTTTCGGTGGTAATCAAGACTCAGAAGAAAGCTTGTAGTCCCGTTTTGCAGCCCCAAAAATGGTAAACACACCTTTCCCTTTTTTTAGTTTTATTATAATTTTTTTCTTCATCTTTTTCTTCTTCGTAGTTCGTAGTTACTATTTTATTTGATGGGATTGTTTGTTGTAGATTTCCTTGAAGGCCATAGGACGTTGTGGTATCAATATTATGGTCATTTTCATGTTCATGGTATAAAAATGAGCTAATAATAGTTGTACATACCTTTTTGACTTTATTTTTTTATAATTATAGATAAAGTTTCAGTCTTTGCTTAAAAATGTACTTATGCTTGGTTTAGATTTATTTTTGATGGATATATTTATTTTTAGCATGTAAAGTTATTTCTTTTATGTTGAAAAGAATAGTTAATAGTGATTATTTCTGCTTTTAGACTTTATTCTTTGATTATTGTAGATAAAGCTTCAATCTTTTCTTAAAAGATGTACTTATTCTTTGTTTAAATTCATTGTTAGTGGATATATTTATTTTTAGCATGCAAAGTTGTTTTCTTTATGTTCTAAAGAATAGTTAATATTGATTGTTTCTCCTTTTTGACTTTATTCTTTGATTATTATAAATAAAGTTTCAATCTTTGCTTAAAAGATGTACTTATGTATTGACTAAACTTATTGTCGGTGAATATGTTTGTTTTAGCATATAAAGTTGTTTTCTTTATGTTGAAAATAATATTTATTGATTACTTTGCCTTTTAGCTTTATTCTTTGATTATTTTGTATAAAGTTTTGATATTTGCTCAAAAGATGTACTCATGTAATGCTTAAATTCATTGTTGGCAGATATTTTTTTTTAGCATGAAAAGTTGTATCTTTTGTGTTGGAATAATAATTACTACTGTTTGTTTTGGCTTCATAAAAATAGTAATTGATTAGATCAAGAATTTGTCATTTGCTTGTTAATTATTTTAAGGGATTTCTAAAATCCTCATATAAGAGATAAAGTGCTAGCTTTATTTTCCATACACGATGTTTATTCTTTTTTTTTCTTTCGCATGTTTTTGAATTTGTCAAAATAATGAGAAAGTTCAGATTTTTGTGGTTAAATAGAATTATTTAGATATTTTCGAGTCATGCATAGTATGATTGTGAAACGATATTTCACTTTTAGAAATGCTAAACTTTTGTTCTTATTTTCTTACTCGAGATTGTTATATGTTATCTTTGTGTGTGTAAAGACATGATTCATGTATCTCTTTTAATCATAATATCAAAAGAGAATCAATGATGTTTTACAAATATAAATCATAGGTCATTACACGCTTTTCCATAAAATGTTGGTTGAAATTTACATGTATGAATTTTCATTAATGTCGCCTTAATTGAAATTTAAAGATTCTCTTTCTTAAAAAGTTAACCTTTATTTTTTTTTGTTATATGGATTAGTGTCTATGCTTGTTCAATTTTAGATGTCATAAGTATTTTTCTTGTTGCCTCATCCCTTTATTTTCGCAACCTTACGTTGTTTGTTTCTCACATTAATATTCATTGAATATGGCCTTCTTCCTTTTACATTTATTCAATCTTAATATGAGCATAAATCATGAGGCATGCAAGTGGATGATTTTGCTTTGCATTTTATCTATTGACTCTCACTCTTGTTATACATATACAAGTGTGCATATCATTATAATTTAAAATTTTATTCTTGATATTTTCTTTTACTTTGAAATATGTAACTATTATGCCTTGAACGTATATTAATTTCTTTATCTTTTCTTTGCATGCAAAAGATATCTCGAGCCTAAATGGACTCCTCTCCTCTTGCATTTCGTAATAGGTCAATGAGGCTCACCACTTTGAGTCAAGTCTGAAGTTTAAACCCAAGGTCCACTATATGGCATGTGGGTGCTAGAAGATAGACAACAAAGGAAAATGAGTCAAAACCCATTGATGAGGTCACTAAGAGACTTGAGAAGTCTCGATTTTAATTATTGTCTTCTTTTATTTATTCATTTAGTCATTTATTTATTCATTCATTTGAGCCTCGAAGCCAAAGTTGTATTTTAATATAGGTGAGGCAGATTTTGGGCCTCAAAGGTCCGAAAACTAGCTTAGGATAGGTTGTGGGCCAAAAGCCCAATTTGATTAGGACAGAGTCTATTGATTTTGTCCCAATGGCCTAAGTCTTTTATTTTCTCCCCTTCCCCTTTTACTTGATTTGTTATTAATTTGTTTAGACTTAGTTAAAATCCCTACTAAGTGATCCAAATCTATTTTACACGTCTTTTCCTAAAATCAATTACTTTTTAACAATCAATCTTTCTTTTTGAAGATAGTCAAAAGATATTTTTAAACAGTCCAGATAACCGCAAGTTAGCGAATACTCTTAGTGCCTTACCAACCTTTCAAGAGTATTAATAGGAACCACTTACTCAAAATCTTCAAACTTAAATGATTTTTTTTTGTTTTGGATCGTTTAAGTAATTTTTAAAGGTTTCTTAATTCCTTTTCAAAAATTAATTGGCGACTTTCAAAAGTCAAAATTTTCGTAAAATAGAAATGGTGACTTTGCTGGGGAGTTTAACTAGGTTCTAACCAAATGTTTGAACTTATCATTTGACTAATTATTTAAATTGCTTACGTGTTTATATGTTTTGACTATGCAGAGTTTAATTATTACATCTCATAGAATAATCCCACATTATATATCAAATTGTTTTGGTGTTTTGTGAATGTCTTAGCCCCTATTGTTGAACTCCAAATAAAGTGTTGGAAATAAGACGGTTTATTAGCACGTGAGGCGTCTGATGAATGTTTGTATTTCCAAAATTAAATCTTCCTTAGGAACCTAGTTCAAACCAATTCTAGACACCCAAGATAGAGTGAAACCAAAACCCTCTTTTAGGCATATGCCTATGACAAACCAATACCCGAAGGGATATTAGGGCCACTAGAAAACTTGCCCTGTATGTATTTACCCCAATTCAATTACAGAAAAATTATATTTATATGTTGAAGAATTAAATTTTTGTTTAATCCAATCCAATATCCTTTGGGGGTTAGGAGAAGGCTTGTTTTGCTTACTTTAGTGTAAGAATGCCTCAATCATACACCAATTGAGAAGGGAATTGAAGCAAGCCAAGCAAGAAATTGATCGATTTGAACGGTTGCATCTAGAGCACTATTATACGGGAATCGCTTGGTTATTAATAGATGTCGCCAATGACAAGAAGTATACAAAACTATAAGGGCGAAGGATAATAGACGATCATTCAGGAACTAGTATTTCCTATCCCCTGCATGGGGCATTGTACTTTTTCTCATGTTATTTTCCCTTTCCCTAAAGATTGTATCCCTTTTGTGCAACTTTTTTAGGCATTTATGTCATTTATGTACACCTATGAAGGTTTTTGGGGGATAATGGATTGGTTTTATAAAACAAATACTTCTTTCAAATACGTTAGGCCAACCCTTGGCTCTAAATGGTCACCCAATTAGGATGCACGTTTATTATAATATGTTTGTGCTATATAACTTTTTATGTGCTTATACATGCTATGTTGATTTGTATAAAAGGTGAGTTAATCAAATTTACAATAGAGTATCTCTAGGTAGAAATGTGCCTCACTATACAAAAACCCAACCAAACATACTCCAAGTCTCCCAAGTTTCTTAGAAAGGTCCGTAGCCATTCTTAAAACTTTTAAAATGAACGCTACCATTTTAGGAAAGTTTACTTTAGAATCAAGAAATCCATTATAGTTCAAACTACGTAGGGCCTGATTTCTCCTCCGTGAGATACGTAGTTAGCCTTCCAGCCCAGCCCATATCTTCAAAAGCTCTGTCGTCCTCCACTTTTTTGAAAGAAGGAATAAGGTCAAAAAGTAGAAAAGTTGAGCCTTCCAGATAAATTCCACCTATCCATATCATTGAGCAAAATTTTGTTTATTGAAATTCTCGAGTCATCATTACTTCATGGATCAATTTGCATGAGATGAGAAACAACTCTATGTGTTTACTTCCTACCTTATCATCTTGCTTTTCTTATTACTAACAAAATCTAAAACGTCAGACTTTGAGTTGTTTTTAGTTTGAAGGTAATCGAAACTACTCTGTGTTGGCACAAAATGGCCCTACTTCACTAGATCAAAATGAATAAGAGATAAATAAAATACGAGGGAAGAATTTTCCAAGACAACTGGGATCATGGAAGATTAATTGAAGAAAATTTTTCTGAATTGAACCTTCACTCCACCCATGCATTGCCCGTAGTACAACAATAACTTAAACCCTGCCATTGTCATGTAATGTCAAGAAGCAAGATATGGTAGCCTTAGAACAGTCAACAGAAGAGCCAAAAGAGTTTGAGAATCAAAGAAGCCTAACCTAGAGAAAATCGAGGTGGTTAACTAGAAAGGCGATGACTAAGGGAATTGGGCATTTGATCATTGTTCTATTAAGAAAAACTCAATGCAAACATTATGTCATCCATAAAAGTGATTATTTCTAGCCTAGTAAGATGGATAAGAGTATTTTAGGGCCACTATGAGTTTATGTACGAACTACGTTTGACCTGAATTCCCAAGAAAGGGATACGTAGGCGGCCTATGTCATGTCCGATCAACCCCTTAGGAAAATTTATCCTTTCATTTTATGTACGAACTATGTTTGATCTGAATTCCCAAGAAAGGTATATGTAGGTGGCTTATGTTGGCTTCGGTCAACCCAATATATTTTTCTATTTTTCCCTAGCGTAGTCCTGAACTACGTTTGACATGATTCCTACTTTAACGGGATATGTAGGCACCCCAACTGTTCGTTCATATAACCCCAAGAAATGAAAACTAAGGCAGGATTTTCAATAAGAAATCTCAAAAATTCACAAGAGGAAGATCATCATCCAACAAAGAGAACGAAGACCAACAAAGACTTTGGATCCTCTCGAGTTGATATCATATCAAACAACTTTAAATTGGGGCAGAAAATTTTGAGGAAGGCCTCAAAATTTCCACTAAACACTGGAATATATTTCAAATTTCCCAACACCAGAGGTCAAAGTCAAACTTTTGAAGACACCAGCTGCGACAAAGCCTAGATAGACTCAATCTCCAGCTATAACATAACTTTTTAAAGAACCCTCTAACAATGATGATAAGTTTTGGAAATCCTCCGTCAGATATAGTAAAAACCAAGAGGAAAATGTTCGTTGAGCTAGTATATGACATGACTGACAGAGATTTTCTAAAGCTTTTACAGAATTTTTGAAACTAGTTTCTAAAAGCTAAGACTACTTTCGGAAATCAATACAAATCTTTCTACTTAAAAATTGCCTAGGGATTTATTAGAACGAGGAGTTAGGGTGGAAGTCCCAACATTATGGAGTATCCAAAAGATAGAAAGGAGCAAAGTAAGGATTGAAGGAGGTAAAAACTGGGTAGGTTCACTCAAAACTAATAATTTTTTTGGATGTACGGATAAGTACACAAAATGGGAATGTTTTTCAAAATGTCCCCAAACGAGTTGCGAGCCACACCCGAGCATATAATGCTCAAGAACGGTATTTTTTGGAGCCCAAAAAATGGGTTTAATACCCATTTTTAATGACCTTTTGAATTGTCTATCTCATTTCTTGAGACCCTGAAGGACAGACAAAAGCGCCTTATCTTCTTTATGAATATTCTGTTTAGAATTTTCTTAAAAAATAGTTGCAAGCAAAAGAGACTTTGTGTCTACTAAATATTTACCTTGAGTAAAAGTACGTTCAGGAGAGTCGACATAATAAATACAACGATCAAAAGGATTACTCAATAGGAGGAAGAGCTAAAAGTCATCCTTAAAATTCGCCTTGAAGTGAAGCAAACGGTATTTGAGTAATACCCATACAAGGGTTTTACCCTATTTACTTGCATTTGGTGGATATACTATTTAATTATTTCTTCAAAGAAGAGAAAATTAATAGCAGAATATGTCATTCAAATTAGGATGCTTAGTATTTGTCATAAAACTATTATAAAGTTTGACTGTGGTCGCCAGTGAGAGTGACATCATTTTCAGTAACTGGCTACCTTGAGTATCGGTAGATGAAGAAAGAAAAATACAGACAAGTGGAATCAGGTAAAACTGTTTTCAAATCACCAGGAGAATAATTTCATATCATTGCCAAAAGGGCTATTTCAAGTCATTGCCAAGAGGGTCATTTCATGCCATTGTCGAGAGGGCTATTTCATGTCATTGCCAAGAGAGTCATTTCATACAATTGCCAAGAAGGCCATTTTATATCATTTCCAAAAGGGTCATTTCATGTTATTGCCAAGAGGGCCATTTCATATCATTGCTAAAAGGACCATTTCATGCCACTGCCGAGAGGGCCATTTCATATCATTTCCAAAAGAGCCATTTTATGCCACTGCCGAGAAGGCTATTTCATATCATTGCCAAGAGGGCCATTTTATGCCATTGCTGAGAGGGCTATTTTATATCATTGTAAGAGGGTCATTTCATGACACTGTCGAGAGGGCCATTTAATATCATTTCCAAGAGGGGCATTTTATGCTATTGCCGAGGGGGCCATTTCATATCATTTCCAAGAGGGCCGTTTCATGCCATTGTCGAGAGGGCCATTTCATATAATTGCCAAGAGGTCCATTGCATGCCATTCCCGAGAGTGCTATTGTATTTAATATCTGTTGACATGCGAGATAGCATATGCTGGCATCAAGGATATCATCAACATTTAATATCTATTGACACGCGAGCTAACATACGCTGGCGTCGAGGATATCATCAGCATCTAATATATATTGACACGCGAGATAGCTTATGCTGGCGTCAAGAATATCATCAACATTCAATATCATTGATGCGCAGGATAGCATATGTTGGAATCGAGGATATCATCAACATTCAATATCTGTTGACACGTGAGATAGCATACGCTAGCATCAAGGATATCATCAATATCTAATATCTATTGACATACGAGACATCATACACTGGCATCAAAGATATCACCATCTTTCAATATTTGTTGACATACGAGATAGCATACGTTGGTATCGAGGATATCACCAGCATCTAATATATGTTGACATACAAGATAGCATACGCTGACTTCGAGTATATCATCAGCATCTTATATCTATTAACACGTGAGATAAAATACGCTAGCGTTAAGGATATCTCATCATTTTATGAATCAGTATCTAAATACATCAAAAGCACATGATTTAAAGGAACGTCTATAAGTCGCTATTTGAAAGTGAATGGCTTATGAGATTTCTTGGAAATTGACAATTTGAAAATCATCTATAAGTCATATTATTTGAAATAGGATAGTGTGAATGATTCCCTCCAAGTTGATAGCCCATACGTCATCCGTAAGCCGCAACAACATCCTAACCTAATAGTGTTCAAAGTTACCCAAAAATTGATAGTCCAAAGGTTATCCATAAGTCGCAACTAAATCCTTACCGGAGAATATGCGAGATTATCAAATTGAAAAGTTCAAGGGTTCTCTATAAGCCATGTCATATCTAAGATCGATTATGTGCAGGATTACCTAAGACTACCAATTTCAGAGATATTTATAAGTCATATTATATCCAAGGTCGGATGATATGCAGGAATACCTGAGAACTAGCGATTTTAGCGATATTTGTAAGCCATCTCTTGTCCAAGGTTGGATAATGTGTAGGATTACCTAAGGGCTAGAAAGTCAAAGGATATCTATAAGTCGCCTCATATCCAACATCAAATAATGCATGAGATTTTCCAAAGATTGACAATTTAAGAAGAATATATAAGTCGTATCGGTATAAAAGACACGCAATCATACATAAAGAATAATTGTCTGAATCGGAGAGGTTATCATTCCACATACAACTATCATTATAGGTGACCAAAAGGTTTGCCGCATTAATGTAAGCATACACGGTTGCAGGGACCATTCTGCATAATGTATTGTTGGTGCCCAAAGGGACACCCCACTTTGAAGACATATTCAACCAACAAATAAGATAAGTATGAAACAACAAAAATGGTTATTATGTTTGTTGTCGCAAATTATTTTCTTCCAAATAGGTACATGAAAGGAATCACTTCGCTTTTCACGAAACAACTCACGTGGGGATATGGTAAAAACTATATACCGCTTTTGTGAATTATGTTTAGCACTAACACTTTTTGTTTAAAACATTGTCAATAGCATCCGAGAGAATGGAAATCACAAATCAAAACTATAGGTGTGGACGACCATAGATAGAATGAAGCACGTGAAACTCTTTCTTAGTAGCAAAATATAACATAATCTAGAGAGGAACGTCAAACTCTTTGGATGCGAGATAAAGGATCATCGCCACCACCATCAAGACACACCCCTGTTAGAAGACATATGGCTATTTTGAGATATTCTGGTGTTATCTTCATTATCAGAATATTCCTAACCTCATACCGAGGGTAATCTTCTCTTTCTTTCAAATTCAGGTGACACCATACCTAGAGTTTTTGAAATTACGTTAAGGTAAATTCTTACCTATGGATGTGAAAAGTTCCAAATTTATGGTAAAGAGTTTACAAACAATATTTTCATAACTCAATCAAATTTTCACTCATCTCGAGCCAATGATCGGGTAAAATTAAAAAACTATCTTTTCTACCAATTGAGTCAAACTACAAGCAGTCTGATTTCCTAAAATCTTGGGGATATGTAGGTTGCTCTTTATGTAGAAAACTCGACTACATTCCAACCTCCCCCTAAATCCCATTTTTCTCCAGCTTTTCAATTTTATCAAAAAACTCCAAGAACGAGATAGCTTGTGAACTTTTAAAAATCGTGCTTTAAATCAAGCTTTATGAACTACAGATGACCTGAATTCTCATGTAACCTGAGATATGTGGGAAACCTGATACCGAGTTCCAGCCATAACTCCAAAAATCCTGCAAAAACCAACCTCTTTTAGATTTTAATTTATTGGCCGGATAAAAATTAGGAACGTCAACCTCTGTTTGCCCAGGATTACTTGCATCCACCCTACCCGAAGGGAAGGGGCAGTTTATGACACCTAATTTTTTCCCTTCACGACTAATTTTAATTCTGAGTTTCTTTGGTTTTTAATAAAATTTAAATATTTTTTGTATGCGATTTTGTCATTTTAAGTAGCGATTATATATTATCATGTTCAGTTATACGAGATTATATAATTTGATTACTTAAATATTTATTCTATGAAATATAGGATTTTAATTAAGAATTATTTTGAAAATAAGTATAATGATTAAAATCTTGATTTTAATATAATTTATTATCAAAATATTTTATTTGAATAAATATGCATTTGATTTTACTAAATCAAGAAGCTTGGGATTAAAAGAAGTATTAATTTGGATCAAATTTCAATTTAATTTAGCCAATCTATTAGATTTGTTCATAATTGAAATCAAATTGGCCATAATTGTAATGCAATCCGTCAATTGATTTTTAATTTGGTCAAAATAAAATAAATATGGCAAAATTTGAAATTCCAATTGGGGTTATATTTTAAATAACCCAAAATTTCCAAAAAAATCGCATAACTTCTACTCAATTTCCACCAAAAAATAATTTCAAATGGTACTACATTGTATTATTTCTCCCCAACTTTGTCTTTCTAAATTTTGAAATTCAAAAATTATACTATATTGTACAATTGCCCCCAACCTTTTTCCTTTTTCCAAATTCCAATTTTGAAATTCAAAAATTGTACAACATTGTACAATTTTTCTCCATATTATCTTCCATCTCAGCTTATCTTCAATTTTTAAATTCCAAAAATACCACTAAAAAACATTTTCCCACATTGGTAGATTAATAGAATTGGATCTCTATCCTTTTCTATAAATACTACCACTATTTTGGTAGAAAAATCAATTCTCAAATAATTGAAAAGCTTTTGAGTAAATACTTTAACTTTTTTTAGTGAAAAAAAATGAAGTCTCACAATTGAAAAAAAAAGCTTTGACCAAAGAAGAGTTTTTTATTTTAATAAAAACTTTTCCTTTTAATTCGTGGGCTAGTTGAAGTTCTCGAGTTGAACACTTTCGGTGGTAATCAAGACTCCGAAGAAAGATTGTAGTCCCATTTTGCTATCCCAAAAAAGGTAAATACACCTTTCCATTTATTTAGTTTTATTATCATTTTCTTCTTCATTTTTTTCTTCTTCGTAGTTCATAGTTATAATTTTGTTTGCTGGAATTACTTGTTGTAGATGGATTTGAAGGCCATAGGAAGTTGTGGTATCAATATTTTGGTCATTTTCATGTTCATGGTATAAAAATAAGCTAGCAATAGTTGTACATGTCTTTTCTTTATTCTTTGATTATTATAGATAAAGTTTCAATCTTTGCATAAAAAATGCACTTATGCTTTGTTTAAATTCATTGTTGGTGAATATATTTATTTTAAGCATGTAAAGTTGTTTGCTTTATGTTGAAAAGAATAGATAATATTGATTGTTTCTCTTTTTTTACTTTATTCTTTGATTATTATAGATAAGGTTTCAATCTTTACTTAAAACATGTACTTATGGTTTGTTTAAATTCATTGTTGGTGGATATATTTATTTTTAGCATGTAAAGTTGTTTCCTTTATGTTGAAAAGAATAGTTAATAGTGATTCTTTCTCCTTTTTGACTTTATTCTTTGATTATTATAGATAAAGTTTCAATTTTTGATAAAAAGATGTACTCATGTCTTGACTAAACTCATTGTTGGTGGATATGTTTGTTTTAGCATGTAAAGTTGTTTGCTTTATGTCGAAAAGAATAGTTAATATTTATTGTTTTACATTTTAGTTTTATTATTTGATCATTTTGTATAGGGTTTTGATAATTGCTCAAAAGATGTACTCATGTCATGCTTAAGCGGATATATTTATTTTTAGCATGAAAAGTTGTTTCTTTTATGTTATAAAAATAGATACTATTGTTTGTTTTGCCTTAATAAAAATAGTAATTGATTAAATCAAGAATTTTTCATTTGCTTGTTAATTGTTTTAAGGGATTTCCAAAATCCTCATATAAGATGAAGTGCTAGCTTTATTTTCCATCCACAATGTTTATTCCCTTTTTTGTTCTTTCATATGTTTTTAAATTTGTCAAAATAATGAGAAAGTTTGGATTTTTGTGGCTAAATAAAATTATTTAGATATTTTCGAGTCATGCATAGTATTATTGTGAAACTGTATTTCACTTTTAGAAATGCTAAACTTTTATTCTTATTATCTTACTCTGGATTATTATATGTGCTCTTTGTGTGTTTAAAGACATGATTCATGTATCTCTTTTATTCATAATATCAAAAGAGAATAAATGATGTTTTAGAAATATAAATCATAGGTCATTAGACGTTTTTCCAAAAAATGCTGGTAGTAATTTAAATGTATGAATTTTTGTTAAAGTCGCTTTAATTGAAATTTAAAGATTATCTTTCTTGAAAAGTTAACCTTTTATTTTCTTTTATTATATAGATTAGTGTCTATGTTTGTTTAATATTAGAAGTCATGAGTATATTTTTGTTGCCTTATCCCTTACTTTTGCAAGCTTATGTTGTTTGTTTCTCGCATTAATTCAATGAATACGGCCTTCTTCCTTTTACCTTTATTCATTCTTAATATGAACATAGATTATGAGGCATGCAAGTGGATGTCTTTGCATTGCATTTTATCTATTGACTCTCACTCTTGTTATACATGTCAAGTGTGCATATCATTAGAATTCTAAAATTGATTCTTGATATTTTCTTTTGCTTTAAAATATGAAACTATTATGACTTGAACATATATTAATTTCTTCATCTTTTCTTTGCATGAAAAAATATCTTGAGTCCAATTAGAATCCTCTTCTCTTGCATTTCGTAATGGGTCAATGAGGCTCAACTCTTCGAGTCAATTCCGAAGTGTAAATCCAAGGTCCACCACATGGCGTGTAGGTGCTAGAAGATTGACGAAGAAGGAAAATAGATAAAGACCCATTGATGAGGTCACTAAGAGACTTGAAAAGTATTGATTTTTATTATTGTCTTCTACTATTTATTCATTTAATCATTTATTTATTCATTCATTTGGGCCTCGAAGCCAAAGTTGTATTTTAATACAAGTAAGGCAAATTTCAGGCCTCAAAGGTCCGAAAACTATATTAGGACTGGTAGTGGGCCGAAAGCGCAATATTTATATTAGGACAGGTGAAAGTGGGCCAAAAGCCCAATAAGATTAGGATAGGGTTTATTGATTTGGTCCCAACGGCCTAAGTCTTTTATTTTCTCCCCTTTTCCTTTTACATGCTTTGTTATTAATTTGTTTAGACTTAGTTAAAATCTCTACTATGTTGTCCAAATCTATTTTACACAAGTTTTTTCCTAAAATCAATTACTTTTCAATAATCAATATTTCATTTTGAAGTTAGTCAAAAGATATTTTGAAACAGTCCGGATAATCGCAAGTTGGCGGATACTCTTAGTTCCTTAACAACCTTTCAAGAGTATTAATATGAACCGGTTACTTTGAATCTTAAAACTTGAATGATTTGTTTTTGTTTTTGATCGTTTAAGTAACTTATAAAGGTTTCTTAATTACTTTTTAAAAATTAAGTGGTGACTCTCAAAAGTTAAAATTTTCTCAAAACATTGGCCACCACTACGAAAGTAACTAAACCAAAGAAAATTACAATGAAAATGTCAAAAATGATCTAGAAGAACCTCACACTTCCCCTGCTTTGTTATTCTATAAGGGTTTCTATAACCCTTGTAAAGCGAGTTAGCCGCTCATGGTTGTAAAACAATCATTGAATGTAGTAAAGAAAACATATGAATAATTTTATAAATAATTAACGAAGAAAACCGAATGCCTCGAATTAATTAATCAACCATAAACTAAGAACAAAGAGATCCTAAGATCAAAAGTCAATCCTGAAATCAAAATATGTTTGTAAGAGTATAAAGTGCATAAACTTACTTAAACTTCTCTATAAAACCTAAAAAACATCATAGGATTATTTATAGATTACATACAAATCCTAAAAATCCAAACCAAAGTGAACCAAAAAACTTAGCTCCGCTGCCACTTGCCTCAGGTAAGTGGCCATTGTAGGTGGCAAGTACTTTAGATAAGTGACCGTCGTAGGTGATAGACTTCTAAAATATGCAGATTCTCTAAACCATTATTCTCTACCACTTACCACAGGTAAATGGCCATCATAGGTGGCACTTACCTCAAGTAAGTGACCCATCATAAGTGTCAGTCAAAATTTCATCTTTCTAATCATCTTTTACTGTTGTCATAACAACTCATCACTACGAGTCGTAACCTGTCAGAAAGACTTTTAGACTTCTCCATTTTTTATAGAACTTAAAAGTTTCAATCTTCATGACATTAAATTATTTCCTTTGAACAACTTCACACTATGACTTGTTGTTACTCCTTTCGAGTTATATCAAGCCTCAACTTCCATTCTTGATTTAGCAGCCTTCACTGTTATCATCACAACTTAGGCTCTGAGTTATCAGTCACATAGTACAACCAATACTTTTATTTATAGGGCTTTTTCGTCTTATTTGATCCACGCAACTTCTAACCTAATTTTCCAGCAATACACACAAAACACACATCATATCTAACAAAATAGCCTAAGTATGTGCATATTTTTATTGGTTTTAAGCATTGAAAGTTCCGTGAAACCATGGAAAATAAAGTCGTGTATGCTACTGCTTCGTATTGCATAAGCAATAGGGTGACCAGTGGGAGAGTATGACTTATGTGATCGACAGATTGTAAATATGAAACTCGTGTGCCTAGGAATGGTATAAATACCCTCTTTAGCCTATTTTTCAACATTTATCATCCATACCTATTATACTTAAGCCCTTAAAATTGAGAAATCTTGGGAATAGTAGTTTGGGTGCTTTTGAGAGTTTGGATAAAGGTTAATTACATAATTCTTCTTCAAATTTTAGCTAAGATTCCTTCATTTTCATAGTTGATTTTTCCATTCTAATCTAAAAATTCCAAAAGCTTGTTTACTTAATTTTAGCACCAATATAGATTAAAATTCACCAATTTTAAGGGCAAATGTTTCTTGAGCATAGAGGGACATTGAGTTGGTTTTGAAAATGTGATTTCCATAAATGGGCCCTACATGGGATTTTTATGTGATTTTAGACCCAAAGAATAATATTGAAATATGGGTATCATTGCTTTAGTTTTGATGAGTAGATTGTGATTTTGATAGTGTGGCACCTTGTTAAAGCTTCTGAAGGGAAAATTGGTGATTTAGCAGATTTTTCAAGCTTTCTTTGGTGTCAAGGAATGCTAAGTTTTTTAACCTTTTAAATTGAGATATTTTATGGTATGCTTATGATATTATGTTATATTTCATATCGGTATTAGATATTGGTGATATGATTGATAATACTTGCATTAGATGAACCATTTAGGCTATCTGAAAATCATGATTTTGGCGTAGTTGGTTTTGTTGCTTAGGTCGTTAGTAAAATTTCTATCATTTGGAAAATTAATACTTGAATAACATATAAAAGTAGATTTAGATACCTTCGACTAGTCTGGTTTGGAATTACCATATAAGGGATTTAGGGATTAGAAGTGGGTCCCTTCATCCCACCTTGGGTAAATACTTGAAGTAATTTTGGTAGACTTTTATACGCTCGATATGTATTTTAAAATGCTTATTATGAATCTTGATAAGACTAGATACTTAATAGTCATGATGGTTTGATATTAGTTGTTGATGAAAATTATAGTAAAACCCATTAGTGATGATATGGATAATGTGAATATTGGTTTACGTTCGACTATTAATTTTGATATTGAAGATATATGTACCAGTTCTAGTTTGATATTTATGATATATGTACCAGTTTGAGTCCAATAATTTACTTTGATAATGATGATATATGTACCGATTTAAGCCCGACAATTGATTATGATGTTGAGGATATAAGCACTGACTCAAGACTGATAGGTGGAGTGGTTCTTACTGTGACATTACTGATGGTTTCTTAGTGATAGAATAAAGTATGCCATATTGTGGTTTCTTGGGTATATATGTTATATTTTTCCTTGATTGTACCCTCCAATCTTATGGAGGCCTTCATTAGGCTATTTACTTTTCTGTATTTACTAGCTGATGGGGGCCAGTTTTGTAGTTATAATTTTTGATATTTATGCTTTGTTTTGATTTATGTATTTAAATATGTACCATACGGCTGGAGTTACTTTTAGGTTTTCTTATTTATTTCGACTTAGTTATGTTATCTTGCATTTTATCGTATTTATATCATGATTTAGCTCAGTCGGCTGTGATGCCTACTGAGTACCGATTATTTTGGTACTCATACTACACTTTTGTACATTTTTAGTAAAAATCTGAGTATTAGTTTTCGTCGTTAATTCGACGGACCTGCTGCATTGAATTTTGGATATAGGGTAAGGTCTTAGAGTAGAAGTTGCCCCTTTTCTTTCTATTTATCTTTGTCTTGTCTTTTGTATTGGGACAGGCTATATTGACTATTCTAGAACTTATGATATGTTATAGTAGCTATTGTACAAAATCAACATGGTCGTGGGATGGTTTTCTTTGTTGTGGTTACATTTCAATCTATTTCTATTACCTTACTTATTTATGAGTTGTATTGTCTATTTCTCCCTTTGGGAGCATTTTCCACCATGTTTTCCTATTGCAAATAGCTCTGCGATACAGTTTTATATACCTACTAGTGGGATGGATTAGGTGTCACTGTGACTCATAAATTATGTTATGACAATTAGTATTATTTATAGGTTTCACTAGTATTTGGGGCAAAAAGAGCAAATGTCTATTAGAGTCCCTCAAATCAGAATGATGACATTCATTTCTTATCTTAGGGAGGCTATAGGACATTTTTAGGAGTCCTTCTATTCTTTCACTCATTTGGTGCTATGTATCCGAGTTAGTTTCTAAGACATTCCTTGGGTTTTACTCTTTCGCAAATGGATAGACACATGCTAATGCTACACGAGATGAGGGTCTCAAGAACAAGGCTAGGGATCCTATTATAATCACCCTTAAAGTCATTTTCTATGTTTTTTCTTATTTCCACCATTTGAGCTTCTCCATAGCTTCCTCAAATCATTTACGACTTGCTGGTACTAACGATTCGATTACCGGGTAGTTCATTTTATTTTTAGAACCAATTCTTTATTTAGAAGTCTTTGATAGTTCCAAATGGCCGCGGGGAGAAAACTTCAATTAAACAATCTCATATATGAATTCTAACTGTGCCAGCAGCTCCAAAGTATAGATTTTAGGCTAGGTAGACCTTTGGTTCCGGTCTCGATGCACCTGAGCTCATTTCAACTTATCGATCGGAAAGTTTAAAATTTAAAAGTTTTGCTGTAAGACCCACATTTGGTCTAAACGAACTTGTGTTTAAAATCTAACTTCATCAATGCACCTGAAATATTAAATTAAGTGTGGTTATATATTTTGTTTGCGAAAATTGAATTCTGAATGAATCCTGAGGCATCATTGGAAACATGGAAATTCTCTAAGATTTTCTGGTATTGGAGAAATGGCGATAGAAACATGGAGGAGGGAATCATGGAATGGAAATCCTAAAAAAGACATAGCGATCGCAGCACCACTATAGTAGCCCGCATCTCAATGATCGCGACTGCTCTTTTTCTGTGGGTCTCTAAATAGACCCTATAGTCGCAATTTAGCTCATTTTCTCTTCACCCTTGAGAGCTTAAAACCTTGAATGGGTGAAATAACTTAAAATATATCATGGTGGGTGATGCAGGAGCATGTTTATTATCTTTTATCGCGAATATCTTCAAATTTAAGATAAGAATCCTTTGAATTCATGCTTAAATATCTTAGTTTGGAAGAAAAATGCTAATTTAGCTTAGGAATTGATTTTATTCTAAAGTATGCTTAATTTTCTCCCATTTTTGAGGGTTAAGATTCTTTGTTCATTTATGAACATTGGGTCGGCCTTAAAAATGCATTTTTCATAAGTAGTACCCTCTTGGGGTTTTTGGTGTTGTTTTAGTACCCTTAGTACAATTATTCAATATGGGTGTCATTAGAATTGTATTAATGAGTAGATTATTATTTTGATAGTGTGATGGCATTTAGAATAGTGAAGTGAAGTCGAGTATGTGGTTTATGAAGTGAGCTTTTGAGGTTTGGTCTTGAGGTAGGCTTTTGTCTACTTTTCTTTACAGATGATGTGTGATATATATTGCGTGTGAATTTTGATGTAAGGCTTGATTATGAGTAGAGTAACTTTACCATGATTATTAATCTTTGGGGATTATACAAGATTTTTAGACCTATAAGATGGTATGTTTATAACCTTTTATAATCTTATTCCCTTCTCCCTAATTTAGATTAGTTTGTAGCATGGATATGATATAATGCTAGGTTTGGGATGTGGTTTTAGCATTGGAAAAATGATTAGTATATTTAATCCTATTGAGATAGTGTGGTGCTCTTGAAATCATAAGTTTGGTAGAGTTGACTTGAGTACCCTTGTTACTAGTTGAAATTCCTATCTTAGGCTTGAATATGGCTTACTCGACATCTTGAAATTAAGCCAGATACCTTACCATAGTTTGGGGAATAGTTTCCAAAATATGGAAATTTAGGATTAGAAGTGGGATTGTCCGTCCCACAAAGGCCAAGAATTATATTTTCCTTACGGACTTAATTGTGGATGTTATGCATAGTTGAGACTTGTATGCCTTAGTAAAAGGTTACTTAGTGACTTGTAAATTGTAATGATGTTCCCCAGATTATGAGTTTGGAGTTATGGCTATGATATTTCTTATGGAAATGATATTGGTATTTTAGAGATGATATTTCTCCTAGATATGTTAATTGGTCCATAGAGGTCCTACTTTCTCCTAGACTTGATGATTGGACTATAGAGATTCAATTCTCTCCTTCATATTTTGTTAAGCCTATAGAGATGATTTACCTCTTAGTTATGATTATAGGGCCTATAGATATGATATTGCTCTTAGATAAGATAATTGGCCTCGAGAGGTGACATTTCTCATAGCCATGATGTATGACCTATAGAGATAATATGTCATAAACACCTTATATACTTATTGATATTATGCCTCCTAGATGAGACATCATTATTTACTTATTGATATTCTGCCTCATAGATGAGAATTATATACTTATTGGCATTATCCTTCCTAGATGAGAGATCATTATATACTTATTGATATTATACCTTCTATATGTGAGATGCCTCTTCTATGTGAGATGGTTAGAGATATACTATGGCTTACAAATATTATTATCCATATGAGTAATGAATATGTATATGGGTCGAAGGACGTGATTATGATATTGTGATAACTCTGGACATATTATTGGGCTGAGGGACATGTTCTAATACTGGTTGGATATCTGGGAAGTGTTTATCTTTGTAAAGGGTGTGTTTATAGTTTATTAATATATATATATATATATAGTATACAAATCTCTCCGGTATGGGACAGAGAAAGATGAAGTATGATACTTATTATTCCACTGATTAATACTTATGATGGCATGCAGATATTTGGTATATTCATGATTATAATATCGATAATTGATGTGATTCTAGCTGAAATACACTCTTATGACTGTTCTTCCTAATTAAAGGTCAAGCTATATGGTAGCTAGTTTTTTATTAGGTGATTGTAGTACTTGATGGCTAGGAATCTAATGCACTAGTTAATGAACCTTGCTTGGTTAAAATATGGTAGCTAGCGATTATTGATGTGTGGCTAATAATGATGTCGGGTTTTGTGTAGGTGAAGATTAGTTGATATTGATGACTAAGTTTATGTTGTCGAGGAGTTGTGTATTAATAAGGCTAATTAATAAGAGATCTTCGTGGTAAGAGATGACCAGTTAATAATGATGAATAGTTCATAAATAAGGATTAGTTAGTAAGTGATGGTTAGTTAATAAATGATGTAGTTAATATAGAATGGTTAGATAATAAATGGTAATGTGTTAACTAATAATAATTAACAGATATAAGAGTATTAGTTAATATTAATGAATAGTGGATAAATGGAGATTATGGTCAAGTGATGAACCTAGACTTGATGTTAGGTAGTTATTATGTAATAAATAATGGTGAGTTATTGTTCCATGAATAAGGATTATGTGAAGGATAATACTTAGGCTAATAATCAGAGGTCATGTGAAGACTGGCGAATTAGTGATTTAATGATTATAAGTGTTGGTTAGCTGATAATGAATAGTTGGGTAGTATTGACAAGATAGATATTTTTATGATTATATGATTATGTTATGTGTATATTAGTATATGATTATGAATATGGAAATTGATGATGATTTTATATGTTGGAGATTAGTTGTTTGATGATAAATGTGGAAGAACTCTAGATAAAGAGTAGTTGTCAATATATCTTTGTGCATTAATGATAGTGACACCACTTATAGTTTTGAGGATACTGTAATTATATTGATGATTGGCAAGGCCGAAATATATTGTGATGATGATGTTGATTTACGAAAAGGATGGAGTATTCTATGATGATATATTGATACCCAATAAAGCCAGAGATTGATTATGATAATGATGCAGGTTACGATGATGAGATTGTGATATCGATTGTGTACTTTGTATTCATTCATGCATGTGCATCACCTATTAACCATATGCACCTATGTTTATAAGCCAGTATGGGATAGTTGCATATGTATTAGAGAAGAATATGACTTGTGTTTTTTTATGTCGATTAAACCTTCCAAACTTGGGGAGATGGGGGGCATATAGGCTCATCTAGGTATTTGTTTTTCTGGAGTAGCCAGTTATTTACGTTGTTATTTATATTGTTATTACCATGGTAATAATCATTATTGTGTCTAGCTTATGACAGATTTGTCATTGATCTAGTATCGAGATTTATGGTATGTCTTCGAACTCTTCTATCTTGTAACTACATTATTATGCACGATTATATCATGTCTAGACATGTGAACTAGAAACCTAGAGTATGATAGTATTAGACCCAGATAGTATTATAATGAGGTTTTAAAATAAGGATATGATGATATAGGTTATTCTTTAAAATGACCTTAGGTATATATGTATATATGTATATATCTATAGCTATATGATGCTATGACGCTACCGTACATCCATTCCTTTGTTTGTTCATATGGTATATTCATTTCTTCTCCTTGTATATTGCTATATATCTTTCTTTTACCCTTTATTTGTATATTTACCTAGGATATACGGTATAGCATTGACGTATACTGAATGTGGCTAGAATAGGATAGTTCACCTTGATACTTCCTTAGCTTTATCATGATAGACTCTTGGACTTGAATAAGATAGATGTCCCTTATTATTCTCATTGACTTGTTATACGATTTCTGGACTTTTGGGTGTATTTTCCATTCTATTTAGATGTTGTATATATTTAATTTATCTTTGGAGCTCAGTTGGCAGTTGCTAATGTGTACCATTCGTTTGGTACTCATACTACACTTCTGTAGCCTGCAAATCATAGTATGGGTTATCATCGTTGTTATGTGAATCATGCTGAGCAACCATGGTACAAAAAATTTGGGTGAACTCCTGACGTTCAAAGAATTATTTATCTATCTCTTGTGTAGTAGACTGGTCTCTATATTGTATATTGAGTTAAATTGTATCAGTGTATTTCTCTTGATATTTCACTTTTGTACTCTTACTATATTTGAAGATCTTTGATATGCTATAGAAATATTGCACTTTCGATGCTTAAAATGAGAAAAATCTGAAAGTTCCTGAGGTTATTTTGTTAGATATGATAATTTTTTGATATGTTTTGTAGGAAATCATGTTTTAGATAATAATTTCATGGAAAAGGGGGAAAAAGATATTTTTGGTTATTTTGCAGCAATTATGGATATTTTAGACATTTTTCTGCTTGATCGTGATCAAAGCATGTTTGAGAATCGAAGAAGAGATGAAAATATTACTCCCGGTACCTACTAAGTCAACCTACGGACTGCATGTAGGAATTTCAGACTGCAGGTAGGAAAATTAAGTGCCAGAAGTCCAAAATCACGAGAGCTGAACTTGCAGGATTTTTTTCATCCGGTACCTGCAGTTTGTAAATGTACCCAGGGCCAAGACAGTAGGTACTACCTTCACCCGGTGCTAGACCGTAGGTATGGACCATATATGGCCACCAACCCTATTTTCTCCTATTTTTTTGGGCTTTGGTTTTGGATTTCCTGATGTACTATAAATACCCTTTATATGTTTTTAGTAGGAGTTACACACGTTGGATAGTCACAACTATATTTTGATTCGAAGATTCGATTTTGATCTTGGGATTTACCTATAGTGACATTAGTTGATTAATTCAGTAATGGTTGTGGGTTTATACCATTCTTATCATTGTGATTTCTTCTATGCTTTCAACTATGAATGGTATTGATTTCTTCCCAAGTATGAGTGGCTAAAACCCATAGCTAGGGTTGTGGAAACCTTGGTGGATTGATGATTTAGGGGAAGTGGGATTGTTGAATTAAACTGATACCAATGGAATGCATTGCATTATATTCACTATAATAGATTTCTTAGCAGTTGACAACATTAAGATCCCTCCTAGATTATTGGTACATACTCCAAAAGAGTAGTAGTGACTAGGAAAAAATAATGATAACAGTAATTTGGAGTTTAGTTATAGATCCACGATGCTAGGTATTATCTATGTAAGATGGTTAGATTTCATCTAATAACTCGAGAATCAAAAGATGATAGTTAACTGGGATCAAGATATGGGTTAGTAAGGCGACATCCTGTGACACAAAAGGTAAAGGGTGAAATATGTCTATTCGTCAAAAAAATTGAAGATGGTACATAAGTAAGCTATTCTGCTTGAAAGGTATCGGGTTCTTTCAACATAGAAAGATAAGCCTATAGAGTTCTGAAGCTAGGGAACACAATCCTAGTATTCACCAATACTGATCACAACTGAAGTTGATAGTTTCTCTTTGTTCGATATTTCTATTAAAAAACTCCCCATTTACTTTCCAATTCTTGCCTGTCGATTACAATATCTGAAATCAATGAGTCCACATATTCCCTTAAGATTCGACCCCGTCCTTTGTTAGGTTACTGTACTTTGACAACAACCATATCAACATCTGATAAGAGGTGTTGTTTGTACATCATCAAAATTTTGGCGCTAATGTCAGGTAATACAGTGTTGATTTGTGAACTGAAGTCATAGCAGTGTTTTGGTTTTTCATTTTTTTCATAGTTAGGCATACACCGGTTTATTCCTAGCACATGCAGTAGAGAAAATCCCTTTCTCTCACTGAATCTAAATTTAGAGGGGATCGTACAAACACCTAGTAGAATGTTAGAGTCGAAAAGAGAGGATTTGCCACCCCTACTTTTGAAAGAGTTTAGGACATTGTTGATCGACAGATTAGTGAGCTTTTATCTCAAGATGAATATTAGATAAGGGTAGTAGATGAATCTCAATGCATGGCTCAGGAGGTAGAATTAGCTAAGCAAAGACAAGCAACAGACTGCTAAGTAGTTCTCGGTAGAAACCAGAATAGAGTTAGTGAGGCCAAATTTAAGTGATACCAACATATCAGTATCTGTATAAAGATAATGAGAGGATCTAGGATAAGTTGAGCTAACAGAGACAAGAGCAATCATTCCTCTTTTTTTGCCCCCTGATGTAAAGTTTAACATTTCTAGTGCTATGATTCAGCTTTTATACTTGAAGGGCGTGTTTGTAGGGTTGCCTACAGACGATGCAAGGATATATTAGGCGAATTTTATTGGGATATGTGCTTCATATGCCATACCTTGGGTAGATCAAAAGGCATTAAGACTAAGGTTTTTCCCTTATTACTTGTTGTAGAGGCATCTTTATGGCTAGGGGAATTCTAAGAGGTTCTATCACTACATTGAGTGAGTTACCTGGACAATTCTTGAATAGGTTCTTTCCTCCATCAAAGGTATTGTAGCTCAAGGATGAGATTTATAACTCTAGGCAGCCACAGTCAGAATCTATGTATGAGGCATGGTTTAGGTACAAGAAGAAGATTAGCATGGTGCCCAGTCGCCGAATTTCAGGGAAAAGCTTGTTGGAGATACTCTATAGAGCCCTGACTATCAGTTTCATAGATATTATAGACACTATCTCCGAAGAAGCATTCATTAGATTATGATAGGAGATGGGTTTGAGTGTTATAGGTCAGATCTTATAAACTAACTGAGAGTGGCAAACTCATGATGTTGAGAGAGGTTCTGACATTTATGCCATTGGATCTTCTGGTGAATAGAGAGTAACTGAGGATTTTGGAACTCAGAATATTTCACCATTGAGGATAGACATTGGTAAGTTAGATAAACAATTTGCAACAATAAATTCTGCAAAGGTTTATCCATTAAGGGTACAGGGTGCAACTTCTCGGGTGCATAAGTTTGAGTTAGAGGAGGAGGCAAAGTATGTGGCTAGTCAGTTGGCGACTTTCCGAGCCCAAGATAAAGGGAATCAAGGTCAGAAATATGATGATATAGACAAGTACATTCCACCTGGAAGATAATATATGGAATCCAGAATAAAATAGATGTTGGCTATTCTGATGAATGGTCAGGAGAGTTAGGAAACTTGCCTTGAAAAACTCAAGGCCGATATTCTAGGATTGGACCAAAAGGTTAAGTGACATGCTACTAATTTCAAGCAGTTGGAGTAGCATCATAGGCAAATCTCTGTTACTTTAGTTGAGAGACAGTCTAGAGCACTTTCTAGAGAAAATATGGCGAATCCACAAACACTATTTCATTGTCTTGCTATTAACACGATAAGTGATTCTACACCTGATGAGCACTTTTTTCATGATACTAATGAACCAAATAAGTAAACTATTATTGTAGATGAGCTACCTCTAGCTGAATTTGAGAAGCAGACTTGTAGTGATGATGATTTTGGGAGCAATGATGATGACGACTGGGTAGCAGGAGAGCTCCAAGATATAGTGCAACAGTTTAGCTCTGATTTTCATACACATTTAGAAGAAAATAAGGGAGACCCAGGTGCAGTCACCATTCCACGTTCTATTCAGCCTTATAATACTAATCAGGCTTTTGCGATACGGGAGAAAGAATAAATGTAATGCCATTTGTGATATATAATGTATTATTGTTAGGTAAACTCAAGCCTACATATGCAAGGTTGTTTATTACAGATTCATCTATAAAGGAGCCAGTGGGTATTGTACAAAATGCAGAAGTAAAAGTGGCATTGTTAATGTATCCAACAAATTTCATGATTTTAGACTATGAAGTGGATGCTCATTCTCCAATTATCTTAGGTAGAACTTTCTTTTCCACTTGCCGAGTGTTGATTGATATGGACCTAGAAGAGATCACTATTAAATGGAATGTTATGCAAAGTATATTGAACATATGCATGAAGTTTAGCAGCCTAATGATATGAAATTGGTAGCAGTGAATGATGCAGTAGATGTTGATTTGGTTGCAACAGAGGTGCCTATTGAGTAGAGATTAGTAGTAGAAGCATTAGTAGTAGTGATTATGAACTTTGAGAGTGATGGGATAGATGATCTTGACTTGAAGAAAAAGACTACACCTCTTGCACGACCATCAATAGAAGAACCAACGGTATTAGAATTGAAAGACCTCCCACCTCATTTGTAGTATGTGTTCTTGGGGTCCAACAAGACCTTACCGACAATTATTGTGGCAGATTTAGCAAGAGCATAGGTGGAAGCTCTTATGTCAATGCTAAAAAAGTTCAAGAGAGGTATTGGGTGGACCATTACAGACATTGTATGCATTTCACTAGGTAAATGCACACATATGATACAGCTTGATTCGAACAACATTCCTATTATTGAGTATCAAAAACAACTAAATCCTCATATACAAGAGGTATTGATAAAAGAGATAATAAAGTGGTTAGATGCAGGGGTGGTTTTTCCCATTACAGACACCAAGTGGGTGAGCCTGATTCAATGTGTTCCAAAGAAAGAAGGAACCACAGTGGTTACAATTGAGAAGAACGAATTTGTACAAATGAGGCGAGTGACTGGTTGGAGATTATTCGTGGACTATAGAAAGTTGAACAATTGGACACAAAGAGACCATTTCCCTATGTCATTCACGGATCAGATGTTGGACTGATTAGCAGGTAGCGGTTGGTACTATTTTCTTGACGGATATTTGGGTTACAATCAAATCATGTTGCTCTAGAAATCTCCAAAAATACTACTTTTACTTGCCACCATAGGACCTTTGCATTAAAGCATATGCCATTCGAGTTGTGTGATTAGCCTGCCACTTTTCATAGATGTATGATGTCCATATTCTCCGACATGATGGAAGACACTATTGAAGTATTCATGGATGAATTTTCAGTGGTTGGGGACTCATTAGATGACTTCTTAACCCATTTGGTCAGTGCACTACAAAGATGTGAAGAGTCCAACTTGGTACTCAATTGGGAAAAATGCCACTTCATGGTAAAATAAGGTATCATGCTAGGGAATAAGATCTCCATAGATGGTATAGAGGTGGACAAAGTGAATATTGAGATGATTAAGAAGCTTTCACTGCTAGTGTCAGTTAGAGGCATACAGATTTTTTTGGGTCATGAAGTCTATTATAGAAAGTTCATCAATGACTTCTCTAAAATTGCAAATCCTCTCTGAAAGATCTTAGAGAAGGAGGAGAAAATTTTTTTTGATAATGATTTCCTCAAGGCTTTCAAATTCATAAAGGAGCGAGTGATTTCAGTGCCCAACATTGTGTCTCCTAATTGGTCTGCACCTTTTGAGGTAATGTATGATGAAAGCGGAGTAGCCTTAGGAGTTATTCTTGGACAAAGAAGTGGAAAGATATTGAAACCAAGTACTATGCCAACAAAGCTTTAAACCCCGTATAGAAAAATTACACAGTTACAGAGTAGGAGCTGCTTACGATGGTTTCTATTTTTGAAAAAAAAATCATCTGCCTTGACGTACTTGATGTTGAACATGGATGCCAAACCCAGATTGATCCATTGCATTCTCTTTCTACAATACATTAATTTTGAAGTCAAGGAATGAAAAGGAAATAAAAAAGTTCATGACCACTTATCCATACTTGAGAAGGAGACCATATAGAAACTAGGGGATAATCTAGACATAGATGGTGTTTTTCCTGATGTGCGAGTGTTGGAAGCATCTCATGATTTGATTCCTTGGTTTGCTTATTTTTCCAAATTTTTGGCAAGTAATATTATCCCAGATGATCTATCCTTCTAGTAGCGACGAAGATTTGTGCATGAGGTAAGGAAGTTCTTCTTGGATATGTCATACTTGTTTTGAGTCTGCACCAATGGTGTGATTCAAAGATGCATTCCAAAGGTGGAGATGATGAGAAGTCTTAAAGCTTGTCATTATTCACCAGTTGGGGGTCAACACAGTGTCATACGGACAACCCACAAAATTCTACAATGTGGGTTTTATTGGCCTTCAATTTGCAAGGAGGTTCATAATTTTGCAAAAGCTTGTGACCAATGTCAGCGTTAAGACAACATTTCACGGTGCCAGGATCTCCCCATGAAAACCATTCTAGAGTTGACGTTGTTTGATTTATGGGGGATTGATTTTATGGGCCCATTTGTGAGCTCTTACGGCATGAGATACATTTTGTAGCGGTTGACTACGTATCAAAATGGCCGGAGGCATTTTCACTTCCATACAATGAAGGTAGGAGCGTCACCACCTTCTTGTAGAGGAACATCTTTTCCCGATTTGGTACTTCACGTGCAATTATAAGTGATGGTGGACCATACTTCCGCAACTGCTTGTTGAAAACACTGCTTGATATATATGGGGTAAGGAATAATGTGGCAATACCTTACCATCCTCAAATAAGTGAGCAAGTTGAAGTCTCAAATAGAGAGATAAAGTCCATATTGGCAAAAACTATGAATGACAATATGACGGACAGGTCTACAATGTTAGACAATTCACAGTAGTCCTACTGAAAGCCCTATAGGACCCCCATAGGTGAATCTCCATATAAACTTATGTATGGAAAAAAATTTTCTTTATCGGTTGAACTTGAGTATAAGTCACTATAGGCATTGAAAAGGGTAAATTTGTAGTGGTGTGACACAACAAACTTGAGGTTGAGTAATGTGAATGAGTTTGATAAATTCCAATCCCCGGGCTTCTGAGAGCTCAGCCATATACAAAGAAAGAATGAATCTATATTATTACAAAAAAAATCAAGAAGAGAATATTCAAATGAACCATCCCAACCCAGGGCCTTGTCGTAATGGTCATCTAGGTCTAATCGAGATTGGATACCACCCCTGTTACCTATCTCAACCTCCAGTCGCCTACCCTTATTTGGATAAATTTTAAACATATAACAAGTAACTGGACAAGGATTGTCTTTGGGATAGGTCATTTCCTATACCATCCCTACCAAGTCTTCCTGTCCTCCAAACCATACCAACCAAACCAAAAAGCTAAACCAATATCGAAACCAAGGGCCATACACAAGGCAATAACCAAAGGAGATCTAAACCATAATATGATTAATCCCAAAATAAATACGATGGAACACTGAGAAATTATGTCCAATGATGTCAACCTCATTACCAATGCCAATATTAAGGCTAACAACAATACCGATCCTAACTATTCCAACCCATAGCAGACCATACCTTTAACCCAAAGGATACAAAAATCGAATTAAGATATGCCCCCAGCCATAGCCAAAACCAATATCCATAAATAAGTCAAAGTATGAAATAACATCTATGAATGGAGACTTCCAAATATATGGAAGATTAGCACTTCATTCCAAATGTTGACCCCAATGTCTGAATCACTAAGAAAGGGGAGTGGAATAGTCGACTCCTCCATAATATAGGGATAAAGCACCCAAAAATGGGTTAGCAGGTAAATGCTAGCATGAACTATGGATAAGGGATACAATAATAACATTCATGAAACCAAGTAAAAACTATCCATATGCACAAAACTATATATATATGTATATATATATATATATGTGTGTGTGTATATATATATATATATATATATATGTATATAAACATGCAAGGAAAGGGGACCAATTTTATCATGCCGTTAAAACCTTTACCTGAGTTATGTAGCTTTGCCATCCTAAATCATCCACGGGCTATAAGGGTTCATTTCCCCATGTTGAAAGGGACCATGAGCGAAGTCGCACAATTAGGGAAGAAAAAATAGGAACACTAGTACATCCCTAATTATATAGTGTGAACTCATGCACACGGTCACTAGGACCAAACCTCATATTGGCAAAAATGAGTTTCAAGTTTAGATATCCCTAGAACCTCCACCTTTCATAACTTTGCTACGACTTCCTCTTTTAAGCCTAATTAAAATAATTTTCCATCCAAACCATTATTCTATTATTATTAACCAAGGCCATCAGTAGTGGTATCATCATACCAACAATAACTTTCAAGTATTGTCCTCATCCAATCCTTAGGGGATTCCTATGTATCCCACTTGATTTACAATTAACGAAAATCATGGCCACCAAGGCCTTCCCGATCCATTAAATGCCAGTTAAACCATTCATATTATTTAGGGTTCCAATACCAAGTTTAAACCATGTATAAGTTCATTAAAAAACCAATATTATAGTGAAACATTATTTTATGCATTTTTATCAAACTTATTGGGGGCATAGTATTTCCAAAAACAAATTCTTGTACCAAAGAACCATTCACATGCAACCAATTATCCAAAACCACCATTAACGCATATAAAAGCATAATCAAAACATAGAAAAACCATAACCAAGCATTTATAACCCAAAGCCCCAAATCATATATGAAAACGCTAAATAATACAACATTAAAATCATGAAAACATTGTATAAAACCATTCCTTTAGTTGGAAGTAACAATGACGGAAGAGAACATGCCTTAAACTAAGACGTCAATAGAGAGAAATCACCAAGACAAGCCCTAATTTACTCCTTAAGTTAAAACCCTAGCTTTATTTTCCCAATAAATATAGAGAGGATTTAAGAGTTTTTTCTAATTGTTTAAGAATAAAATAATAGCGGAAATAACCTCCCAAATACAATATATCTCATGGAACCTTATTTGAATATGTGGGGAAATGTCCAGAATACCCCCACTTAAGTTACACAAAAATCCAGTCACCGAGATATGAATTACCCCGATGAGCCGTATCCTCCCTGTATGAGTAGTACCTACCATTCCTACCATTGGCCTCCCCATTAGACCCAACACTGTCCAAGGTATGACTCACCTAAACCTAAGTCGTATTCAAGTGTATGACTAGTACCCATAAACCATACCCCTGGCAGGATAGAATCCAGGAGATTTGAACACTGACAACTATACGAGTGTTGGGTACGACTTGTACCCTGCTTACGGCTAATGGGAGACACTCGTAATCAGATCCAACTTAAACAACCAAGTCTAAGATTAAGTAAAGGAACCAATAAACTCGTACCCATCACTATGACTCTTACCACTAAGTCGTACCCATTCCAGTAACCAAATCCATCCCACCAACCAATACTGGATAGCATATGACTGGACCATGCCACCCGTACCCAAGTGTATGACTCGTTCCCCTAACGCGTAGATTGCCCAGAAACTTAAAATCAAGGAAATTTTCTAAGGTCCAAAAACTAGGGTGTTTCAGTCTCACCCACTAGTAACATTCGTCCCCGAATGATGGACCAAGTAGGGGTAACCACATGGATGAGTTATTTTCATTATCAAATATATTTCCAATCTTTAACAATTTTTGAAAACAAAGAGGCAAAGGTATTAATCTTTCCGTCAACAAACTCAGAAAATAAAGATATGCTAAGGACACATACCTTTTGCATGAATCCCAGGAGCAGAAAAAGATAAGGATACTTGGACTTCATGTCCTCCTCTATTTTTAATGTAGCTTCTTCCACCTTATAGTTCTGCCAGAAAAACTTAACCGAAGCCACATCCTTTATTCTCAACCGAAGAACCTACCTATCCAAGATCTCAACCAAGATCTCTTCATATGACAGAGAGTTTGAGATATCCAACCCCTCCAAAAGAATAATAAAGAAGGTTTACCAAGACACTTTCTCAACATGGAGACATGAAATACTAGATGAATGGAGTTCAAACTAGAAGGAAACTCAAATTCATAAGCAATATTTCCAACCCTCTGCAAAAACCACATATGGAAAAATATACCAGGGACTGATCTTCCACTTTTTACCAAACCACATTACTCCCTTCATAGAAGATACCTTAAGGAACACCTTATCTCCAACCTCAAACTCCTAGTCTCAATGCCTTATATTTGCATAGGATATTTTTTTACTTTGGGCATCCTTAAGCCTATCTCAAATCACCTTTACCTTTCTATATCTGACAGAACAAATCCAGACCAAAATATCCACCTTACCATGCTTGAACCAACCAATAGAAGATCTACACCTCCTACCTTACAATGCCTTAAAAGGGTCCATACCATTACTACAATGATAGCTATTATTGTAAGCAAACTCTACCAAAGGTTGATGCTCAACCTGAATGCCACCATAATTAACCACACATGCCCGAAACATCTCCTCTAATATCTAAATAGTTCTTTCCACTTGCCCATCCATCTGAGGATGAAAAGCAGTAAATAGACTCACCTTAGTACCCAATCCCTTCCAAAAAGATGACCATAAATAAGATGAAAATTGCATACTATGAATAGAAATATTCATAAATAGTACCCCATGAAGCTTCACAATCTCCTAAAGATATAACCTCACATAATCCTTCATCGAAAAGGTATTCCTTACCCGTAAGAAATGAGCAGACTTTGTCATCCTATCCACAATGACCCAAATCAAATTATATTAATTCAGAGACTGAGGAACACCAGTAATGAAATCCATATTGATTACCTCCCATTTTCATTTGGGTAAAACAATCTCTTGATAAAACCCACCAAGTCTTATATGCTCAACTTTATCTTGTTGAAACACCAAGCACTTGGCCACAAAATCATCCACATCCCTTTTCATACCTTTCGAATAATACATCTCCTTGAGATCATGATACATCTTTGTCGAGCTGAGATGTACAACGTAGAGTGATTCATGGACCTCAACTAAGATTCTTTGCCACAAACCATAAACATCAAGAACACATAACTTCACTTGGTACCAAAAAGTACCATCGCTACTGATCTTAAATACCATTACCTACTGCATACCTACATTACTATTGATTTTCATCATGATAGGATCTAGCACTTGCTTCTCCTTAATATCTTCACAAGAGATGATGAACAACATCCTGTAACATCACTCCTCCATCAATGGAGTCCAAAAGATGAACTCCAAGATTTGCTAAGAGGTGAATATCCTTCTTTAATTCACGCTTTCCTTCCTCCATATGACCCAAACTCCTTATGGATAACTTACTAAGAGCATTAACAACCACGTTAGTGTAAGACACCATAAAATTCCTAGCTTAATTCAGTCCTTTAAGCTTGTCAAGGGGTCCCAAGCCTAGAAAATTCTAGCTAACTTTCTAGACTTAGTTTATTTTTAGCCTTCGAAAGTTGGCAATCTTATTTCATGACGTTAATGTCCTTTAGTGGTCTATAATTTTGTTAATTAGTGATTAGGATGGTCAATAGGTGTTCCCAAATAAGTTTTAGATTTGTTGGACTACATTTAAACCACGTTCGGAATCCCAAAATAGTGGACCAACGCTATCTTGGTATGCCGCATCACCTATCACATTGGTTAATATTATTGCAGGTTTCCAAAGTCAAACTCTTGAAACACAACGTGATCATGGAGCAATGCATCGAGTATCTCATCGATGCTATCGATATGCTGCATCAACAAACGTGTCGGTGCCCTATTTTCAATCATTAAATGACAATGTCCTTAAGGGTAATTAGGTATTTTTCCCCCGACCTTTAGCCCTCATAACACAAAACTTAGCCCTTTTTTGGCTAAATACATTCACTATTTTACAGTTTCTCAAGAACAAGAACACCCTAGGTGATTAATTCCAAATCAAGAACTCAAGCTTTCCTCTACTAATCTTAAAGAAATCATCAACGAAGGTATATAAAGTGTTCATCTAAGGGTCCTTTCCACCCTGGAGATCAAGAAGCCCTTTTTAAAATATGAACTAGGAAATCAGTAATAGCTCAGTTCAGTTAAACAGTACAATCAATAACAGCTCAGTCAACCATAGTATGAAAGAGGAAATTGTTCAGTATTTATTCAGTTGGGAGTAGGATTCAGCACCGAGTGAACCCAATGATGAGGGCTCGCCTGTCAGTCAGTAGCGGGTGTGATCCTTAGAAGTAATCCTTGCATTCCAGAACTACATAGCCAGCGTAGGTTGAGATATATCCCTATGAGTCTAGGGTTAATACATCTCATTTGAGTTTTCCTACCAGCGAGGGGTTGATGGAAGAGCTCCCTATCAGCAGAGGGTTAACTTATAGATTGTCTTTACCTATGGTACAGTATTGATAACCTTCCAATTGGGGTCACAAGTTAGACCTCACCAGTTCAGTTATGGGGTATGCCAGTTAGATGATTATCTCCCTCAGTCTCAGTCTCATTCTTCAGTAAAGAACTCAAATAATTCCTTAGATTTCAGGACTTTCAAATACAATCACTCAGCTCAGTATAGAATTCAGCTCATTTTATAAGAGTTAGGACTGTCAGAAAAAATCATTCAATTAATAATACATCAGTTATCAGTAATCCATATTATTAGTAAACTCAATATAGTTCCACAGATTCATAACTGTTAGATACAGTCGTTCAGTTACCAATTATACAGTATCCATAGACTTAAACATCTGTTAATTAGTATTAGGATTCATTATTCAGCATTATCATGACCTCAGTTACAATCCATGTATTTATGCATGTATTCTCATGCAGTTATGTTTATGTTATTCAGTCAGTTATAGTTCATGTATTTGAACCCTTGCATTTAGCCTACCTCACTTTGCATACTAGTACATTCTCACATACTGATGCATGTTTTTCTCTTGTGCTATAGTGTTTTAAATCATAGGTTCAGATGCTCAGGTTCCCGATTGCACTTAGCAGTTTAGGTTTCAACAGTCAGAGTCAGTAGTGAGTCCTCATAGTTCAATGACGTGATTATTTCATTATTTTAGTGCTTCAGTACTTAGCTTATTTAAGAAGTTGGAGATACTTGGGGACTTGTCCCATCAACACCTTATTCAGATAGTTTAGAGGCTTTTTTAGACTAGAGTATTTCAAATAGTTATTTTAGTTTTGGTATTGTTATACCGTATTATCAGTTATCTTTCAGTTTTGAACTTTATGGAAATTGCATCCTCTTATTCCACATATTTCAGTATTATTTTACAGTTATTGCAGTAGGTACCAATCATGGGTTAGCTTGTGGTCCTTTGGGATTATGAGCACCGTGTAATATCCAGGGTTCCAGGCTCAGGTTATTTCAGACTTGGCATCAGAGCCTAAGGTTCAATAGATTCCTAGGAAGTCTAAAAAGCCGCATCTAATAGAGTCTTGTGAATGGGTGTGTAGTACATCACATTTATGTACATGAGGCTATGAGATTTTTTAGGAACAGTTTCCCTTCTTTAAGTATTTATGTCGTGTGAGTGAGCATGAGCTCTAGTTAAACTCTCTATCTAATCTACTTCTCTCTTTTGTTTATAGAACATGACTCCCAAAAGGACTAACAAAAGAAGAACCAGAAATCAGTCAGAACCTTAGCACATTCAGGCAGATCCCCTGGATGAGCATGTTTCCCATCCAGAATTTAGGACTGCATTCACTACTCTTGCTAATTCAGTTATAGCTCAAAATGAACAGCCAACTGTTGTTCTGACCAACCCAGAGGCCAATATTATTGTAGCCAGGATTCGGGACTTCACCCAAATAAATCCTTCCTTATTCTCAGGTTCTAAGTCTGAAGAGGATCCATAGGAGTTCCTCGACTAGGTTGAGAAAGTCAAAGATATCATGGGAGTGAATTATAGTGAGAGTGCTGAGTTAGCCGCCTATCAGCTACAAGATGTAGCCCATACATGGTTTAAACAATGAAAGGTAGACAGGGGTACAGATATAGAGCCCATAGAGTAGAAAGAGTTTTCTAGTACCTTCCTAGACCGATTCTTTCTTGTAGAATTGAAAGAAGACAAACTATTAGATTTCATCAACCTCAGGAAAGGTAACAAGAGTGTGAAAGAGTATTCCCTCAGGTTCATCCAGCTATAAAGGTATGCCCCCATGCAGTAGCAGACCATAAATCTAAAATGAGCAAGTTTGTTTCTAGGGTATTGGGTAGAGTAGTTAAATAATGCATGACTGTAATATTGATTAAAGAGATGGAAATATCTAGGTTTATAGTCCGTTCTTAATAGATTGAGGAGCAGAATCTCAAGAAGAACGAGAGAGAAAATAAGAGATCTAAAATGGGTAGCTATAGTTTTGCCCAGCCAAGGTCAAAGGGTGGTAACCATTCTCAATATAGTCAGAAGTTTTTAGTTCTAGCTTCTTTCTTAGCCAGTTCTCCAGTTCTTAAGTTCAAAAATGGTAACAAAGATAGGGCACCAGGATCTATGTCTTAGGGTAGTGTCAAAAGTGCCTGAACCCATCCTCTTTTTAAAACTACTGGCAAGCACTATAAAGGTATGTGTAGAGCCGATAGTGATGTCTGTTTTAGATGTGGCGAGTCGGGTCATAGAGTTCGAGACTATCCTAAGCCTGGTCTATAAAATTAGCGCAGTCTTCCTTCAGCTCAGTCCAATCACCTAAATTAGTCGGGTGCTACTTCCAGTGCCACCACTGGACAATGCCCAAACAGACTCAATGCACTTTAGTCTGAACAAGATTAGGAAAGTTCACTTGATGCAGTCACTGGTATGTTGTAAATCTCCTATCTACGTGTTTATAGCTCATCAGATCTAGGAGCTTCTATGTTTTTTGTAACTCTTTACATAACAGTTGAACTTTAAGGTTAGACAAAATATTATCAGGACCTTTCTCAGTCTCCACCCATTGGGTTAGTCTATTATAGCCCGATAGGTATACAGGAACTGTCCAATTATGATATCTCAAAAATTTCATGCCTTCAAACTATAGTAGTACTGCTAGTATGTGTAGGAAATCAATAAGGGAAGATGATTCCCGACCCATCCCTATCTCAAAGCAAATTTTTGTACTATAGTCATCATGATACTTACGCATGTTTAATGTCTCAATACCATGAGTATAGCTTATATTGACGTACTTTTTATAGAATTGTGTGCATTTTTAGTTCTTAGTACGAGGAGTTCTAGTTTACTCAGTGTTACGAATCATGTTCGATGAGTACAGAAACTTCAAACTCAGGTTATACAGCTCATGAATCATGCACTCATGTCATTCTTTACACTATGCTCAGCCCACATGACTCATGTTTTACTTATTTTGATCAACCAAACTTAGATTATGTCATATGTACACAGAGTTTAGATTCCTCGGTGAATCTGTGGTGTTGATGCTCTAACCCGCAGGCATTGATTATAGCATTAGTTCAGTAATCAATATTTAGTAAAGGACTCAGATAGTACTAAAGAACCATGTCTTTTAGTTATCAGTTACTTAGCCATTAGAATTTAGTACTTTAATACCAGTCTATACCTCAGTTATCAAAAACCAGCATTCAGTCTAAATTACAGTCTTAGTTACAGTTACAATCTTAATTACCATCTTATCTACAATCTCAGTCCCTGTTCTAGTCCAGTAGTCAGATTAAAAAATCAGTTCAGTTTTAATATTTCCCAACCATAGCATATAGCCATCAGTCACTCAGTTATTAGTATTTTAGTACCTCATGTTACCCAATCAGTCAATACCTTCTATACATGATACTCTACAGTTTTAGTCCAATTATTCAAACAAAGTGCAGTTCAGTCTTGTAGACCCAGTATTCAGTTATAAGTCATTCAGTTAATCAGATAAGTAGTATATTTATGCATTCATGCTCAACACCCAGGTGAATATTTTCAGTAGTCTCAAGTGATGTGTTGTTCTAGGGCAGAGAGTATAGTTTAAAGAGTAATTGAGGGGTATCTCTAAGCTTGAAATTTTAGATGTAGTGCATAAGTCTTAGTCACCCTACCCTAGATGAGGATGTGTAGGCCTCGCCTTATATTATAGAATCTTAGTCAGGATGATATTTTCATATTCAACTATTTTATTTATACCACACCAAGTTTTCCTCCCTCCCTAAAACCACTAGAACTCTATAAAAGAGTGTTAGAGAAAATCTCTAATTGAGAATGAGTTTTTAGTATGAGTCAGTCCGTACAGCCCGTAACCCTGTTTGGCAGCCAAACAGATGAGTTTCTATGGTTTCCCAACTTTCCATCTATTTGCATTATCCAAAATCTCATGAATAGGTGAAAATATTCTACGATGGACCAACCAGTTTCCAGATCCCAGATATGCAGTCATGATTCAGTTCGTAGGTTCCCTGTGCATCATTCAACTCCTTCCTCAGTAACTCAGCCAAGTCAGTTCTATCAGTGAATGTATTGTCCTAACGGGGAGATGCACTATAATCCCTCAAACTTTTATTATTCAAACCATTTCATTCTTTCTTCCTGTAATGAATCTAGTCTAGGGAAATGGGTACTCATAGGTTGACCCTTAAATTCAAATCTCATCCATAAGACATGTATTCAAAGACTCAGTTTAGTTCATGATGTTTAGTTTATATGTCACATTTCAATCTCAAATATGTTCTCATGCTTCCTCTCATGCATGTTTAGTAAATGATCTCAAGTTCATCTATTTTTTCAATTTAAGGTAACAATCTTCCTTGAATTCATTAAGTTTCATGTCCAAATTTCCATTATAATATTGGTATCAATTACCATTGCATATTAATTCATGCATTCATGTGTCAGTTTAGTCATGTATTAATGCATCAGATATGTATGTTCAGCTTGATAAATTCAGCTTATCGGTAATCCCAGTCAGGCATTCATGAGTCATTCATTCATGCATCAGATATGCATGTTCAGTATAATAAACTCAGCTTAACAGTTATATCAGTCATGAAATCATGTTTTAAATATTCATGTTCAGTATGTGATTCAACTTATCTTTTCCACCATCTCAATCAGTCTCATTTGAGGATGAATGTTCCCAAGGGGGAGATATTGTATGACCCCACAAAATTCCTAGTTTAATTCAGTTCTTTAAGCTTGTCAATAGGTCCCAGGCTTAGAAAATTCTACCTAAGTTTCCAGACTTAGTTTATTTTTAGCCTTCAAAAGTTGGCAATATCATTTTGCGACCTTAATGTCCTTTAGTGGTCAATATTTTTGTTAATTCATGATCAGGAAGGTCAATAGGTGTTCTCGAACACATTTTAGATTTTTCAGAATCCCAAAACAGTTGACCAATGCGATCTTAGTGTGTTGCGTTAGCTATCATGTTAGTTAATATTGTTGCAGGTTTCCAGCGCCAAACTGTTGAGACACGACGCAATCATGGCGTTACGTGTTGAGTATCGCATCGTTGCCACCGATACAATGCATTGACAATTGCGTCTGTGCCTAGTTTTTAGTCATTTAATGACCGTTTCCTTAAGGGTAATTAGATCTTTTTCCCCCAACCTTCAGCCCTCATAACATGAAACTTATCCCCTTTTTGGCTAAATACATTCACTATTTCACAATTTCTCAAGAACAAGAAAACTCTAGGTGATTAATTCCAAATCAAGAACTCAAGCTTTCATCCACTAATATTTAAGAAATAATCATCCAAGGTACGAAAATTGATCATCAAAGGGTTCTTTCCACCCTTGGAGCTCAAGAAACCCTTTTCAAAATATAAATTTTGAATTCCATGTTGTGGGCTTGATTATACACATGTTAATGTTATGATATGACTTCCAAGATTGAATATTTATTAAATTTTAGTGACTTTATGTTAGTATGTGGATTGAAATCCTTAAATTTGAAGTGCTTGATATAGCCATGATGTATTAGTGGTCGATTTATGTCATAGAAAAATTTATGTCTTCCATGTGTTTGTTAAAGTTCCTAAGTGAATAAGTATTGTGCTTTTGACCCATTTGTTATCTAAATGATAAACTCATGATGTACCCACTTGTTCAAAATAACTCCCATGCTTAAGCTATGTATTGTAATAATATGGTAGAATGCTCATAAGTATGAATTTGTGAAATTATGTTATGTTAGCATGCATTCACATTCATGTGTAAGCTTATGACTTGCAAATACATCATGAAATCCCTCAATGGTTGTATTAAGAATTGTTGACTAGGTTCATGTGTTCAAAAAGTGTCATGTTCTATTTCTATTCATGCTATCGAGTCCTGGGGGTATTTAATATCTGATAATTTCGCTATATGCCTAGAGCCGTGTTAGTTTTCAAGATAACCTCAGTCAAGCCATGATCAGTAGTACTCTCAGTAAAGTTTTAGAACTCGGTCAGTTAGATAACTCAGGAAAACTCAGTAGATCCAGTATCAGTTCAGTCCCATTCAGTATTCAGTTCAGTCCTCAATAAATTCAGTCAATTAATAGAACTCAGTAGTATTCTGTCAGTCAATGGAACTCAGTAAACTCAGTTCAGTTAAATAGTACAATTAGTTATAGCTCAGTTAAGCCTAGTATAAACTAGGAAATTAGTTCAGTATTTATTCAGTTTGGAGTAGGATTCAGCACCGAGTGAACCCAATGATGAGGGCTCGCCTGTCAGTCAGTAGAGGGTGTGATCCTTAGAAGTAATCCTTGTATTCCAAAACTAAATATCTAGTGTAGGTTGAGATATATCCCTATGATTCTAGGGTTAATACATCTCATTTGAGTTTTCCTACCAGCGAGGGGTTGATGGAAGAGCTCCCTATCAGCAGAGGGTTAAATGACAGCTTATCTTTACTAGTGGCATAGTATTGATACCCTTCCAACTGGGGTCACAGGTTAGACCTCACCAGTTCAGTTATGGGGCATGTTGGTTAAATGATTACCTTCAACAATCTTAGCCTCAGTCTTCAGTAAGGAAATCATATAGTTCTTCAGATTTTAGTACTTTCAGATATAGTTACTCAGCTCAGTATGGAACTCATCTAGTTTCATCAGAGTCTGGACTATGAGAAACAGTCATTCAATTAATAGTACATAAGTTATTAGTAATCCCTGTTATCAGTAAATTTAGTATAGTTCCACTGATTTGAAACTGTTAGACACATTTGTTCAGTTACCAGTTATACAGTATCCATAGACTTAAACATCTGTTAATCAGTATTCAGATTCAGTATTCAGCATTATCACGACCTCAGTTACAGTCCACATATTCATGCATGTATTCTCATGCAGTCATGTTTATGTTATTCAGTCAGTTATATTTCATGCATATGAACCCTTGCATTCAGCCTACCTCACTTTGCATACCAGTATATTCTTACTAACATATACTTTTCTCTTGTGCTATGTTGTTTTATACCATAGGTTCAGACGCTCAAGTTCCCGATCGCATTTAGGAGTTTAGATTTCAGCAGTCATAGGCAGTGGTGAGTCCTCATAGTCTGAGGACATGATTATTTCTTTATTTCAGTGTTTCAGTACTTAGCTTATTTTAGCAGTTGGAGTTAGTTAGGGATATGTCCTCTCAAATCCTTATTCAGACAGTTTAAAAGCTTTTTCAGACTGGAGTATTTCAAAGAGTTATTTTAGTTTTGGTATTTTTATTTCGTATTATTAGTTGTGTTTTAGTTTTGAGCCTTATGATAATTTCAGCCTACTCTTCTACATATTTCAGTATTATTTTACTATCATTGTAGTAGGTACAAGTCATAGGTTAGCTTGTGGTCTTTTGGGATTGTAAGCACCGTGTAGCATCTAGGGTACCAGGCTCAGGTCGTTACAGTTAGCCTTACCTAGGTGATAGTGAAGACTCATGTCATAGTCTTTGAGAAGCTCCAACCATCGCCTTTGCTTGAGATTTACTCCTTCTGGGAGAACATATACTGTACACTCTTATGATCTGAAAAGATGTCTGTGTAAACTCCATATAGATAATGCCGCCATATTTTAATGAAAAAACCACTGCCAACAGCTCCAAATCATGAGTAGAATAATTCCTCTTATACACCTTCAACTGCATAGAAGCATAGGAAATCACCTTCCCGTGTTACATTAGGACACAACCAAGTCCCACCAAAGATGCATCACAATAAACAACAAACCCCTCACTGTCCTTAGGAAATGTCAAGAGCTTAGCCGAAGTTAGCTTATCTTTCAACTTCGTGAAACTACCCTCAAGGCATCCAATTATGAAAACATTACCTTTTTCTGAGTCAGCTTAGTCACACGAGCAGCTATTGTCAAAAAGCTCTACATAAACCAATGATAATACCCAACCAAACCTAAGAAACTCCAACTATCAATTGGACTCATAGGTTTAGGCCACCTTTCACCCACAACCACCTTTTGCAACCCTACCATGACCCCCTCGCTAGAAATAATAAGACCAAGAAAAGTCTCAACTTTCAACTAAAACTAACATTTGGAGAACATAGCATACAACTGTTGTTCCTTCAAGGTCAGCAATACCACATGGAGGTTATTACCATTATCTACCTCACTTTTGGAATAAACCAGAATGTCATCAATAAACACAATGAAGAAGAGATCCAAGAACTGCCTAAAAATGCTATTCATCAAGTCCTTAAATGCCATCAGGGCTTTAGTAAAACCTAATAACATCACGAATAATTCAAAGTGCCTATACCGAGTACGAAAAATTGTCTTAGGGATATTCTCCTCCCTAATCTTTAGCTAATGATACCAAGACCTAAGATCTATCTTAGAAAAGAACTTGGCTCCTTATAACTGATCAAACATGTCATCCATCCTTAGAAGTGGATACTTGTTCTTGATCGTTACCTTATTCAACTGCCGATAGTCAATGCACATCCAAAAGGAATGATTCCTTTTCACATAAATAACGTCAGTGTACCCCACGGGGATACACTAGGATGAATAAGCCCCTTATTCAGAAGATCCTTAACTTGCTCCCCGATTTCCCTCAACTTATCCAGAACCATTCTATAAGGAGAAATAGATATTGGACGTGTGTATGGAACCAAACCAATACCAAGCTTTATTTCCCTATACAAAGGAACCCAGGAAGATCATTTAAAAATACCCCAGGAAACTTATTTACCACGAGAACTGACAGTAAAAAAGGACCTTGCAAGTTAGAATCTTTAACCTTAACCAAGTGACAAAGACAACCTTTATAGATTAACCTTCGAGCTGTAAGATAAGTAATAAACCTCTCCCTAGGAGCTAGGGAACCACCCTCCCACACTCTAATCGATTCACCAGGGAACCTAAAGACAACTTTACAGACAATCCAAGGATGAGTAACAAGAGTGTAACCATTCCATCCCCAGAATAACATCAAAATCCACCATCTAAAGTTCAACTAAATCCACCGAAGTCTGCCTACCACCAACAGGTATAACACACCCCATAGAGACTCTCCTAGTAATAACAAAGTCACCTACTACATAGAAATAGAAAAGTGATCCATAATAACCTTAGGATAAAAACAAATACATATATCCACACATAGGGTCACATAAAAAAGAGTGGAACCCAGATCAAGCAGATAATACACATCACAAGAAAGGAGTTGTAACATACCAGTATTGACATCAGGTGATACCTCAAATTCCTATCGAGATGCAAAAGCATAAAACCTATTTTGTCTAGTACCAGTACCAGAAAAAGGAGAAAACATCAAAGCTTCATACCTAGGCACAGGAGCAAAAGATAAAGCAACTTGAGCCTTGACCCCTCTTGGAGCTCCCTTACAAACAAAACAATTATTGAGAATATGGACTGGCTAGCCATATTTAAAACACTTGTCCCTTCCTTCATAACAATAAGCTAGATGAAGACAACCACAAAACCAGCAATGAGGTCATGAAGAAACCAATTGATCACCACTTACCTGAGATTTGGCACCTAGTGCCCAGAACTTATCACCGCCTTACTAATGCCTATCACCCGAAAACCTCAAGTAAAGAGCACTAGTAGTAGAGTAGGAATAAGAACTCCCTTACTTTTTCTTCAATAATTTGCCTCAATCCCAAAAACCTTATAACTGAGCACCTACCTGATCCAAAAACCTGCTCCTCTTATCCTACCTATCTCTAAACTTTGCTTGTTTTCTTTTCTCATTCTTTATCTGCTGCATGTGGATAACTAACCTAAAAATATCCATATCCTTGATTATCAAATTTTGAGATAGCCTAGAAATGAACTTTCTCATTCTTATTCTCATGTCAGCCACCAAATAGGGAGCATACCTTGACTACTGATGAAATTTCAAGGTATATTCCTTGACAAACATTGTCCTTTACATAAGATTTAAAAATTCCTCCATCTTTGCTTCCTTCAAATCTTGAGGAAAAAATGATCCAGAAAAAGAACTAGAAAAAGTATCCTACAAAGACATTTCCTCTACTTCACCTCTTTCCCTATCCCATTCTTTGTACCATTGGTATGCAACATCCTTGAGCTGATAAACAGCTAAGTTTAAACCTTCCACACTAGTATCCTACATCTCCCTAAATATCTTATCTATTTCATCCAAGAAACCCTAAGGATCCTTATCCACCTTTACACTAGTAAAAGTAAGAGGATTCAATTTTATAAACTGACCAATCCTTGTGGCCTTAGCAGATAACCCGTCAGACGCATCCTGTTCAGCCTAAGCAATAACTAATTGAGCTATAGTATGAATATACTAGGAAAATTATGCATTATTTACCTCACCCTAAGGAGGTATAGTAGCAGCTAGAGGAATTCTAGAACTTTAGGGGTAGGACCCTGAGATCGAAGATGAACTATAGACATAAGATGTGCCCTGTCAATATTTTCCTCTGATAGGACTGAAGAGTTTGTTTGTGTTCTAGATCATCGAGGCATGATATGAAAAGTTAACAAGAAAGGATTAGTGAAGAATTCCAGAACTTAGCCTCCAAGATTAAAAATAGAATACCAAGAAACTAAAACATTACTTAATGTTTGGTAGCCCTTCTCTTATGAGTGTGGTGCACTACACATCTTTTAAAGAGACTCTACCAGACATGGATTTTTTGACTCACAGTTGACCATGAACTAAAATATCTGATACCAGCTTGATACGACATGACCTGGGGCCTTGTCTAAAGGGTATCCCAGGTCCAACTGGGATCGGAGATAACCCGCATTACCCATCCCAACTTCTAGTTGCCTGCCTTAAGTTGGCTAAATTTTGAACATATAACAAGATAAATTAACTGGATAAGGATTGAATTTGGGATAGGTCTATTCCTAGACCATCCCTACTAAGTCATGCCATCCGCTAAACCATACCAATAAATCCACCAAGTTAAACTAATAGCAATCTAAGGGCCATAAGCAAGGCCATAACCAAAGGAGATCCAAAATATAATATGATTAATCCTAAAATAAAACACGATAGAAAAATAAGAAATTATGTCAAATGATGTCAACCCTAATACCAATGCCAATATTAAGGCTGATGCCAATGCTAACCTGCCCAATTAAACACATAGTAGAATCATTGATCCTCTAACCAAAAGAATACCAAAATCTAATTAGGATATGCTCCCAACCATACCCAAAACTAATATCCATAAATAAGTCAAAGTATGAAATATTATCTATAAAATGGAGCCTTTTGAATAGTTGGTGGCTTAGCACTTCAACCCAAAATATTGACCCTTTAGTCAGAATACCTAAGCACGAGTATTGGAATGGCCGATTCCTGTATCACGTGGGTATACAACATGCAAAGATAGGTTAGTGGGTGAATACTAGTATGAACTTAAGATAAGGATAAAATAATGTCATTTATAAAACCAAGTAAAAACTATCCATATGTATACAACCATACATATATATATACACATAAGCATGTCGGGAAAGCAGACCTGGTTTCATATGCCATTAACATCTTTACCTGGGTTGTGTAGCTTTGATGTCGTTAACCACCCATAGACTATATGAGTTCAGCTCCCCCTGCTGAAAGGGCCCTAGTACATGAAGCTACACGACTAGGGCAGAAAACCTAGGATTATGAGTACATCCCCCAAATATATAGTGTGACATAATGCATATGATCACTAGGACCAAACCTTATATTAGAAAATATAAGTTTCCTATTTAGATCCCCTTGGGACCTTTACTTTCCATGTCTTTGGTACACTTATCTCCTTTAAGGATAATTAAAACCATTTTCCATTCCAACCACTATTCCATTATTATTAACCAAGGCTATTAGTAGTGGTATCGTCGTACCAACAATAACTTGCAAGTATTATCCTTAGCCAATCCTTATGGGATTCACATATATCCCATATGATTCCAATTAGCCAAAACTATGGCCAGCAATGCCTTTCCAATCCATTCAAAACAAGTTAAACCATTCATATCATTTAGGATTCCATTACAAAGTTTAAACCATTCATTAGTTCCATTGATAAACCAATATTATAGTGAAAACATTGTTATAGGCATTTTTATCAAGCACATTAGGGGCATAGTATTTCTAAAACCAAAGTCCATTACCAAAGAACTATTCCCATGAAATGAATTATCCAAAACCAGAATTAATGCATATAAAAACATAATTAAAACATGGAAAAACCATAACCAAGCATTTATAACCAAAACCCCCAAATAAAATTTGAAAACCCAAAATCATTTAATATTTAAATCATGAAAACATTGTATAAAACCATGAATTTAGGTGGAACTTACAATGAAGGAAGAGAACATGCCTTAAACTAAGGTAATGATGGAGAGAAATCACCAATACAAGCCGCAATTTATTCCTTAAGATGAAACACTATCTTCCATTGCCTAAGAACTCTAGAGAGGATTTAAGAGTTTTTTCCAAATGTTTAAGAATATAATAATAGGGAAAAAAAATCTCCCAAGTGCAATATAAGTTGTTGGACCATATTAGGATAAGTGGAGAAATGTCTAGAATACCCCCACTTAAGGTGCACAAAAATTCCATCACAAAGATACAACTGATCCTTACAAATTGTATCCACCCTATTCGCGTGGTACCCACCACTCATACCCTTGGTCTCCCCTTTGGACCCAATAATGTCTAAGGTTTGAATCACCTAAACCCAAGTTGTATTCAAGTATTTGACTAGTACCCATAAACTGTACCCCTGGCAAGATAGGATCCGGGATGTTTGAACACTGACCACTATACGAGTCCTGGGTATAACTCATGCTCTGGCTTATGGATTAAAGTGAGCCACTCATAGTCAGATCCAACTTAAGCGACCAGGTCTAAGATTTAATAAAGGAACCAAATGATCTATATCCACCATTATGACTCGTACCACCAAGTCGTACCAATTTCAGTAACTAAATCCATCCCACCAACTAAAACTAGTCAGCAAATGATTGGACTATACAACCCATACCCAAGTGTATAACTCATTCCCCTAAGTCTTCCCTTCCCAGAAATAAGACATCAAGGAAATTCTTAAGGTCCAGAAACTAGGGTGTTACATCAAACCCAGTGATTTGGTCTTGTTGTACAATTCAAGACTATGCTTATTTCTTGGCAAGCTAAAATCAATATGGACTAGACCATTTAATATAGTTAAGTTGTTCCCATATGGTGCTATTAAGATAAAGAGTGATGGTGATAAATATTATAAAATAAATGTACAATAATTAAAATACTACACAGGAAACCTAGAAGAAGTAAGAGTTTGTGCTAGAATAGAGTTTGGAAAAGTCTTAGTAGGAAAGGGAGCTGAGTCATGCCCCTACACTAAATCTGGCGCGTCTTAGAAGTCAACACAAGGTAATTTTTTATTTGTATTTATGTTCATGATTGATGTCATATCTATACATAAGTGGTGCCACAGATATGCCCTGAACTCTCTTATTTTGTAGAGGTTTGATGCATTAGGGATGATGCATGATTTTAAGTTGAGGGTAGGGATGCTTGTGGGTCTTAATGTCCTCTTGGGGTTTTTGTTGTCGTGCCTTTTTTCCCCAAAGTCTTGTTTGTAGTAGAGTTGACATATTTAGGAATATTGGGTTTTGTTTCATGATGTTTTGTGGTGAATCAGGATATTTTTAAGTATTTAGGGTAGTAGTCATGTTTTTGTTTATTTTTATACCCCTTAAAAATTTGTATTTTAGAACTATGTGAATATATATATGTGAGGACTTTGTGTATCTTTTTATGGTACTAGGATTGGGGATATTATAATCAATTTCTAGCAATTGTATGAACTGGATAGGTACTATTCGGTGTTACTGAATTTGTGCCATGGGTATGTGAGATACTACCTAGTTCTCTTTGTGTGTTGAATTGAGAACTTTTCTAGTTTGTCTAGCCTAGGTTGAAGGATAGTCAGTTAGGAAAGGATCATAGTTCATTTTGATTTTAGTCCATTTTTGGAATAAATGGACTTCTACGTGTAAATTATATCCCTTGATCCTTATTTTGAGTCTTATAGCCTATTTTTCTTGTTCCCCATTAACCTTTCCATTTATAGTATAAGAAACCTGTCTTGTCCCTGGTCCTCCTTGGATATTATGCACCTTAACACAGGCAAAATGCCAAAAATTAGGGAGGCTATCATAGGGGTACATACTGTAAAATGGTTATGAAGAAAGATAAAATAAGCAAAAAAAAGTTAGTAGGGTTGGGTGTGGTAGAAAAAGAAAAAGAAAAAGACAAGAAAGTATGGAACAAAAATAAAAATAAAGAATATAGAAACCACAACCAACGTTAACGTGCAGTAAAGAATAAAAAGGAGAAATAAGGGTGGAATAAAAAGAAAATTAGCTAGTATGTGAGACCCCAAGGTTAGTGTAGTGCCAAGGAGGCTCAGTAGTTTCTATGCTCTTGTACCCTTTTAATTGTTATCATATTGTAAGCATTCATTATATTGTCTAAACCTCTTTATCTGAGAAGTTTGATGTCACCATTCAAAACACACACATTTGGAGTGTTTAGATATGTTTTAAATGAACTTTTTGCTAAATAAAACTATTTTATCCATTTTTATACACAGTATGAATCATTTATAGGCCTAAAGTCCTTACTTCTCACATGTCCTCATGGCTCAGTAGTGTATATTCACTCTATTAAATAAAGTTCATTGAGTCCTATTAGTTCCAAAGTATCACATCGAAGACTCTTTTTTTTGCCCATATCATTTTCGTTGCCTCTAGTATTTTATCCACATATCTACATCACATGTCTATAGTGCTAATAGCTTAAAAGAATTATCATCACCAAAGTAACAATCTCAAAAGTTAAATAAGTTGAGTAATGCAAATCTATATTTATGGGTGCCAGCCCAAGGGTTTTGATACCTAGCATAGGGTAAATCTTAGTTGATGTATTTATGGGTGGCATCCCAAGGGGTTTTGATACCTAGCATAGGATCGATCCTAGTTGATATGTTGGTGGTTTTCATCCTAAGGGGTTTCGATACTTAACATAGGGCTATTCATAGTTGATGTGTTTATTAGTGGCAGCTCAAGGGTTACGATACCTAGCATAAGCTGATATCAGTTGATGCATTTTTTAGGGTCTTCCTTTTCTACCACTAATCAGCTAGTCATTATGTCACATATTATAAATTTTATAAAATAGAGAAATGTAAAATAAAGTAAAGAATGTGATGTACATAATTCCTTAATTAGAAGGAAAGATGGTCTTTATCCTTCCCCATAGGGTTATACATTGATATTTGATTTCATTTGAGCTTTTATTTTATATATGGTCGCTTTATGCCTTACATTCCCAGTAAATTCTTTTGTACAAATATCTCTATTTCCTGGGGGCACTACACTCATACCTGTAGGTTATTAGGAGAAAAGGGGGCCTTGCCACATATGAATGAGTTCAACTCATGGTTGGTATGCTTCATTCTTTTTGGAGTTTCCGATTGTAGAACTTAATTTTACTTTATTAACTAATGAGTACTACGAGGCCTATTTTTACTATTGATTCATGATTTCTCATCCTAGACATTTGTTGATAATTGTTGTTGTGAGCCCGGTAGTCAGTTACAGTCCAATTGTTTTATACTATACTTTTGTTGCATTTGTGTTTATCTTGATGGTTTTTTTTATCAAATTCAAATTGTCCTTGATGGTCCACTAATTTTAATTGCTTGGGTTTTAGTTGATTTATTTAGTCAAGTATGGCACCAGGTATTAGTCGCACCTCCTCGGCTTTGGGGTTACAAGGTAATCCCCTATTTCTTTTTTATTCTGAGATTGAACAAAACTTAATATAAAATTGTAAAATGTTAAGAGTATAAGCATGGAGCTCAGTATAATAGGGTTTAAGATGACATAAATGCCTTGAATTCGTCACCTCCATATGGTGTTCTAGAAACGTCTATACAAACCACTACTCAATTATTGGCTAAAGAGAATACAAGGTTGGAATCAACCCAACGTGCAACCCGTGAAAAGTAAAGTGCAAAACTGGAAAGAGAGCATCAAGAAACACTTGATAAATACAGAGCTAAAAGTGATAGAGTTTAGGCACTCGCTTACCAGTACTTACCAGTTTATGATGATCTAGAGGCAGATTTAGGATATGTTGAACCTATTGAGATAGGATCATTCATTCCTCTGGAGTTTCTCAAGAAGTGAAGTTTTACATTATAAGTGCAATGGTTCAGTTGTTTAATCTGAAGGGTGTGTATGTTGGTTCGCTGATTGACGAAGCAAATATGCATATCATAAATTTCATTGGCATTTGTGTCTCATATAATATAATAGGGGTGAGTCAGTAAGCATTGAGACTCATGTTTTTCCCATTATCTGTTATAGTATAAGTGACATTATTATTAGTGGAACTACCTCATGGGTCCATTACCTCTTTGAATGAGTTACAGATATAATTCTTGGATAATTTTTTTCAACCTTCTGGAATGTTGTTGTTGAAAGATAAGATTTATAATTTTAGTTCATTTCATTCAGAGTCATTGTATGAGACTTAGTTTGAGATTCAAGAAGTTGATGAGTGTGAAAAATCATTAATTTTAAGAGAGTAATTTTCTTGAGATATTCTATCAAGCCCTGAATGCAAACACCAAAGCTTTTGCTAATACTATTACTGATGCATCTTTCATGAGCCTTCATTGGGAGCTAGCTTTGAAAATCCAATATTAGATCTCTAAGTCCAATCGAGTGTGTCATACTCGGGAGGTAGAAAGAAGAGTAAATACTTCTGCTATTGGTTCTTTTAGTGAGCAGAGAGCCATAAATGATATAATTGCTCAAGAGGAAGCATAGTTGAGGACAGAGATAGGGTTACTTACCAAGTAATTTGTAACTATGAATATAGAAAAGGTGAATATAGTGGGTGTGCAAAATAAATCTTTTAGACGATGAGTTTGACTTAGAGGGGAAAGCTAAGTACTTGGATAAAGAGTTTGAGTGTTTTTGTGCTAATGGAAAAGAGTCCAATCAGGAAACTAGGAACTCAAGGTAAGGGAATCAAGGTTGGAACTGGGGATAGGTATAGGGATAAAATCAAACAAATAGATGGTTATTGAAGGAGAAATAATGACTATAAAGAGAAGAGTGGTATGTATATTCCACCAGGTAACCATGATACTGATGCGAGGATTGAAGAATTCTGTCAAAGTGGGTAAGAGCCAAGAGAGTTACCTCAAGGAGATTATGAAAGATATTTTGGGATTGAGCCAGGAAGTAGAATTGCTTCCTATTGTGATTAAAGAACTTGAGAAGTAGTTCAGGTAGATATCAATTACTTTGAATCAACATCAATCGAGAACTCTTTTGACCAATGCTATTTAGAACCCAAAGAAGGACAATCACTTCCTTGACATCACCACTTAGAGTGGTAAGGCTATAATTGATCCACCTATTCCTATAGAAGATGAGGTACAAGATAATATCGTTGAGATCAATAATGAACCTGAAGTAGAAAATGAGAAGTTGGTGGATAATAGTGAGACTTCATAAAAATCAATGGGTGTTAAAAACTGGGTAGATACTGATACAGGAATGAGAAAGTAGGCCGAACTAGTTTTCAAGCCTATTCCACGACCTCCCCCATTTTTTTGGCAAAGGTTGAAGAAGAAGAAGGAAGAAGGGAAATATCATAAGTTCATATCGATGTTGAAATTTTTTTTTGTGAATATCCCTCTTGCAGAAGTGTTAAAGCATATGCTTGGTTATTAAAAGTTCATGAAGGATTTAGTGATGAAGAAGCAAATGGTGAGTTTTGAGTCTATTAATGATATGCATCACGGTAGTGCAATTGCTTCCTAATTTTTTGTTAAGAAGAAAGAGAACCCCAAAGCTTTCGCTAATCGTTATATTATTGTATCCCTGTATTATGCACAATCATTATGTGATTTAAAAGCTGGTATTAATATTATTCCATGAGTTGTTCACAAAAAGTTGGGGTTGGGAGAACCTAAGCAGACTTTTATGAGATTAATGATGGCCGGTTGGACTATTAAGAAGATAGTTGGTATTTTTTTGTAATGTGTTGGTAAAGGATGATTCTTCTACATTCCTAGTTGATTTTGTGATTCTTAACTATGAGGTGGATTATGACGTCTCTATTATCTTAGGAAGTCCTTTCAAATCTACGGCTAGGTAATTGGTTGACATAGAGATGGAATAGATAAAATTTTGGCTTAATTATGAAAAACTTTATTTCAATATAGGTTAGCCGAGGGGCAACCAAAATATATTAGGGTGGTTTTGGTGATAGATAATTATGATAAAGATATGTTGATTGCACTCATTTAGGAAAGACTTGGCGTGGACGCATTGGAGGCCGCGTTGATGAATTTTTATAGTCATGATATTGATGAGTATGATGAGATGGTAAGTGCTCTTTATTGGCTAAAGTTCTTATTCTTATGCATCAAAGAAGTTGTATCTTGACTTTATGAATAGAGCAAGTCGACCAGCTCGACCATCTATTGAGGTGTCTCTAGTTTTAGAATTCAAGTCCCTCTTTTCTAACTTGAGTTATATGTTCATAGGGGCCAACAATACCTTTCCAGTAATTATTGCTGCAAATTTGATTTATATTCATATTGAGGCCTTACTCTCAATATTACAAAGGGTTAAACGGGAAATTTATTAGACTATTGCAAATATTATTCAGATTTTACTGGGATTTTCACTCAAAATATTTAGTTGGAACCAGACACTCATTGAGCATTAACATCATCTGATTCTACCCATGCAAAAGATGGTGAAAAGGAGATCATTAAGTAGTTATATATAAGTTTAGTTTATCCTATTACCAATACCAAGTAGGTAAGCCCGATTCGATGAGTGCCAAAAAGGTTGATATTACTAATGAGAAGAAATAGTTGGTCCTTATGAGACCAGTTATGGGATGAGTAATTTGCATAGATTATCAAAAGCTAAATACCTGTGCGCAGAAGGATCACTTTCTTATGCCATTCATGGGTCAAATATTAGACCACCATGTATAAGGTAGTGTATGGTATTATTTTATTGATAGTTATTTGCGGTATAATCATATATATATATTATCCCCAAAGACCAAGTAGAAACCACTTTCACATGCCTATATGGAGTGTTCTCATTAAAAATGGTGTCTTATGGACTTTGTACTGCTCCCACCACCTTTCCATACTGTATGATATCTATATATTTTGATATGGTGTAGCACACTATATAGGTCTTTATGGGTGATTTCTCTATTGTGGATGACTCATTTGATATCTATTTGGACAACTTGGTTAATACACTTCAAATATATGAGAAGTGAAACTTGGTGTTAAATTAGGAGGAGCATCAATTCATGGATAGAGATGGGACAGTTTTGGGGAACAAGATTTCATATCAGGGAATAAAGGTTGATAGGACTAAAATTGTGGTGATTTAAAAATTGCCTCTACCAATTTCTATAAAAGGTATTTGGAGATTCTTGGGTCAAGTAGTGTTATATAGGAGGTTCATCAAGATCTCGCTAAAATTGAACAACAATTATAAAAATTATTTGAGAAAATGATAAACTTTCCATTTGATGATTCTTTTCTGAAGGATTTTGAGTTCCTAATAGAATAGTTGATTTCTTCTTCTATCATTGTGTCTTCGAATTGGAATTTTTCATTTGAGGTGATGTGTCCTACTAGTTGTGTGGCCCTAGGAGTTTTCCTAGGCTATCGATGCAAGAAAATACCTCATCCAATCTACTATGTCAGCAAAGCACTTAACCTCGCGTAAAATAGATTTATAGTCACTAAATATGATTTACTATAGGTGGTGTTTGCCTTTGATAGGTTTTCGTCCTATATGATTGGGACAAAAGTAATTGTTCATACTGATCATGCCACTCTGAGGTACCTTATGGCAAAGAAATATATGAAGCCTAGGTTGATTCAATAGTTACTATTGCTGTAAGAGTTTTATTTTGAGGTGAAGGACCATAAGGATACCAAAAATCAGGTTATAGACCATCTATCCCACCTATAAGAGGAGGTGATGCTTAAATTAGGGAATAAGCTTGATATTTATGATACATCTCTAAATGAGCGAGTCTTGCCAGCATCATAAGACTTAAACCCCTAGTTTGCTAATTTTCCAATTATTTGGCTAGTGATCTTATCCCGGAAGACATGTTTCAATAGAGAAAATGATTTATGCATTAGTTACACAAGTTTTTCTAGGATGTGCCTTACTAATTTTAGGAGTGTGTAAATAGTGTGATTTGTATGTATATTCCCGAAGTTGAGATGATGAGCCTTCTTGAGACCTGCCATTCATATCTAGTTGGGGGTCACCATAGTGGTACCCGTATATCCCACAATATTCTATATTTGGGTGACTATTAGTTGACTATTTATAAAGATACACATGATTATGCTAGGCCTATGACCTATGCCTACGCCAAAGAAATATCTCATGAAAATATATGCTCTCGATGATAAATTTTCCTGAGCTTTAGTTGTTCGATGTGTGGGGAATTTATTTCATGGGTCTATTTGTGAGTTTGCATGGCCTGAAGTACATTTTGGTGGTAGTCAACTATCTTTATAAGAGGGTGTAAGTAGTTGCGAGCCCCAATAATGAGGGTCGCAGTGGCACAATATTTTTGAAGAAGAAACTATTCTTCCCATTGGTTCTTTACGTTGTATCATTGGTAATGGGAGGTTCCTTTTCTTCAATTGTCTATTTAAGGTCCTTCTTGAGAAATATGGCATGAAACTTAAAGTGGAAATACATTAACATCCGTAGACAAGTGGGTAGGTTGAGGTCTCCAATCGTGAGATCAAGTCCATTTGGCAAAGACTATGAATTCGTACCGACTGCTTGGTCAAGAAAGCTAAATGATGCACTTTACGGCTACCATTTAACTTAAAAAAACTCCCATAAGTTCCTCTTTGTATCAGCTTGTGTATGGCGAGGCATTCCACTAGCTAATTGAACTTGAGCATAAGGAACTATAGGAATTGAAGAATCGGAATTTTGAGTGGAGTGATATTGCAAACTTGAGGATGTGTAAGACAAATGAGTTAGAGGAGCTCTATCTACGTGCTAATGAGAGTTCTACCTTGTATAAGGAGAAAATGAAGTTGTACAACAACAATAAGATTGAGAAAAAGGTATTTAAACCTGGTGATATGGTTCTTTTGTATAATTCAAGACTTCGCTTGCTGCCTGGCAAGTTAAAGTATAGGTGGTCTGGATAGTTCATCCTTACAGTATTTCCACACTGTGCAATTAAGTTGAACCGAGATGGAGATTCCCCATTCAAGGTAAACAATCATTATGTTAAGCACTATGTGGGAAGAATGAAGGATTTGAAGGTGTGTAAGGATGTAAGCGTTGGAAAAGTCTAAGTAGCCAAGGAAACCGATTCATGCTGCAATGCCCAACAAAATTAAATAGGAGGCAGCCCATGGGATTGTTTGTGAATTCCTAGTATCCAACATAGTCACATCATGTCATAATATTAGATCAAGCACTGCTTAAGAGGAAACCCTAGGTGTAAGTGTTCACTTTGTTTCTACCTTGTACATCAAAATCACGGAGAAACAAATGGAAGGTGGTAAAAATTACAAATTTCCGGCAATTCTAAGTAAGTGGACCTATACCCATACTTACGGGGTCGTAGGTCCAACCCACGACATATAAGTTAAAGTCATGGGAATCAGAAGAATATGTAGGTCTCTGAAGTTGTACCTATAGATCCTATCTACAATCTCGTAAGTATAGACTACAACCCCAAAAGTTGGGGTCATAGAAATCCAAGAACTCAAGGTGTAGGACCAACCTACAATTCCTAATTATGATGATCATAGGTTCTACATATGGTTCGTAAGTAGGTCCTGTAGCTGGGTTAAAATTTTCAAAATCTACTTCGAGCCCATGTTACCCAACCCGGTATGACACCCCTATGCTATTTAACTCTAATAACTAACCCTTTAACACTCCATCTCTTCAAATTCAAAAGTCTCTCTTCCCTTACAACTCTCTGACTTCCACTTTTTTATATTAAAGGAAAAAATCATCTCACAAGCACTCCACTTGCACTAATTCTCACAGAAGTTAAGCATAAAATCAAATGATCACCTTCTATTTCCAAAATCTACATTTAAGGTAAGAATTCTTATCCCTAACTTGTCTAAATATGCATTCTTAAATATTGAACTTAAGATAGTGCATGATATAAATTGAAATTGTTCAATTCTCATAGTTCTTTAAATATATGGTGCCTGAAATTTGTGAAAGTTAATTTTTTTGCATTATTTTTTTGGGAATCCTATATCACAAATGTAAATAGAATTAGAAGTTTAATAGTATGAATAGTATGTGCAACACCTATTGTAGTATTGAAATTGGTCTAAAATTTGAAATTATAATCGCGACGGTTGAAAATTTTGGGGTAGATCAGACTTACTCTAAGAGTGGTACTTATGAAAGCTACTTACAAGATCATAAATAGTACCTACAAGCTATTAGGTGGCCTTATAGGTATTAAATTTGAAGCCTTGAAGCTTTAGTTCTTTATCTGGTGCCTACTATGGCCACCTATCGCACTATAGGTACTACATACGAGCTTATAAGTAGCTTTCTTAAGTACCACTAAGAGTCTGCATCCAGTTTAGTTGAGAGTGAGTTTGCCTCCATATTCATTTGTACCCCAGTATGATGAGGATATGGATGCAGCTTAAGTTAAACAGAAGATCTTATCATCTTTAGATTAAGGTACCCATCCCACTGCTCAGGGTACTCGGGCTACATCTTAAACTCCTAGTACTTAGGAGTCAGACTTTACCCGCATCTCTGTAGTTCCCATAGCTCAGGTTTATCCAAGATGGTGTGTGGATGGCATATAGAAGAATTATAACAAAGATAGCTTTGTTACTGAGTAGGCTCGACCACGACGTGGTGTTGTAGGGGAGGCCAGGATTGAGTTGGCCAATTTAGCAGGATCTCTTAAACTGCAGGCTTTATTTTTTGTAGGGGAGTCCAAGATTAAGTTTGCCAATTTAACAGGACCTCTTAACCTATAGGATTTATTTGAGAGATACCAACTTGGGTGGATAACTTATCTTTTTATTCATACAATCCAGAGATTGTATGGGAATTATATGCCTACTATGATTCATCTATTTACTTGGTTACCATATACAAGGTTAGATGAGTTAACCATCCATAGTTGACCTACATATTAGTCAAAGGGGTTAGGGTAGATATTTTCATATAGTAGTCAGGTGGGTATTGTTTGGGTTTGAGTGTGTTGGGTCGGCCATAACAATATATTTCCACTACCATATGAGTATAGTGTAAAGTAGTCACACAATGAGGTATACATAGCATAGAGTATAAAGAGTGGACTTTCTAAATGGGTGGCAGAGCAGATTGCTAGTTAGGTACTAATGCCCCTTGGGTTAAGAAGTGATTTGCAATAGAAATATAATACTTTCAACTCCTAAAATGAGAAAAGTATGAAATTGTTTAATATTATTTTTTTAGATATGATGTGTTTTGGGTATATTTTGCAAGAAATAATGTTTTTATGTTAATTTTGTTGAAAACGTCAAAATTGTGTGATTGGATACTTTTTGGAGCAATTATGGATGTTCGGGACACTTTACGTCTTGTTCGTGATCAAAGCATGTTCAAGAATTGAAGATGAGTTGAAAATATGACTCTCATGATGTAGGACGTATGAACCGCAAGTAGGTAAAGCAAGTGCCAAAAGTCCAAAATCCAAAGAGCTAACCTGGAAAATTTTTTATCCGGTACCTGTACTCACCCTGTTGACTACAGGTACTACTTGCGCCTAGGGTCAGGGCACAAGTATTGTCCACATGTGGCCACCAACCATATTTTCTCCTATTTCATTTGGGCTTCGATTTTAGGGTTTCCTCTTGTACTATAATATTCATGAAGTGTGTTTTTGTAAGAGTTACACACTACAAATACTCACAAACATATTTCGATTCCAATATTTGATTTTGATCTTGGAATTTTCTTATATTGACATCAGCTGATTAATTCAATTACGGTTATTGGTTTTTATACTTCTTATCATTGTGATTTCATCTATGCTTTTTATTATTAGTGTTATTGAGTTCTTCACAAGAATGAGCAGCTAAAAATCCAAAGCTTGGGTTGTGGAAACCCTGGTGGATTGATGAAGTAGTGGAAGTGTTGTTTATCTGAACTTATATCCATGGATGCATTGTATTATCATTATTATAATAGTTATCTTAACAGTTGCAAATGATAGTATCCGCCTAGACTATTGCTACTTATTCAAAAAGAGAAGTAGTGACTAGGAAAAGTTAAGGAATATAGTAATTTATAAATCCATGCTACTAGGTAATATCTAAGTAAGATGGTTAGCTTTCATCTATTAACTAGAGACTAAAAAGGTAATTGTTTACTGGGATCAATGTAAGGTTTAGTAATGAGACATATTGAGACTCAAAATGTAAAGAATGAAATCCTTCTATTCATCCAAAATACTGCAGAAGGTACATAATGGATTGATTTTGCATGCAAGATATCGGGTTGGTTCAAGAAAGAACAATAATCCTATGGATTTGAGAAGCTAGGGGAACATAATACTAGTGTCCACCTTAACTGATTACAACCAAAGTTGATATAGTTACTTTCTTGAGATTACTACACAATACCCCTGGTTTACTTTTCTTATTCTTCCTGCTGACTAAAACTATCGAGATCCACAATTCTGCATGTTCCCTTAGGATTCAACCCCAACCTTTGTTGGGTTATTATGTTTTGACAACAACCATATCATCTTTAGAGAGGAGGTGTAGTATAGACGTCATAAAAAATTTTACATCATTTTTAGGGAATACGGTGTTGATTTGTGAATTGAAGTCATTATAGTTTTCATGTTTTTCTTTTCCTTCTTAATTGAGCATACGTCGTGTGTTCCTATCACATGTACTAGATACAATCCCTTACTCCTATTAAATCCAAATCCAGGGAGGATCCTACAAATACCTAGTAGGATAGCAGAGCAAAAAAGAGATGATTTGTATCCCCCTCTTCCTGAAGGAGCTTAGGACATTTTTGATTGATAGACTGGTGAGCTTTTAGCTTAAGCTAATAGTGAGAGAAGGTTGGTAGAAAAAATCAATGCATATCTAGAAAGGAAGAATTAGCTGAGAAATTACAGGCAAAAAACTGTCGAACAGTACTCGGTGCAAACCAAAATAGATTCAGCGGAGTCCAACCTAGCATAATCCCAGCATATTAGTATATTCAGCCATATGAAAATGATGAAGAGGTTCTATGATAAGTTAAGGTGGAAGATTCTGCAGCTATCATTCCTCCTATTTTTCCCCTTGATGTTGAGTTGAACATTTTTATGCTATGATTTAGCTCTTATACTTGATAGATGTGTTTGTAGGGTTTCCTATAGATGACACATATACCTGGAAAATTTCATTGGGATCTGCACTTCATATACCATTCTAGGGGTAGATCAGTAGGCATTGAGACTGAGTTTGTCTCACTTCTCACTTAGGGGAACTTCCAAGAGGGTCTATCTCTACATAGAGAGAGTTATGAAGATAATTATTGAATGGGTTATTTCTTCCATCAAGGGAATTATAGCTCAAAGACTAGATTTATAACTTCAGGAAGTTGCAATTAGAATCTATGGGTGTGGCATAGTTCTGGTTCAAGAAGAATGTTAGCATGGTGCCCAACCACAGGATATCAAGGAAAAGCTTGTTAGAGATATTTTAATTTGCCCTGACTAGTAGTTCTAGAGGAAATGGAAGACAGTATCTGTGGAGGATCCTTTATAAGATTACGATGGGAGATGGCTTCAAGTATTATAAGTCAAATCTTAATAACTAACCTAGGGTGGAAAACTCGAGAGGTTGAGAGCGGTTTTAACGTGTATGACATTGGTTCTTCTGATGAACGGAGAGTAACTGACGATGTTCTATCTTAGGAGATTTCACTATTGAGGCTAGTCATAGGTGAGTTGGCCAAATAATTTTCAATAATAAATTCTGCAAAGATTAATGCATAATGGGCATGGGGTAAAACATTTAGGATACATGAGTCTTAGCTAGAGGAGGAGAAAAAGAATATGTATCATTAGTTGGCGGGTTTTTGAGCCCAAGGTAAAAGGAATCAAGGTCGGAACAATGATGATAGAGACAAATACATTTAACCCGACAGATAAAATGCGGAATCAAGAATAGAAGAGATGTTGGCTAAGCTAATGAAGGGTTAAGAGAGTTTGGAAACTTGCCTAAAAGAACTCAGGATTGACATAGAAGGTTAAATAACATTCAACTGCTATTAAGTATTTGGAGCAGCAGTATGGGAAAATCTTTGCCACTTTGGCCCAATGTTAGACAGGTGAACTTTCTAGTGACAACGTGCCAAACCCTCCAAAATTGGTTCATTGTCTAGATATTAACATGAGAAGTGATTCCTTACCTAATAAGCACTTGTTTATTGCTACTAATGATCTAAATAAGGGCAATATTGTTGCTGATGAGCCACCTAAAGTTAAATTTGAGAAGTTAACTTATAGTAATTATGATTTGGGGAATGATAAGGATGACAACTAGGTAGAAAAAGAGTTCTAAGATATAGTGCAGTAGTTTAGTATAGATTTTCATGCAACATCATTAGAAAAGAAGAAAGACCTAAGTACAGTCACCATACCTTTTTCTACTAGGGCTTAGAAATTAATTAGGATCTATGTGATTCGGGAGCAAGAATAAATGTAATTCCATTGGTGATATACAAGGTATTAGGGTTAGTTGAACTAAAGTCTAAACCTGCAAAGTTGTTGATGGATGATTCATTTGTAAAGGAACCAGGGGGTATTGTGCACAATGTAGAAGTGAGGGTGTCATTATTCACTTATCCAACAAATTTCATGATTTTAGACTGTGAAATGGATGCCCACTGTTTGATTATCTTGGATATACCATTTTTGTCCACTGGAAGGGTGTTGATTGATATGGACCTATAAGAAACCACTTTCATATGATATTATAAGAAAATAGTGTTGAATATATGCTTGACAGTTTAGCAGCCTGATGATATGAGAGTAATAGAAGTGATTGATCCAGTGGATAATGATGTGATTGTAGTGGATATACCTATTGAGGGAAGATTAGGGGTAGAAGCATTAACATCAGTAATCATAAGCTTTGTAAGTGATGGGATAAATAAATATGATGAGTTGGTTCAGGAACTACATGGCGTAGATTACTATAAATATGTCCCTAAGAAGTTCGATCTTGACTTGAAGAACAAAACCAAACCTCCTGTAAGACAATCAATTTAAAAACCATCAGTATTCGAGTTAAAGTCCCTCCTACCCCACTTAAAGTATGAATTCTTGGGGGACAACAATACTTTAACGGTAATTATTGCTACAAATTTTGCAAAAACAAAGGTTGAAACTTTGATATAAGTATTATGTAAGTTCAAGAGAGCTATTAGGTAGACCATTGCAGACATTATAGAGATTCCACAAGGTATATGCACACACAAGATACACCTTAAGCCAGACAGCATTCCTAATACTGAGCACCAGAGGCAATAGAATCCTTTTATGCAGGATGTAGTGAAAAATAAGTTAATCAAGTGGTTAGATGTTGGGGTGGTTTTTCCTATTGCATACAGAAAGTGGGTGAGCCCGATTCAATACCTTCCAAAGAAAGGAGTTTTCACAGTGGTTCTAAATAAGAAGAATGAATTAGTACCAATAAGGCCAGTAACCGATGGGAGAATATGCATAGAGTACAAAAAGTTGAACAAGTGGACTAAAAAGACCAGTTCACTATGCCATTAATAGATTAGATAATGGACATATTTGAAGGAACGGGTTGGTATTATTTTCTTAACGGGTAATTGGGTTACAATCAAATCATGATTGATCTTGAAGACCAAGAAAATATTACTTGTAATTACACCTTTGGGAACTTTTTCATTCAAAATGATATTATTCGGGTTATGTTAATGGCCTACCATTTTTCAAAGGTGTATGATGTCCATATTCCTCTACATGTTGAAAGACACTATAGAAGTATTCATGGATGAATTGTCAGTGGTTGGGGACTCATTCGATGACTATTTAGCATATTTGTCCAGTGTAATACAGAGATGTGAAGAATGCAACTTGGTACTAAATTAGGCAAAATGTCACTTCATGGTGGAATAAGGTATCGTGATATGTCACAAGATTTCCAAACATGGTATTGAGGTGGACAAAGCAAGGATTGAGGTAATTGGGAAGTTGCCACTGCTAGTGTTAGTTAGAGACATACAGAGTTTTTTTGGGTCATCTAGGCTTTTTCAAGAGGTTCATAGAGGACTTCTCTAAAATTGCAAGTCTTCTATGCAATCTTTTGGAGAAAAAGGTGAAAAATTTTATTCGATGATGCTTGTCTCAAGATTTTCAAATGCCTAAAAGAATGGTTGATTTCAGCGCCCATCATTGTCTCCTGTTTGGTCAGTACCTTTTGAGGTAATATATGATGCTAGCGGAGTTGCCTTGGAAGTTTTTCTAGGCCAAAGAAAAGAAAAGATACTGTATTCCATCTACTACGCCAGTAAAGCTCTAAACCTTGTACAGAAAAATTATATAGTTATAGAGCAGGAGCTACTTGCGGTTGTTTTTCTTTTGAAAAATTTAGGTATTATTTTATTGGGACTAAGGTTATAGTGCTCACTGACCATGAATCCTTGAGGTACTTAATAAAGAAATATGCTAAACCAATATTGATTCATTGGGTTCTTTTGTCACAAGAGTTTGATTTGAGGTTAAGTACTAAAAAGGGAAGGAAAATCAAGTTGCAGACCACTTTGAGAAGGAGACTATACAAAAACTAGGGGATAATCTTGAGATAGATGATACTTTTCCTGATGAGTGAGTGTTGGAAGCATCTCAAGATTTGATTCCTTAGTTTGCTAATTTTGCCAACTATTTGGCAAGCGAGTTTATCTTAGAAGATCTATTCTTCTAGTAGTGACAGAGATTTAGGCACGAGGTAAGGAATTTCATTTTGAATGATCCATATTTATTTAGGATCTGTGTTATTTGGGTGATTTTGAGATGTATTGCAGAGGTGGATATGATGAGCATTCTGGAAGCTTGTCATTCTTTACTAGTTGGGGGTCACAACAGTGGCACACAAACAACCCAAAAAATTCTATAGTGTGAATTTTACTGGCCTTTAATTTACAAGGATACTAATGATTTTGCAAAATCCTATGACTAATGTCAGCGTCAAGGCAATATTTTACAATGCCAGGAACTCTCCATGATATAGAGCTATTTGATGTGCGGGGGATTCATTTCATGGGACCATTTGTGAGATCCTATGGCATGAGATACATTCTGGTCGCAGTTGACTATGTATAAAAATAGGTGGAGGCAGTTGCACGTCAAGATAATGAAGGTAGAAACGTCACTGCCTTTTCTAAGATAAACATTTTTTCCCAGTTTGGTACTCCACATGCAATTATTAGTGATAATGGGTGATCCAATTACTTTTTCAAAGAAATACATAATAGATATGGTGTAAGTCCATATTGTCAAAAACTGTGAATGCCAACAACACTGATTGGTCTAGAAAGTTAGACAATGCATTATGGGCCTACCGAAAAACCTATAAGAACCCCATAGGTGCCTCACCCTATTAGCATGTGAATGAAAAAGCAGGCCCCTTACTGGTTGTGCTTGAGCATAAGCTACTATAAGTGTTGAAAAGGCTAATATTTTAGTGGTGTGATGCAACAAACTTAAGGTTGAGCAAGGTGAATGAGTTGGAAGAATTCTGAATTTGACTTTGTGAGAGCTTTGACATATACAAAGTAAGAATGAAGCTGCATTATCACAAGAATATTGAGAAGAGAATATTCAAACTCGGTGATTTGGTCATTAAATAATTCAAGACTACACTTGTTTCCTAGAAAGATTAAATCAAGATAGACTGGACCATTCATTGTGGTTAAGGTGTTCCATATGGTAATATTAAGATAAAAAGTGAAGGGGATATCCCGTTTAAAGTTCACGGGTAGTGAGCAAGAAATAATACATGGGAAACCTAGAATAGGTAAGAGATTGTGCAGAAATAGGCCTTGGCAAAGTATGAGTAGCTAAGGGAACTGAGTCGTGCCATGATATTAAATCAGGCATTTCTTAGGAGGCAACCCAAGGTACACAGACTCCTAGTGCATCCCAAGTATGTTCTCACTTCATTTTATATTACTTTAATTTATCACATTGAGCATAGTGCATAGTTTTTAGTTGGCAGTGGACATAAGGGAATACCATGCCACCACATATTTTATTTGTCATGCTTATTTTCCTATTAGCTATGGTATGGTTGTAGAACAACTATGTCTAAGATAATTTTATGTTGTATTGTTTTTTATATCATATTATTTTTGTGTAACAAGGAGATTTTTAAGTATTTAGGGTTGTAGTGATGTTTTGATTTATTTTTGATACACCTCCCAAATTTTATGTTTTAGAACTTTATCAATGCATATATGTGTGAACATTATGGATCATGTTATGGCATTAGAATTAGGGACATGATCAGCACTTGCAAATAATTGCACGAACTAGATAGGTAGTAGCTTGTTATGTAACTCTATGCCATATGTGTGTGAGATACTACCTAGTTCCATTTATATTTTGAATTAAGAACTTTCCTAGTAAGTCTTGCCTAAGTTGAAGGATAGTCGGTTAGGAAAGGATCATAGGCCCATTTTGATTTTAGTCCACTCTTAGACTAAATGACCTTCCATGTGTAAATAATATCCCTTGATGCCTGTTGTGAGTATTATAGGAGTATTATTCTTTTTTCACCATTCACCTTCCTATTTATATTACAATGAACCTCTTTTGGCCCTGCTCATCCTAGGATATTATGCACCTCAACTTAGGCAAAACACCTAAGTTGAGGGTGGTTATCATAGTGGTGTATAGTGTGAAATGGGTATGGAGAAAGGTAAAATAAGATAAAAAATTTATTAGGGATGGGTGTGATTTAAAAATTGTAAAAAAGGAGAAAAAGAAAGAATAAAAGACCATACCCAACCAAAATGTGCAATAAAGAATAAAAGGGGATAAATAAAGGTGGAATAAACAGAAAATTGACTAGTAAGTGAGACCTCAAGGTTAGGGTAGTGCCAAGGAGGGTTAGTTACTTGATATGTCCATATGTACCATACCAGCCCCTAAGCCTACATTACAATCCAAGTAAAGTCCTATAGTGATACTAACTTTACTATCTGAATGCTAAGGTAAAGAAAATAAGGGCAACCCTATGTATTTGACATGCATTGATTGGAACTTCTCTTCTGAGTATGAGTGCCTTTTGAACTTCCCTACATTGACATGCATTATTTTATATGATTGAGTGGGACGTCCTAATTATGAAGGGCACTTGATTCACATTGCTAACTATTTTCTTGTTTAGGGTATTGTAACTTGTAAATATGAGTGGTTGTCTATAACTAATGTAATTGCCATACCTTGATCCCATTATATCACATTGTTGCGCTTCTTGTTCATACACATCTAGTTTTGAAAATTAAGATTGGAGGGGATGTTTTAGTTTTAGTTTAAAGTGTTGATTAACTACCTTAAATATCTTAGACTCTCCTAGTTAAGCATAATTTTAGTTAATGTTGTGTTTCATTGACTGAGGACATGCAAACATTCTAAGTTGAGGGTGTTGATGTGCTATAGAAATATAAAACTTTGACACTTAAAGGAGAAAAATATATAAGTTTCTGAGGTTATTTGTCAGATATGATGCTTTTTTTGGTATGTTACTCAAAAAATCATGGTTTGGATGATAAGTTCCTGAAAAAGGTTAAAAAAGGTGCTTCGGGCTATTATTGAAGCAATTATGGATGTTTGAGACACATTCTGGCTTGATCATGATTAAAGCATGTTCGAGATTCGAAGAAGATGTAAAAATATGACTCCTAGAACATACTAAGTGAACCTACATACCGCATATAGGACCTACAAAACATAAGTAGGAAAAGAAAGTGCCAGAAGTCCAAAATGCCGAGAGCTAAATTTGTAGAATTTTTTCCATATAGTGCCTACATTTTGTACTTGTGCCCAAGGCCAGGACTACAGGTAGTACCTGCGCCCTGTGCCAGACTGCGGGTACAGACCATATGTGGCCACCGACTCTATTTTCTCCTATTTTATTTTATCTTTGGTCTTATTTTTTTCTCATGTACTATAAATAAAATTTATGTGTTTTAGTAGGAGTTATGCACAAACATATTTTTATTCCATATTCAAAATTGATCTTAGGATTTACGTGTATTGACTTCATTGATTATTTCAGTAAGGTTGTGGGTTTCTACCATTATTATCATTGTGATTTCATCTATTCTATAATCTATATGAATGATATTGATTTCTTCTCAAGTATGAGCGGATAAAACCCTTAACTAGGGTTGTGGAAACCCAGACAAATTGATGAAGTAGTGGAAGTGCGATTGTTTAATTTAATCAATACCCATGACATGCATTTCATTATCTTCACTATAATAGATTTCTTAGTGGCGGACAACATTAAGATCCCACCTTGATTATTTCTATTTACTCCAAAATATGAGTATTGACTAGGAAAAGATAATGACAATAGTAATTTGGTGTGTAGCTGTCGATCCACACTACTAGTTATTATCTATGTAAGATTTTTAGATTTCATCTAATAACTAGAGACTCAAAAGGTAATAGTTAACTTAGATCAAGATAAGAGTTGGTAAGCTAACATCTTGACACTCAAAAGGTTAAGGGTGGAATCTGTCTACTCAACCAAAACACTATAGATGGTACATAACTTATCAATTTTGCATGTAAGGTATCGGGTTTGTTCAATATTGCAAGATAAGCTAATGAAGTTATGAAGCGAGGGGAACATAATCCTAGTGTTCAGCAAGACTGGTCATGAAAAAATTTTATAGTTGCTCTTTCTTTGATATTTCCATTCAAAACCCCTTATTTACTTAATAATTCTACCCCTCATTTACTTAATAATTCTTCCCCGTCGATTAAAATATCTGAGATCCATGAGTCAACATATTTCCTTGGGATTAAAACCCAACCTTTGTTGGATTACTATATTTTGATAGCAACCGTATCATCATCTAATAGGAGGTGTTTTAGGGTTTTATTATGTATTGTTCTATATTTCCATTTATACTGCATTCTTTTCCTTATATTATTAAGTAGCTATCAATCTTTCTTTAGTAATCTGCTGAACTTCTTCGTCTGAAATACCTAGTTTGCCTAACTACCATAGGCTCGTCATCTGAAGGCCTGGGTAGTTTAAATCTCCTGAACAATAGCTTTCGCTGAGATCCTATCTGCCGACTTGAATAGGGGCAATCGGACGTTGTAACAAGATTATTCCTGCTGCTTTAAGGATCAAGAACCGGGTAGTTCTTAATAATCTGCTTTAGTACAAATCTCTTATTTCATAGATTTTGCAAGGCTTAGAGGATAGCCTGCCTGGTATAGCTCGCATCTTTGTAGAAGTCATTCAGTAGTATTCGGGTGTTGGTGAAAGTAAGGATATCAAAGAATCTGGATATGCAGGCTGATAGCATCATGCATTGTTCTGTTGCAACCAAATTCTTCATCGTTCTGAAGTCCTAAGGCAGGGATAGATTTGAATTAATGGTTTCCTCCACCTCTATTGTTGGTTCTCTCCTTCTTTCTGGGACTAGATATTGTTTGGAGATTGGTTTAGAGACCTGTTATTTCCTGAAGTGTTTCTCTAACATAGATGGACATTCCTCCATAAGTATTTGGATTGAATGTTGTAAATCATCTTCATCACCTTCGACCCATTCACTAGCATAGAGTTCATCATTGGCATCAGATAACTTTCTACGAGTAGAAGCCCGTGGTTGATCATTAATAAAGATTTCCTCGGATGTTTGTTTCTCTGTGCTGAAAGCAGAGATGGGAATCTCTTCTGCAGCTGGATGGGGATCACCAAGATCTTCAGGACTAGCCATGGAGGCTCGTGCTTCCCTCTTCACTTTTCAGGATTTGGGACATCCTTTTCCAAAGTGTCTTTTGTCATGGTAGATGAAGCATTTATTCTTGCTTGGATTTTTCATGCTGGAGGATTTGGCATCTGTGCTGGTAAATAGTTCTTTGTCCGGTGGTTTCTTTTTTTTGGCCCATTTGTGCTGCATCGGTAATGTCGTCGTTGTCCTACAATTGTACTTAGGATCAAAATCTTGTAATGCTCTCTAAGATGAAAGAACCTTTGATGGCTCATCATAATAGGTTTCTAATCTCTGGATCTCCAGATCATCAGCTGAGACTACAAAAATTGGATCATGTCTGACGGGAGCGTGTGTAGATACCATCTTATCAGTATCTTATGGAACCCAACTAGAATACCTTATATTCTCGACCTTTTTTGTCATGGGATCTCTTCTTGTTCATTCATATTCTAGATGTGAAGTGAATCGCATGGATGAACAAGGTGGAGAAGGTTGGTTTATTCTCTATGGAGAATATCTATGTGAGAATACAGTAGATACTCAGGCATTGGCATAGTCGTATTCCCTTTGGGCTACCATGGCATCTATCCTCTCCCATATAAACTTGGTGATGTCGAACTCTTTTTGTTCATCAAAGGGAACTAGATAAAGCAATATTGGTATTGATGGACGAGGTGGTATCATGGAAAAGAACCAGACCAAACCTTGTGAAGGGTATGGTTTTGGAAATACGGTCCTGTTTTGGGCATTTTAGATTTTAGCATGATCGTATTTTAGGAGATTGATTTGTTTTTCTAATGAGGTTATTTACTTCCGTTGTTGGTTAAGAAAATGTAGTATCGAGGATCCTATTAGGCATTTTTCGGACTTTATTATTTGTAGCCTCCATTCCAGCGCTCTGATAAGTAGGGCATGTTTAGGGGAAGTTGAAACAATATTCGATTAGATAACAGATGGTGATTTTGAAGCTTGGGTATGGTTATCCTCTTTAAATTAGTGGTTTAACGTGTAAACATCTATGTGACTAGATGCAGAAAGGAGCATTATGAGTATCTCCGGATGAATAGTCACAGCAGCCCTTCTTCTACAGATTCTATAGTCACAATCAGTTGTCCATGGGTAATGTCCTAAGAAAGGCCATTTATGTCACATCAAACAATGATCCTTATGATTGAAGTTCATTATCCATTCATGCTATCTCATAAAGCTAATGAGGTACTTGAGGATGGTGTTCGGGTCTTTTACACCTAAAAAATCATCATAGGGTTGTACATGGGGATGTAGAAGGTGGTTTTGGGTGGCCTTTTGAGATAGTGGTGGTCGGAATCATCAGTGGGGATGAGAGGTTGAGGATAGGCTCTCAAATTCTCATATTTAGTGACCCTTGAAGCTGGGATAATGCTGACTAGTTCATCCCTAGATATGTTTCTTGGGATTTTGGTGCACTTTGTGGTTTTATCAGCGATAGTCATGAATAGAGAGTTCCTGCTACTTGAAGGAAGTAGGTTTATGTCATGGTTTTGAACTTGCTAGGCTATCTGATAGTGGAGAGTTTCCTGACCGGCATCTTTGTCCTGTGAAGCATTAAGAATCTAAAATTTGATCTCCAACGCCTTCATAAGATGTGGATCAGCTAACGGTATGTTGAAGTCAGGGAACATGGTGACAAAGACTGTACCATCATCGTCCAGAATCATCTCCAATGTACTCAAGTTTGTATATTGGTACTTATTGAATCTAGTATCAAGAAGAGAAAGATACGCCATAATTGGCCGGCCTTTTCTCCCCTGATATGTCAACCCAATTCGCACAAAACTAATATGGAGATGAGTAAATCCAAGACTTTCCCATTGCTACGGAAAGTCCTGTGACATCTGTAGTGATATGAACTGTTCCTTTGGAGCTACCAGAATAGGGTGCTAAACAAGTGGTATTGCAGTAGCAAATGCTTTAACTCCTTGTAGCTTTTCTTGGACCATAGAATGAATCTTTATCCTTGGATTACATACCTTCTTTGCAACAGTGGAATAGGGATTTTGTAAAGGTGTGATACACATCTGATGTTGTGATGGTAGGACCTCTACCTGGTTGAGGATTTTGTAGCATACATATTTTTGGTTTTTTCTGCACTATAAAGACTCAATCTATTTGTTCTAAGGATCTATGGGAAAGACTCAATAAAAGAGAAACTCTTTTTGTATTTTGAGGACTGACTCTTTATATTTGTGTTGAAGTTCTAAGGACAAAGAAAACAAAATATTTTTTCTAAAATCTATGAAAGTAACTACGACTCGATTATTTACAAGACGTCAAACACTATACTTTGAAAACACTAACTCTGATATGTAACTAAAACTATGACTCAACAAGACTAAAGTAAAACAAAAGAAAATAAAAATGTAAAACTGACTCACGCATTTGCAATCAGCAGAGGTGGATGCAAGCTCCTGCTTCCTCCCGACCTCTGGGAGTGGCGATGGATCTGATACCAAATATAAAGGGAGGCAAAGAGGCACGAAATACTACCGGAAAGAGTAGCTAGGCGGACAGGAAGCAGACCCCAAACTTTCCAACATGAAAGATGGTTTCACGACCATGCAGGAAGCACGCCATATGAAATCAAAGTTTTCATCAAGCACCACAGACACAGAGCCTGACATTTCAATAGGTTTCAATACCATGGATGTGGTATACCTTAACAAGTCAAAGTTTTCGTCAACACCACAGACATAGAGACTAACCTTTCCAATATGTTAGACGATTCATGTCTATATAGGTGGCATGTGATACGAAATCAAAGATTTTAATCGACACACCACCATTTTCCTATGACTGAGCTACGCATTACTATAGATAGTTTTATTTTTATAAAAAAAGACTTCACAACCCATAACAGGATGGCTTGACTTTAGAACAGCAACCTACACATCAAAGATGGTTTGCCTCGGCCATAAAGGCTTCATAACCCAAAAGAGGGATGGCTTGACTTTTCCAATCTTAAAACACATGAGATCCCTTGTCTCCTTAGTACACAAATATTCCATATTTTCCTAAAATAGGTCTTAATATGGCTCTCCCTAGCCTGTGGCCCTTAAAATGGCTACAGAACAAAAGGTGTACTAAGGCAGACCCCAGATCTGCGTGTTCTTTCTCAGATATTGAACCTTTTCAGAAAGCTATTGCATAGACTAAGATGAATTCATTTCATATACATGGAAAGGACTTAGACATATATGTCTTGTGGAAAAATCCAACTTCATTATTCATGGAAAATACTTAGGCATCTACGTTGCGTGGACAAAGCCAACTTCATTTCATAAACATGGAAAGTAACTTCAGGGTGCCATTTTTGTCATCGCAACAAGATAGCACTTTGCTATAGTATTTCCTTACCCCCTACTCTGACCTAGAGCATTAAAGTATCAATCCATTTGGAAAAGAGAAAGCAAGAGCAAGATAGTTTAGCTGACAAATGTTTTTATTGATAACAGAGAGAAACTATACAAGAGGTTTTTAGGTAGAGAAGCTAATTCCTCTAACCTAAAGGCCTAGGCTTCCTTTTATAAAGGAAAAAAGCGTACAAGCTAAGATCTACTACGGATAAACATAAAATAAAATATTATAATTCCTATCCTAACAGCTAAGGGATAGGCATTATCCATTAATAAGGATAAGTCTTATCCTTTTGGAAAGAATAAGCATTATCTTTTATGGCTAGATAAGCCTTATCTTTATTCACACAGGACCCTGGGTGAAAAAAAAAAAACAAAACAAACTATGTTGTTGGAATGTGATAGCATGTGCAAGCAGGTGAGTCAGCAACTTTCAAGCAGGTGCATCAGCAGCTTCACAACATCTTGCAAGTAGGTGGATAAACTCCTTGTCTTTGAAATAGCTGAGTAAGCAGCTTTAAAAACCTATCTAAATGGGTAGCCCACTAAGGAGTGTTTCATAGGATAGCAGGGTAAGCCACTAGAAAAGGTAACCTACTGGCGAGGGTAACCCATCTAACAGGTTTTCCTTGGAGAGGAGGGTAACCCATTGAGAAAGGTAACCTACTGGAAAGGGTAACCCACTGGGAATGGTGACCCTCTTGAGAGGGTATATTTCTGGCATATGTCATCTAATGTCATCTTTCAAGTAGTGTTTGATGGTGCCGGTGGCGGTGAGCTTGCATATCCTTCGTCCATCCACCAATATACTCTGTTCTTCTACTAAAGAAGTTCTTGGCCTTCCAAGATTCTCTTCATTGATTTGGTGAAGTAACTCCTTTTGAACAATAAATCTTCGTATTCCTATTGAAGAGTTTTCAGTCATATGCTTTTGATGGAGCCAGCGAATTTATCTCTGGTGATCTCGTAATATGGACAATATTGTAATGCTTCTCATTGGACCCCATCCCAGTGGTGATCATCGTCATCTGCATAGTTCTATTTTCCCCATTCCTTTGGCCATATTTCCTTCGAAGTGAATTTTTTCTGCTTGAAAATAAAGCATTGGGCTTCATAGTATTAATCTCCTAGAGAGAGTATGAACAAGAGAAATTTCTAGAGGAGTGAAATTTTTGGCCGAGCTTGGACGTCGTGGACTGAGATTCCTATAGGGCAATACAGCATGAAGACAATTGCATCATAGGAATCCTTAAAGCATTGAATCTAGTATTCTTGCGGCTTGAACCACAACATGAATATTTTCAGAGCGGGTTAGATTCGATCAAAATGCCCAAAGGAATTAAACTTCAACTATATAAGAATATAGTACTGGTGGCACAGATACAATAATAGCCATAAGATTTCTTGTGGGAAGTCATTAGCCAGTGTTATGAACACATGGCAAAAGGGATATTCCAGATGTACTCCAAACGGCTTTAGGATGGATCCACTATATTTTCTAAACACTTGAAGCTCATAGAAGGTTATTATTTCTTGGAGGATGGATGGATCAAAGGGATCCACATACTAGTTGAACAGATCTAGAGGGTAATTTGCTAGCCCATAAGACAGTATCCATGTTGTCTTGAGCATGAAGATTTGCCTGGCCTGATGCTAGTAGCTTTATTCGTTCCTGGTTATTAGGTAATGATCATTGGGATAGATGTCGCCTTCTTCTTTAGATATGTCTATAAAGAAAAAGATATCCTCTGTCGGTTCTCCTTCCAGCGAGAAGAAAGATTCAAGGTCGTCCTCCGTGCTGAGAATATTTTTATTGATAGGAGAGAGAAACTATAAAAGAAATTTTTAGGAAGAGAAGCTTATCCCGCTAACATAAAAGCCTAGAATTTCTTTTATATAGAAAGAAATCTTACTAGCTAAGCTAAGCTATGGATAAACATCAAATAAAATATTATAATTCCTATCCTAACATCTAAAGGATAGGTATTATCCATTAATAAGGATAAGTCTTATCCTTTTGGAAAGGATAATCATTATATATTATAACTAGATAAGCCTTATCTTTATTCACACAGGACCCTACTAACATGTGGGTGCCAAATAAAAACAAAACAAACTCTATTATTGGCATGTGATAGCATGTGCAAGTAGGTGAGTCAGTAACTTTTAAGTAGGTGCATCAGTAACTTCACAGCATCTTGCAAGTAGGTGTGTAAGCTTCTTTTATTTGAAATAGTTGAGTCAGCAGCTTCAAAAACCTATCTGAAAGGGTAACCTACTGAGGAGGGTTTCCTTGGATAGAAGGGTAAGCCATTGAAAAAGGTAACCCCCTGGCGAGGGTAACCCATCTAATAGGTTTTCCTTGGAGTGGAGGGTAACCCACTGAAAAGGGTAACCCACTGGAGAGGGTAACCCACTTAGAAGGGTAACCAGCTAGAGAGGGTAACTTTCTTGAACATGTCATCTGATGTCATCTTTTAGGCAGTGTTTGATGGTGCCGGCGGCGGTGAGCTCACATATCCTTCATCCATCCACCAATCTACTCCATGCTTCCACCTGAGGCATTCTTGGCCTTCCAAGATTCTCTTCATCAATCTGGTGAAGCAAATCTTTTTGAACAGTGAATCTTTACATTTCTGTTGGGGAACTTTCAGTCGTATGCTTTTGATAGAGCCGGTGACTTTATCTCTGGTGATCTCGTAATATGGCTAATATTATTTTGCTGCTCATCTGACCTCATCCCAGTAGGGATGATCGTCATCTGGATAGTTCCATTTTCCCCATTCCTTTCAGCATATTTCCTTCAGAATGAAATTTTTCTGCTTGAAAATGAAGCACTGGGGTTCATAGTATTAATCTTTTAGACAGAGTATGGACAGGGGAAATTTCTGGAGGAGTGAAATTTCTGGCTGAGCTTGGACGTCGTGGACTTAGATTCCTACAGGGCGATATAGTATGAAGACAATTACATTATAGGAATCCTTAAAGCATCGAATCTAGTATTCTTACAACATGAATCTTTTCAGAGCAGGTTGGATTCAATTGAAATGCCTGAAGGAATTAAACTTGAACTCCATGAGAATGTAGTGCTGGCAGAACAGATACAATAATAGCAATAAGATTTCTTGCGGGAAGTCATTAGCCAGTGCTATGAACACATGGCAGAAGGGATATTCCAGTTGTACTTCGAATGACTTCAGGATGGATCCTCTATATTTTTTGAACACTTGAAGCTTATATAAGGTTGTTCTTTCTCATAGAATGGATGGATTAAAGGGATCCACATACTATTTGAATAGATTTAAAGGGTAATCTTCTAGCCTGGAAGACAGTATCCCTGTTGTGTTGAGCATGAAGCTGGCCTGATACTGGTAGTTTAATCTGTTGCTGGATATCAGGTAAAGATCATCGGCATATATGTTTCCTTCTTCTTCATATATGTCTATGAAGAAAAGGGTGTCCCCCGTCAATTCTTTTTCCAGCGAGAAGAAAGATTCAAGGTCGTCTTTCGTGCTGAGAACATTTTTATTGATAGCAGAGAGAAACTATGCAAGAGGTTTCTAAATAAAGAATAAGATCCCCCTAACCTAAAGGTCTAGGCTTCCTTTAATATAGGAACGAAGCTTACTAGCTAAGCTAAGCTATGGATAAACATCAAATAAAATATTACAATTCCTATCCTAACAGCTAAGGGATAGGCATTATCCATTAATAAGGATAAGTCTTATCCTTTTGGAAGGGATAAGCATTCTCTTTTATAACTAGATAAGCTTTATAGTTATTCGCACATAGCCCTACTAACATGTGGGGGGGCAAATAAAAAACACAAACTATGTTGTAGCATTTGACAGTATGTGCAAGCAAGTGAGTTAGCAGCTTGTAAATAGGTGGATAAGCTCCTTTTTTTCGAAGTATCTGAGTCAGCAGCTTCAAAAACCCATCTGAAAGGGTAACCCACTAAGGAGGGTTTCCTTGGAAAGGAGGGTAACCTACTAGAAATAGTAACCCACTGGTGAGGGTAACCCATCTGACAGGGTTTCCTTGGAGAGGAAGGTAACCTACTAGGAAAGGTAACCTATTGGGTAGGGTAACCCACTAGAAAAGGTAACCCACTAGGAAGGTTAACCCGCTAGAGAAGGTAACTTTCTTGCACATGTCATCTGACATCATCTTTTAGGCAGTGTTAGTTGGTGCTGGTGACGGTGAGCTCACGTATCTTTCTTCCATCCTCCAATCTACTCCATGCTGTTTCCTAAGGCATTTTTGTCCTTCCAAGCTTTTCTTCATCAATCTGATAAAGTAACTCTAGCTGAAGGATAAATCTTTGCATTCATAAAGTGGAGTCTTAATCCATATGCTTATGGCTTCATTATTTTTTAACTCAAATGGTGGCTAACATTTTGTTGTATTTTGTTGGACTTCACTATCAATGTACTCTCATTTTTTTAAATGCATTGCTTTTTTGGAGAGTGAAGCATTGTTCTTCCCAAGCTTCATCTTCAAGAAAGAGAGTCGGATCAGGAAATTCCCAGAGTAATGAAATTTCTAACTGTGCTTGGACATCATGCTTGTGATTTCTACTAGATGATACAATATAAAGGCCGTTGCATCACAAGAACCCTTGAAGTATCGAATCTAGTATAGTCGTGGCTTGAACCACAACTTGAATCTTTTCAAATTTTGTTGGATTCGATCAGAATGCCGAAAAGCACAACACCTAAACTCCATGAAAATATAATAGTTATGGTAAATGTAGTAGAATAGCCATAGGAGTTCTTGCTGAAAGTCATCGAATAGCATAATAAAAACATAACAGAAGAGTTGTCCTAGATGTTCTCCAAAAAACTTCAAGATAGGGTTGTGGTGCCAAGTGAACACTAAAAGCTTATTGAAAGTCTGACTTTCTCAGAGGATAGATGGATCTGAAGGACCCAAATATCTATTTAATAGATCTAGAGAGAAATCTTCTATTCCAAAAGATTATATTCCTGATATATTGAACATGACAAACTGACTGGCCAATTTCTGGTTTTCTTCTTCAGTGTAGGATATCAGGTAAATATTATCAGCACTGACATCTCCTGATACTATATAAACATCTGCGTAGAAGATAATGTCCTCTGACGGTTCTTCTTTCAGTGCAAAGACCGCTTCAAGGTCATCCTTTTTATTAAGATAGATTCACGCATGATCTGGTTTTTCTTCAAATGGGTGGACAAAGTCCTTCGACTTCTTTAGTTGAGGATAGTATTTTTCAAAGTAACTAGGATTTCTATAGATGAAGTAGCTATCGATCTTCCTTTAGTAATATGTTGACTTCTTTGCCTGAAATACCTGGTTTGCCCAACTACCTTAGGCTCGTCATCTGGAGGCCTGGGTAGTTTGAATCTCCTGAAAAATAGCTTCTACTGCAATCCCACCTGATGGCTTGAATAGGGATAGTTGGAGTTTATAACAAGATTGTTCCTGCCTTAATGATAATCAAGAACTAGGCAGTTGTCAATGATCTGGTTCAATACAGATCTCTTCTTGCATAGACTATTCAAGGCCTTGAAGATGGCTACCTGGTGTAGCTTACATCTTTGCAGAAGGCTTCTAGCAAGATTTTGGTATTGGGACAAATTTGTGGAATGTGAGATAATTGGTTTTATCCATAATTCCAAGCATATTCTACCAGCATCTAAGGATTTTGGAGAATCTGGATGTGCAGTCTGATAGTATCATGCTACTAGATTCTTCATCATCATAAAAGTTCTGAAGTCCTAAGGCAGGAATAGAGTTGAAGCAATGATTTCCTCCACCTCTGTCGGTTGCCCATGCCTCCCTTCTGGGACTGGATCACTAGTCAACTTAGATTACTCGAAGACTGGTCGAGAGACGGCTGATTTGTTAGAGTGGTTTTCTAACATTGATGGACATTCCTCCTTAAGTATTTGGATCGAATGCTGCACAGCAAATTCATCACCTTCGACCTATTCACAAGCATAAAGTTCATTATGGGCATCAAATAACTGTCTACTAGTGGAAGCCCGTGGTTGATCACTAATGAAAATGTCTGATACACCCAAATTACAACCTTTTTATGAAAGTGTTAGCAGTTTTTTTCAAATATAGAACCCAACTGGGTTAGGTGTCGAATCCCACAGGGAATATTATGTTCACTAAGTATTGTGGTTATTATTAGACTGTTGATCGAAGGTTCCTGAGCAAAAAGGGAGTTTTTTGATTTATCAATTGTATAAAAATGCTTGTCACAGAAAGTAATCCACTTGTTGATTGTATTAAAAATAGTAATTCAATAAAAGTAGTCAAACTAGAGTTATGGTTACCAAGATAATTAAGCAGGTAAGGTTGTGAACTATTTTGAATTCCCTATGAACAATTCTAACTGCAAGAGTAATTGAATTCAATGGTTTACTCATTAGTTTCTCAACCTAAATGAGTAATTTTATCTCTTAATTCTTTCAAACATACGTAACATATTATTTGTTCAACTATATTCTCACATGGGTTGATCCGGTTAAGGCATCTACCCTCTATCCAAAGCTTAAATCCTTTAGATTTTTATAAACCCTTTCTTTTCCCAATAATTATTTTTTCATTGGAACAAGTGATGTTCTTGGGCTCATTTTAAAGTTTGCAACCAAGAAAAGACATTAAAGTGAAGAAGGGTTTATGCAACATTAATTAATCATGGGAATCTACTAGATTCACAACCCAATTCATCTTTTCACATCAAGGCTTCCATAACCCTAGTTATGGTATCTTAGCCACATCTTCATAATAGAAAGAGAAGAAATCATTGTGTTATTCATGAATTAATTCAAGATTTACTTTCAAAGATTACAAGAATTTGTTCTTGAATCTTCAATAGATATGGAATGATTAGATCCACAAGATTTTCTTAATTTCCCCAAAATACTAGGTTACCAAGAGTTTCTCAATATGGAGACTATGATAAAAGGTGAAAATAAAAGATAAAAAAATATCTCCAATAATAAAACCTAAAACTGGTATTTATACATTCGCAGGTGAAAATAATCTATAATTTGAATTCATAGAACCGCGTCCAAACTGACGGCCAAATTGGTGGTCCGTCGAAAGGTTGAAGATCCACCATTT
>NC_061114.1:158487213-158733496 GCF_002878395.1 Capsicum annuum | reverse complement strand
CCGTCACTACTGATCCTGGATAGTCACATTCTTGATAAGGCTGATGGCCAATCTGGTGATCCGTCAAAATACTGAAAATCCACTATTTGGTCCATCGCTGAGTCTTTCATGAGGCAATGTTCTAGATAAAACTGACGGCCAATCTGGTGGTCCATCGCAGATCTGATGGTCCACCATTTGGCGAATCGCGGAGTCTTTTAGGAAGGAATTTTCTGGATAAGACTAGTGGCCAAGCTGGTGGTCCATCGTAGATCTGACGGTCCACCATTTGGTCTGTCATTGAGAGTTCTGAAACCATGGGTTCTGCATAAGATTTGACGGTAAGGTTGGTGGTCTATCAAAGGTATGATGGTCCACCATTTCAACCATCAGAAGCACTTTTCTGCCACTTTCCAGAGTCTTTTCCTTCAGCTAACTCCTTGCCCTGAAACACTAAAAACCAGCATCAAATGCAACCTTGGTTTCTTGAATATATCCAATTTTCCCAGGAAAAAATGCAAAATGTTCTGTCAAAAGCCGGAATATCAACACCCTCAACTTAAGATCATTGCTTGTCCTCAAGAAACTCAACACCTAATTGTGATCATGAACAATATCATGATAAGAAACCAACTTAGGAATTATTTTATCGCAATCATTCACTCATTATTTCACTAAAATAAATTTAACACATCAGGCTCTAAACCCAGCATTGATTATAACTCAGCACACACACATGGATTTTATGTCCCATAAAGAGAAACAAACCAAAGTAAAACTCCAGTTGCCCTTACAATAAAGAAGTCCACTTATCATTATATTATGTGGACACAATCTAAGCTCTCACACTTACAAAGAAGTTAAAAGCATAGTCCAAGTGCCCATAGGCTTTCCCTTGCCACATGACTCACTCTCAAAGTTGATTAGCTAAGATCAAACAGGTCTTTTCTAGGCTTGCAATGAGGCTTTAGGCTAGGTGAGGATACGCTTTTGGGTAAAGTGACTCAAAAAAACTCAACTCTCCTTGCTCTAGCCTCTTTGAAACCCCAATCTACTATTTTAAACAACTTGCTTTCACTCTCCATTATTCACTTTTATTTTTCTTGAAAGGGATCAGCCACCCTCAACTTATGCTAATGTACCCAACTAAGGTGCACAATAACATTGATAGATCAGGGCCAAATGCCTTTAACTATGTTCTAAACCAAATTTACACCATACACTTTCATTTTGACAATAACCACCCTCAATTTAAGTGTTTTGCCTAAATTAAGGTGCACAATACCCTATATTTGGTCAGGGCTAGAGTTGAACTTGAATGCTAAAGTCTTATGGAGATTTAATTAAAATTATTATTCAAGAAGAAAACTACTAAAAGATCTAAATGGGTTCAAGTGAGGGAGAAATCATTTTCGTAGGTTAATTATTTAGACTAAGCAGACTGAAGGTACAAGGAGGCCTGCCATCCTATCCTAGTGAATCAGCTAGAAGATAGTATCAATGACTCAGGAAAGTTCTAGGAATTAGACTATGCAAGAACTAAAGATAAATCCTCACACATAAAATGGCAACTGAGTTAAACTTCTTCTGCTGCTCTTAGGATTTCCATCACATAATGCATGCACTTCTTTTATGTTAATGCCAAATTCAGACTCACTAAAGGTTATGCACACATGATACATGATTAGAATAAATAATTACACATTTAAGCTCATAGTCTTATGCCAACATCATTCATTATTCATATCTATAAAGGGATACTAAAATATGGAAAAATATTATAAATAACATTAAACGCAGAAATAAAAATACCCTAGACAGGAAATTAAAGATGCAAAATAAAAACACCCTAACATGACGATTCTACTAGATAGCACCTGGAGGGAAAAGATATCGGCAACACAACCCACCATGGTACAAGTAAACCACCCCCCTCAGAAAATAGATGCATTGTCGTCAAAGCATTAATTTAAAGTACAAGGAAATGTTTTTACTTATTTTGCCTCTTATTCATCTAAGGCATCTGTGAAGTGTATCGAGGATCCTGCATCCTCACCTGATGTAATGTTGTCCCTTATGGTGGTAGGGGTTCACACAACATCACCCTCCAAGACTGGAGAAATCATCTCTCGAACAGATCCTGCACTGTGCCCCCTTGCTGGGGCAGCGCTAGTAGATACCCCTACTGCTTCATATTTTTCTTTCTCTCTCCTCTCTTTATCATCCTTTAAATACTTCTTTCGAGCCATCTTAATATTATGCCATTCTCATTGTTCTGGTGTGATTTCTGCTCTCTTCCTCCTCTTTTCTTCTTTTCTTACAGCATTTTCATCTATTTGCTCTTTTCTTTTGGTCTTCACTGGTCTACCCATCAAGTCTACTATACCTTTATCAACATCACTTTCCACCTAGGTTTGGTCAACAACAAGATACTGTGGCTACTTATTCTTCAGCTCTATAATGTTTGCGTTTGCTTATTCAAATTCAGCCATTATCTAGGCAAGATCGGAGAGGGACAGTAAATCAATCCTTTTGTTAATACGAAGTTCCATGGTGTCCATCCTATCCTGAATGGTTTGGTATGGATGAATTTCATTAGCCACAATTTCATTAACAAAAAGCTTGAAGTCTACATCTCACTTATCTAGCTGTCTCTGAAACCTCTTTTGTATCTTGATAGACTTAGAAAAGTTTTCTGGTGTGAACATGTACTCAACAAAATTTGGTCCACCCATAAATTGTGTAGAACCTGACCCTACAGATGTACCTTGGGGTACGAACTCAGGTGGCACATAGGTGGTAATGGTAAAGGCATATCTGTAGGGATCTCTATAGTATCAGGAGCTACTGTAGATTGAGTCTGGTAAGCTGGAGGCTTTATGACACGCATCTCAAATTTCAAGTCATCTTTTGACTTGTCAATGTCTTGTTTATGTATGGCCTAGATTTCATTATCTACTCTATGAATCAGAGGCACAATAGCCTGTCTGTATAAAGTTGTGTTTAAGGATAGAAATGGCAATGTACTACAAATTTTATAGGCCTTCACAAATATCTCATGTGTAATTATCTGGCCAAAGTCAACTTGAAGTCCTGAGATCAAGCTTTCCACCAGCACGGCTCTATGTTTATTCAAATTTCCATCTCCTTTTGTTGGCATTAACCTTAAACGAATAACAGCCTACCATAATTTAGCCATAAAACTAAGGGAGTATTTTGCAATACGCTTATATGAGTTGGTCAACCAAGAGGGGTTACCATACTCAGTCAAAAATGAAGCCACCCATTGCCTTTGAGCAAAAGCATTTCTCAATCTATACTTAAGATCAGGTATAGCGCGGGGCCTCATACTCTAGTCCAAATAACATCCTATTAATTATTTGGGCTGAAATATCAATGGTGACTCCTTAGATAGGTACAAACTCTCTGTTCATCAAATTTGTAATTGATGTCCCCTTTGGGCAATCCTGTTCTACCAGTGCAAGATAATTTGCAAGGAATTCTCTTACCCAATTAGGTTGATAGGCTCTCGGTAGATGGCCCATCCATGCTAGTTCATACTCGTTGAAACATTGTTCCAACTCAGGATATTCATGTAAGTCCTTTGTAACAATCTTATGCTCTTCCGCAATGACCTTTTGATCCCTCTTGCAGTGGGTGTTAACCCATCATAGAACTTCTCACGTGCTCTTCCTATCTTCCATCTAATTGCCTCCCGAACTTGAGGATCCTTTTGTCTGACAATGTTAGCATCTTCAGGTTCAGTTTCTACGTTCTCTGCTTTAGCTTACCGTTCTACATTGGCATCCTCAGTTTCAAGGTCAGCAGGCTCAGGTGGAGTGATATCAACTGCAGTCTTGTCTATTGTAACACCCCAATTTTCTAAATAGAATACTACATGGTGCTCATGACCCCGAAGGACCACAAGCTAACCCATGACTGATATTTGTACCTGTATATTGCATAATATATCATAAAATGCAGAAACATGAACATGAAAGGCCATAAGGTTTGAACTAAATAAACGTCTGATAACAAAATATCTAAAAAAGGTATAACAATACCAAAACAAGTCATAAATACTAAAAATAATAAGATCTGAATATCTAATCTGACATCTAGTCTGAAAGCCTCTAACTGAACTGAATAAGGAGTTGAAGGAACATGTCTCCAACTAACTCCATCTAGCAACTGAATAGTAAATGTAGCAATAATCTATCATCCTCGAATAAGAAGGACTCACTGCAAACTCTGAACACTGGAATGCTACTACTGATCTGGAGCTCGTGCCTCTGAACCTATGGTGTAATATGAGAGAAAGCACCATAGCACAAATCCGCCAGTACAGCTGAATGTACTGAGTATACAAGTGAGGTAGTCTAAATGCAAAGGGTTATATACATGAACAATGCTAATAATATGATCATGAGAATACATACATGCATAAAAAACTATAGCTAAACTCATGATGATGTTGACTACTGAGTCTGAATGCTGACGATATGACTTTACTGTTACTGAGGTACTGAATAGATTATTGACCATTTGTAACAGTTCAAATTATAAAGAAATGGTTTGAATAACTGTGTCTAACAGTCCTAAAACTAAATACTGGTAACGTGAGCTATGACAACTAATATAGCTGATATAACTATAATGATCAGACTAATAATATAACCGACACTGAACGACTGTATCTGACATTCTAAGTTCTAATGGAACTATCTAAGTTCAATTCTACTTGGAGTAACTAAATCAGAGATCAGTCCTATCTAGCGGGTGATCATGAGTATACTGATAATAAGGATGATTTGACTTAGTCTGAGATTAGTCCTCTCTAGCGGGTGATATTTAAATATAATGATTTTAATACTGATTAATCATAGTTGAGATCAGTCCTAGATAATAGGTGATCTTGAAGTCTATTTACAATGATAAGAATTGACTGTATCTAACAGTACTGAATCTGTACTACTAAACTGATTTAACTATATCTGAAAGCCCTGATTCTGTAACTGAAACTGTGGGATGTGTTCAACTAATGGGCATGCCCTAAACTAAGCGGACTGTGGTCTAATCTCTTCCTTGACTATAAGAATGTTAGTACCCCGCCACCAGTAAATACATCTGCTGTAGAGTCAATCCAAATCTAGTGGGTGACTCCTAGGATCAGTCCTATACATATAAATATGCTAACGGGTGACCCCTGAATATGTCAGTCCTATCTAACGAGTGACATCTCATACCTACATTGGCAATGTAGTTCTGGAACTTAGGGATTGCTTCTATGGATCTCAATCCTATTCTAGCGGGTGAGCCCCATCCTTAGGTTTACTTGGTGTTGAATCCTACTCCCATCTGAAAGACACTGAACTGAATAACTGGGTTGAGCTAAATAACTTAACTGAATTGATTTGTTGAACTGATACTGATTAATTGAACTGATACTAGTGGTATTATTTAGCGGAGCTAAAATTGAGTTTACTGGATTCCGATGACGAACGGAATATAATGAGTTTTGAGGACTGATTAAGAGTACTAAAGTTATGGAGATTTACTGTGATTACTGAGGTTACTGAGCACTGAGATTACTGAGAATACTTAACTACTGAGAGTACTGAGTTTTCCTGAGTCACATAGCTGACTAATTTCTATAGATCATGGCTTGACTGAGAGTATTATGAAAACATGACATGGCTCTAGGCGCACAGCTATATTTTTTGGGTACAAGTACCCCTAGGACTCGATGGAAGGAAACTGACACACCTAACTGACTTGATCATAAGAGTAGAGTCTATAATCCACAATATCATAAATAAGGGATTTCATACTAAGCATGGTTCTCAACAATCTATTTCAAGGAAGGGAATTTCATACAACATGTATATACTTGCATAGATTTCAATATCATGCTCATTACATATTACAACCACAATCCATAATATCATAACTTGGGGAATTTCATGAAGTACATGGGTATTCTACATCTTGTACATGAGAGGGTTTTGCAAGTAAGCATAGCATAATTCCATAAGACTAGTTCATGAGTAATCCAAATGTGTTCACAAGACACATTATCAATATGGATGACATTGAATCATAGAGGCCTATCATGAATCCTTCACTTAGTCACAATTTAGCTATAATGCATGATTTCTAGTCTCTTAGGTATTTTATCAAACACCTTACATGCACTCGTTAAAGTATAGGTGTATTAATAAACTTATACTACTTTAATCCACCTAAATTCATGGGTTCCAACTATATGATCACAATATTCCTGGAAGTTCATCAAATTCCCGCTCTATAACACAAACCACAAACAACAACATGAATACAACCATATCACCACAAAACATTTATGATTTTGTTATCAAAGATTGATTCTTGAACTCCACGAACAAAAGGAATCTGTGGATGAATACTATGCATACCTTAATGGCGATGAAATTGTTGAAAGATTGGACCTTCAAGCTTGATTATGCAACCCTAGTAGTTTTTATCCTTCTTGTGCTCTTGGATAATGAACTTAAGATATTAATAGAGTTGTAATGTGATTAGAAGATATAAATTTCATAAGGTTAAGTATTGGGATGTCTAAGGAGTGTTAAAAGACTTAATTTTCCTCAAAATAACTCAAAAACTAAGCATTTATTTAGGCTGAAATCATAAGTGTGTGTCACACACCTCATCGCACATGCTAAGGTGTGCGCCGCACATCCTATCGCATAAGCTAAGGTGTGCATCGCACATGCTATTGAACACTTGAGGGTATGCACCACAAAACCTATCACACACTTGTTCTAGTAGCCATGTGCGATTGTTTATGCATCGCACTCCTACATTGTAGGGCCACAACTTCTTGCTTGGGTGTCGGATTTTTATAAAATTAGAATCATTGGAAAGCTAATTTGATTCTCTACAATTTGATGGGTCTAAATCTGCCAAAATGTCACATATAAGTCAAGTTATCATCATTCAAAGGTCACTCTTTTGGAATCACACACTAAAACTTGATGGATCCAAAGGCTATTAGCTTACCTTACTCTGAGTGACTCACATGAGCATGCTTAACACATCATAAGCTATCTTATCGCTAGGATACTCATTGTAAATTATGTACTCAAATATGTATCATAGGATATGAGGTTTCATACGTAGGAGAACTGATTCATTTCCTAGCTTGGAAATATATGGGGTATTACATCTATGCTCGAACTGGTATTGCTAGTATTATCCTCACTCTCCTCTTTGGATAGGGAGAGTGGTGGATTTTTCCTTCCACTTTGTCTTGTGTTATATCTGGATGCAGGTCTTCTGCCACCCCTTTGGGATCTTCCTCCTCTGTTTACTGGTAGTTTAGGAGCCATAAAGCCTGAAAAAGAAGTAAGAAATTAGTTCGACACACAAAAATAGTCAAATCATTTCATTTTGTGTCTTGACGATCAAAGTGGTGGTTCACTAGTGATGGGATGGTTCAAGAATTTGTCCGTCGTAACTTAAATAGTGTGTAGAAAAGTTTAGAGCCCTGAGAAGGTCAATTTGGTGGTCCCTGACAAAGTTGACGGTCCACCAGCTTATTGATGTGTGAGCCCATGCTAACACATTTAAAGCTTTTAACTCTAAATAATTGCAAAGTCTTGAGAAACTTTAGTTGTTTTTGATTAGTTTACTTTGATTTTACAGTAAAAGTAGAGAAGAAGGAGAACCACAAATAAACGAAGCAAAAAGCATGAAATCGGAAACAAATAAAGAGCGAAGTGTGGCTGACAATATCCATGACACGCCGTTAGCCTAGTGATAGGCTGTCAAGGATGTCGTCAAACATAAATAGAAGAAGGGAGTTACAGGAAGTTTTATGAAGACCTTCATGACACGTTGTCAAGATCCTGATAGGTCATCACTATCGTCATCAACCTTAGGCAGTAGAAGATGAATTTGTAGAGAAGCTAACGACGTCCGTGACAGGCCATCAAAATCATGATAGGCCATCAAAATCGCCATCATTTATTTCGAAGAACATCTAAAACTTTAATTTTATTTCCTTATTTAGGGTTAACTATTTAAATCCTTATTTTAGGGTTTTTCTATTATCCATCAATTAATTGACATATCCTACAACAGACGACTTTTTCTTCTCTCTCTCTCTCAAACAAATATTTTGGTGGTTTGCCTTGTGATTCAATTGAAAGAAAAATTTTGATTTCCTTCATTATTGTAAGTTAATCCTTTCAATTATGAATTCAACTTGTGTGCTTATTTCCTGCATCATGAGTAGCTAATCACTCTTAACCTGGGTTATGGAATCTAGGGTTAGGTCATGATAAGGTGTTGATTAATTACTAGAGGTTTAATAGGTGTTAGGATTTCTTGGTAATTCTAATATTCTAACTTATATCTGTTGGTTGCAAATAATAGGCATACTTAATTTGGTTTGCTTGAGAAATAAATCATAAACAGTAGGAAGTGAATTATCGACAGGGACTCGGAAAGACTTCATTTAATAATTAATGTTGTAAAAAGTTTGATTAACCTGAGGTAAAATCTGGGTAGTAAGTTGTAATTCATTAAGTCTGAGATGATTAGGAAATTAGACACTTGAATAGGTCGAGAGACATTCGAGCATACTATCGATAGAGATAGCTTTTCATCCCAACCACCGTGAGAACCTTGAGTTATTTGTAGCATCTATCATATAACATAAACCCTATCAAACATAATCCCGATTAATTCATAAAATATCGATTACAAACATTAATCTCAAAGTGACTAACAATTGTCTAAGAAATTTAAACCCCTATTTCAGGAAACAGTAAACTACCAGTGAATTATTTCATAAACAACTGGAGTTCACACCCTATTTCCTATGGGATTCGACCCTAACCTAGTTGGGTTTTATATTTACAATGATCGCTTACACCCATTCAAGAGTGTAGTTTAAGCATTATCAAAAATGGCACCGTTGTCAGGGAATAGGGTTGTAAACTGAAAGTCTGTGTACGCTAATTTACTGTTAGTTAAGTTTTCTAGATTTACATTTATTTGTTGTTTTTGTCTATTGTAGGTACTGTGTTGTTTATTCCAAAAATAAGAAGTTCCAAAGAACCATTATTGCCAATCAATTTGGAACCTCAACTGATAGGGAAAATGGCTGAATAATAGAAGGCGAACAGACTAGCCATTTTGGCCAGGGCTCAGGTGAACATAAAGAATTTGGGTCAACAAGTACATCACCAGAACCCTAATGATGAAGACTTGGGTGATGAGGAATTGCTAAATCCTCGAAACCCAAGGTATGCTGAGCAACTTGTTGCACCAGTGTAGCAAAATGTCAATAGAAATCGTCCAATCCGAGGAAGGTATGGCCAACAGCCCATTCAATATGAGGCTGATAAAGATGATCAAGGAATGGATAGAGTTGGTTCAATGGGTGCTATCATTCCTCCACCATTGGCACCAGGTGCAAAACTCAGCATAACAAGCACCATGATCCAACTCCTGAATCTGAAAAGGTTGTTTGGAGGCTTACTAAGTGATGACTCGAACATGCATTTGGTGAACTTCATCACTAGTTGCAAATCTTTTGACAATATAGGAGTGAGCTAGAATGTCATCTAGTTGAGATTGTTTTCTTTGTCTCTGTCTGGAGAGGAAATAATGTGGTTAAATGAACTAGAGCCCGATTCTATAACCAACTGGAGATAGTCAAAAGAGGTGTTCCTAGAATGGTTCATTCCACCCTCTAGAAGGGTACAGTTGAGGGACAAAATTAGTAACTTAAGATAGCTCCCAACTGAAGCATTGCACGAAACCTATGAGAGATTTAAGAAAAAGCTTGTACAATGTCCAAACCACAACATGCGGAGTTGCACTTGAAGGAGACTTTGTACAAAGCTTTCAACTCTGTGACAAAGCCAATTGTAGACAACACTGCAAGTGGTTCGTTCATTGATCTCTCTTTCCTTAATGCTTCTAACATGCTGAATAGAATGACCAAGCAGAGTCAGGCTTGGCATACTAGGGATTCTGTAGTGGCTAGCCCGACTATTATTAGTGGTGTAACTACAGAGCAGTGTAGAAGGGATGAAGAGTGAGACCAGGACATGGACCACTTAAAGTCACAGATGAACTTGCTAACCAAGCACTTACTTTCAGGCAAGATCGAAATGGTTAAGGCTGTGGAATCTCAGGGTACTGTTGCTATAGGTGCCGATGCGCAGGCAAACTATGTGAGTAATCAGTGGGGTTTCCGAGGGAATATCCAAGGGAACCAAGGTCGAAACTTCTACAAGCCTGATTATAAAGATAGGGAGCAAGGATACTAGAGAAATAATAATGACAGGAGTGGTTTGTATGTTCCTCCTGGAAGTAGAGATGCTGCAACAACTAGCTCTGGCAAGATGTCTATGGAGGACATGATGAAAAATTTGTTGAAGGGATTTGAAGCTACCAACTCAGGAGTAACTACTATAAAGAGTGAATTCTCTACCCTCAGTCAGCTGGTTAGCTCACACTTTTCTTCTATTAAGCAGTTAGAGTAGTAGATGAACCAACTTTCTTCTACACTGAACCAGAGAAAAAAAGGTACTTTACCTAGTGATACAATGCAAAACCCATAAAATAGTGGTTCGTGTATGGTGATTACCACTCATAGTTGTAAGTTTTTATGTGACCCCTCTGTGGGCAAATCTGTGGAAGATAAGGTAAGTATTGATGAACCTGAAGAAAGTAGTCCAGTGGAGTCTGAGAATCTGGATGGTTTTGTTGATATTTTGGAGAAAGAAGACGATATGGAGGAGAAAGTGGTGTTAAATACTATCCCTATACCGCCACCTGTCTTTCCTCAATAATTGAAGAAAAAGGTCGATGAGGCAAAATTTGGCAAGTTCATGGCTATGCTCCAGCAATTGACAATTAATGTACCTTTAGTTGAGGCACTTGAGCAAATGCCAGGCTATGCCAAGTTTATGAAAGACCACGTCACAAAGAAGAGGAAGGTCAGAAGTGAGAAGATGGACAATCTCTACCATTCTAGTGTCGTTTTCACACGATTCTTAGTGCAAAAGAAGGCCGACTCAGGTGCATTCACTATTCCATGCAAGGTGGGATCTCTGGATATTGCAAAGGAATTATGTGATTTGGGTGCCAGTATGAATCTAATGCTACTTTCTGTATGTAAAAAGCAGGGTTTGGAAGATCCAACACCTACTAACATGCGACTGGTGATGGCAGATAGGTCAATAAAGTGGCCTGTTGGAATTTTGCATGATGTGTTAGTGAAAGTAGCAGACTTTATTCTTCCTGCTAATTTTGTGGTACTGGATTGTGATATGGACTTTGAGATGCCCATTATCTTGGGAAGGCCACTCTTGGCTACAGGAAGAGTAATAGTTGACATAGAGTTGAATGAGCTCTAGTTTTGGCTCGGTAAAAAAGAGGTAAAATTCAAAATGCATCAACCCATGTCACAAAAAAATGATATGAATGTCTTCCCAATCATTGATATCTTATATGAGGATAAAAAAGGGGTATCAACAGGTTGTCTTAGCGAATTCTGAGTAGTCAAGAGAACCCAGTCATGCCGCGGTAGTAAATCAGGCGCTAATGGAAGGAAACCTAGAATTTTTATGTTTGAGAAAGTGTTTTTATTTTTTAAATTAGGATTTAGTATAGAAAAGGTGAAAAAATGAAAAGGGTCAGCTGGAAGGTCATGACGACATCCGTAACAAGTCGTCAAAACTGTGACAAACCATCACAAATGCCGTCAGCTAGATTAGACTTGAGAAATTCTCTACCTACTGTTGACAATGATCTTGATGGGCTATTACAACCGTGACAAGCCATCACAAATCATCATCAGCGCAAAGCCTAAAATCTAAAAACTGGGCCTAATTTTAATTAGATCCGACCCAGCCCAAATCGCGAGCCTTTTTAAATTTTCTACTACTTTTAACTTCTTTTTCTATAGTCATTTTTTTACTTAGTTAAAATAGTTTCCATTATTGGAAAAAAACTCTAAGAAAAACAAGTTTAATTTGTGTGTGGTTTGCACTTAAGTATCAAGAACATCTTCTTCCTTCACACTTTTTCTTGTGCATGGCACTAGATTAAAAGCTCCATCAGGTATACTCTACTTCAACACTTCTTTGCTTGTGATGTATGGTGAATGAAGGCTAACTCAAGTCTTCAATGTGATTGAACCAAGTTCAAACTTGGAAAATGGCTAAAATCGCACCTAGGGTTTACTGTACAAGCCTAAGGGTTGAAAAGATAGCTCACGATTCAAATTTAAGTAAATCTTGAGCAAGAATTAGGACCAAAAATGTAGTTAAAGTCAAAAGTGGGTTCTGATAAGTGTAATGACATCTATGATAGGCTATCACCATCGTGTTGGCTTATCTAGAATTTCGTCAAAAGCTAACGTAACTAAAGTTTGTTCTAACTAGAGCTGATGACAATCTTGTGGCCTATCACAATTGTGATAGCCTATCATGTAGGTCATCAGAAAGTGTAAAGATTTTTTAGGTTCTGTCTGTGGTTGATGACAACTGTGATAAGCTATCACAGTCGTGACGACTTGTCACAAATTGTCGTCACACCTGGGGCCTGAAACATAAATGAGCTTAAATTATTAATGTACCTATGTTTGTGATCTTTAGGGTTGACTAACATTCTTCTAATGTCTCTAGGTACTCTAAAATGGAACCAAAAAGATAGAGTCCCACAGAACCAAAGAAAGAGTCCAAATATGATGTACATCATAAGCTCCTCAATAAGGAATCCGACTACGAGGAAGAGGAACCCTTGCTCAGAAAGCTAAAAAAGAAACAGAGTCCAAAGAAAACTCTACCACCTCCACCAATAGAGGTGCAGTACAATGATGATACTGAGTCGAAGACAGCTTCTGAGCAGAAGGGGTCTGAAAAAAGTGAGTCTGAACAGCATGAATCTGAACATGCTGAAGCTAATGAAGAAGATCAAGAAGAATCTGAAGAATCTAAGTCGGAAGGAATAGCTTCTAGGTCCCCATCTACTAAGCAATAATATGAAGAAGAGTCTCCACCTCAAAGGACTCTTATCAAATGTAAGAAGCCAGAAGTAAAGAACAATGTTAGATGGAAAATCCCTAGAGCTAAAGATATCTATATTGCTGGGTTGCAAAGAACCGATAGAAGGAATGCAAAAAGGGCAATCCATAAGAAAATAAGATCATCATGAAAGGGTTGAGAAGATACCCTGAAGTGGAGAAGAAATTCAAAGAATACGACTTAGGACGGACTACAGAAATAGGAGGTTTATTTTGCCCCACACTGGTTCGGGAGTTCTATGTGAATTACCAAGCCCAGTTGGACAATATGTGCAAACCAGGTGAAAAAATAGCAGATCAGCCTCTTCTTGTGAGAGTTTTGGTGAGGGGTGTAAGCATTGATATTTCGACTAGAGCCATCAAAAGATTCTTACACGGCCCCAACTTTATACCTCAGGCCACCATATCGTCATTTTATGCTCGAATAAAGAATAAGGACAAACAACATCCTGGGTTGACTAACATCATCGCTGACGGAGAACTGGCTTGGGTGACAAACCCAAATGAGAGAATCTATAAGTCCTCATTAACTCAGGAGGCAAAATTTTGGTGGGTCATAGTGCAAGTTTAGATAATGCCTTCTGAGGGAGAAAATATTTTGGGCAATGACCGGACTATTTTGGTAGAAAGTTTTATGTAGCAGCTTTCCTTGAACATTGGGGAAATCATTGTAGATAAGATAAAGATCAGGATATCGAGGGTCGACACTGCTTATTCTTTTTCGTGTCTTATTACAAAGCTGTGTAGAGTTGTTAAGGTGCCAAAGATTATGTGAGTTGATGAAGACGTTCATGATCAGAAGACTCATAACCCCATCCGGTTTGATGAGATTCAATTGGGACATAAACCTCACAAGGGGCAGAGGTAGCAGCAAAACCACCGGTTACAGATACAGGAGTAGCACCTCAGGTTGATGTACAGGATTCTTTAGCACAAATAGCTTCAGTACCTGATACTGAAGCCAATCCCTCAGTTCCTCTAGAAGCAATAGGTTTAACATTTCATCCTATTGATATTAGAAAGGTGGCTAAGCAAGCAAAGTGGTACGACTCCCAGCTACATGCCTTCGCCAAATAGTTTGTTGCTACTGTGGACAAAATAATCAACGTTGCACTATAGCCTTTTGTGACATTGCCTGCGCGAGTTACTGATTTGGATAACATATTTGATGCCCGGGCAAAAGAGATGACAGGTACTGATCTTGCTACATTCAGGGCTGATTATATAAGGTTAAGGCTGAGGTTGGGGTGCTGCAGCAGCACCAAATTATGATACCAATAGGTCCGGCTGTGGATGAATTGGAGGAAGAAAATCATATACTTGATCTCACTATAGACTCCCCGAAGAAAAAGAAGAAAAAGAGGGAAAGAAAGGGAAGAATAAGAGAGAAGAGCCAGATAGTGAAGAAGAAAGAAAAGCAAAGAAGAAGGAAAAGAAGAAGGCAGAAAAGGAAGAGTTGAAAAAGGCAAGATTGGAGTCTATGGCTGATAATGAGAAATGGGAAGCAGCCATTCAAGCTAAGGCTGCAGGTGCTTCATCTAGCCAGGCTCCGACCACCGCCAGTCCTGATACTCCTTATGGGGAGAAGACAGCAGATGATACAGTAGCAGGGTCGAAGACCCAGGATCCACGTGCTTGACTGTCTTCAAGTATACCCTAACCCTTAGTGCATTTTATATTTTATTATTAAGTTGAGGGTGTAGGGTAAATTGTTGTTGTAACATAATCTGTAGATAATTAGAAGTGGTATAAGTACTTGAGGCAGTTGGCTTATTTTGTGATTTATGAGTACTTCTCTAGTAGTCTGATCTATTGTGTACTCTATAAATTGCATCCTTTGTGACCATTGTGTATCTTTTTATGGCAAGTATGCCAAATGAATGACCTATGTTAAACAAATGCATGAACCGGATAAGTAGTGATATGTAAGATATTTGTGTTCCATGTGTGTAAGGTCTTGCTCAGTTCTTGTTGTGCTTTGAATCTATAACTTGCCCGGTTAGTCATGCTATGGTCATCGGATAGGCGTTAGAAAAGGATCATAGGCCCTTTTTGCATGTTAGCCCACGTTAGCCTAAATGACCTTCCCAATGTGAATAATATCCCTTGCTCCCCCTTTGAGCCTAAATAGCCTATTTTTTTCTTGTGCACCTTTCACCTTCCCATTTACATCACAATGAACATGTCTTGGCCCTGTTCCTCCTTGGGCACTGTGCACCTTGACTTAGGTAAATAACCTAAGTTGAGGGTGGCTATTAAAAGGGTGCATGATGCAATCTATGTATGAAGAGAGGTAGAATGAGAAGGATTAATATTAAGTTGGGTGCGGTGAAAAAGAAATAAGAAAAGAGAAAACTGTGTGAAGAATGATAAAAAGATAATCAGTTAATTAAAAAGACCGCATCCATCTTGAGCACAAATAATCAATAAAAGAGGGAAGAAAAGAAGGTTAAGAGTTGAAACCCCTAGGGTTTAATGTCGTGTCAAGGAGGCTTAGTCACTTTGAATTGTCCATGAATATCCTACCATCCCCTAGCCTACATTACAAGCTTAAGAAAAGTTCAATAGTGATCCTAACTTACCTGTTTGAAGACTTGGGTACTGACTATAATGGCAAGCCAATGGCATTTGATGCGCAATGTTGGAACTTCATTCTGAGAGTGAGTCTTGTGTTTATACCTGTGTGTATAAATTCTAATATAAGTGAAAAAGGGATTTCTTTGTTGTGAGGGCACACTAGGTATGTTGCTAACCACCCGTTCAAGAGTGTAGTTTGAGTGTTATCACTTATTCATCGCAGCTTATCCAGTAAGTGTCGTTTCAATGAGTCCTGCAATAGTCAATTTGGTGGTCCGTCACAAAGTTGACGGTTTACCAGTTTAGCCGTTGTACCTCCATCTTCAGCTATAACTTTTGATTTGACCTTATATCGAGCAACTCATATGCCTGATTAATTTTTAGCTATAGCAATGATGTGAAATTCACATTTGAAGCACCTTTGTTCTTATTTTAAGCAATTTAATTGGTTCTGACTTCACCCAAGAGGATACATTAAAGTTTCAACTCAAAACATCCATACTCAACACAAAATAAGCACGCGAAGGGAACAAATCATTCTTTTACACTTCTTATAGAGAACAAGAAGAGTAGGTTATGCGATGCATTGGTTTTGCAGTAATCTACTTGCTTGGAACTTCAGGGGGGAAAATTAACTTAGAAATTTAACACTACTTTCACTCTTTATTTATGATGAAGAGAGGGAGAGATTGAGCTTAAATAAATAAGGGATGTTGAAGGAGATGAGGAGTCTTAGATGGAAGAACTCCCTTTAGATTCTTTGTATCCTAAGGTAGTGGAATAGTTAAAGTATGTAAAATGGTTAAAATGAATGTGACCGCTCAATTTTATCTTAACACTTAATTGGGTCAAATACGGAGCACTTAAGAAAAGAACAGATTTAACCCAACCCAATTTGGAATTAGGTATAAAACGACGGTGATCCTGACGGTCCTTCATATTTACAATGGAAAACCACCCCGGCCATTGCTACTTACTAATATTTTGGTAGTTCTACTTTATTGTGATTGTTAGTGGGATGGACCACCAAGATTTTGATGGTCCACCAGTCTGACCATCAAACCTTACCAAAATGTAGGTCACCTATCTTGAGATTGATGGTTGATTTGATGGCCCACCAAGACTTTGACGTCCCACTACTTTTACCGTCAACTCAATCCAGTGAATGAACTTTCCTGCCTTTTTTCGACGGTCGAAGTGGTGGTCCATCAGATGACTGGTGGTCCACCAAATCAACTATCAATTTCTTTCCAGTATCGTAAATTTGTGTCCTATCTTCAACTGTATCCCTCCTTCCCCCTTTTTACTGTATTTTTGGTCCTGTGCACTCCACAAACACATAAAAAATGGACAAACACATAACATTAACTCAAAGTATGGTTACAACAATAATTTGTGGGTTGCCTCCCACTTGCGCGTGATTTATCATCACAACACGACTCAGATATCTCGATTACTCAAACTTCATCAAGATAGAAGGTATCAATACTTTTTATTGAGTTTTTTGGACTGATATAAAGTTTGATTCATTTACCATTAACTTTGAAGACACTTTCGTCTTCATTTTTAAGTTCAACTACTCCAGATGAGTAGACTTGACTGACTTTAAATGGTCCTGACCACTTGGACTTAAGTTTACCTGGAAAAAATTTGAGTCTAGTGTTTCATAGAAGCACCAAATCTCCTCTTTGAAAATCACTACTTTCAATCCTTCGATCATAGTACTTCTTCATCTTCTCTTTGTAAAGATCTGCCCTTTTATAATCCCCAAGATGGAATCATCCATCTCATTCAGTTGCCCCAATCTTATCTTTGTTGCCTCCTCCTAATTCAGATTTAACCTTTTAAGAGCCCATATAGCCTTATGTTCCAGCTCGATCGGTAAATGACATACTTTTTTGTAGACTAAATGATATGGTGACATACTAATTGGTGTCTTAAAAGCAATCTGATATGCCCACAAAGCGTCATCTAGCTTTCGAGACCAATCTTGCCTATTAGCATTCACTATTTTGGCTAGGATGGCTTTAATCTCCTGATTTGACACCTTCACTTGCCCTCTAGTTTATGGGTGCTATGGGGTTTCTACTTTATGCTGTTTCACCATGTATTTCACCAAAGCAGCCCGAAATACTCTATTGTAGAAATGAGATCCTCCGTTGCTTATAATAGTGCGTGGTACTCCAAAGTGAGATAAGATGTTCTTCTTGAGAAATTCCACAACTCTCTTTCCTTCATTATTAGACAAGTAAATGGATTTGACTAATTTTGACACATAATCCACAACAACTAAAATGTACTTCATTCCATGGAGATCGACCCCTTTCTATGAAATTGGTCACACTTTAGCACAAACTCATGAGCATCCTTGATAACATTGTCCAATAATATCCACTCTGCAACACCTTTCTAACTGTTCAGTCTCCTGCATGGTTTACAGCTTTTCCCAAAGAAGGTCCTAATAAACCTTAACCACTCCGGGTGGTAATAGCCATGCATGAACCATCATTATGAGGGTTCTTAATTGTATCACTAGTTAGTGTTCCACTCTTTCTCCGATTCAATGATGTATAGAGTTGGCTCACTTGTTGCTCCAATTATTTGATCGAACTGGAGTACGAGTTTACTAACTGACTCATAGAGGACAAATCAGTCTTTATGGTGGTCAACCCATAGTTGGTAGCCTCAACTACCATTAATAGTTTCTCCATCATGTCCTCCATAGACATCTTTCTAGAGCTAGTTACAACATTATCTCTGCTTTCGGGAGGTACATACAACCCACTTCTATCATTCTTGCTTTTCCAGTTTCCTTGATCCTGCTCCTTATATCCAGCTTTGTCATAATAAGTCTGACCTTGATTTCCTTGGCTATTGCCTCAAAACCCCCTAGTTATTAAAATAATTTACCTCTTGTTCTGAATCAGAATCATCTCTACCATGGGATGCAGCAGCCTTTACTTTTTCAGTATTTGCCAATAATAAGTTCTTGGTCAACAAGTCCATTTGCATCTTCAAATATGCCATATGTTGATTTCGTTCTTCCTCTTTCTTATGTTGTTCTATAGTCATACCAATAGAAATAATAGGGTTGGCTACCACAAAATCCCTGGAATACGAAGCTCTGCTTTGTTTGATCATCCTATCAAGCATCTCCGAGGCCTCTTGAAAAGTGAGATCTATAAATGATCCCCGTATAGCATTATCAACAACTGGTTTTGTAATAGAGTTCAAAGCCCAATAAAGAGTCTCAATCAGATAAATATCCATTATATTCTAGTTTGGGCACTACATCTACTTCTTTTTAAACCTCTCCCAAGTTTCGTGAAGAGCTTCAGTTGGGAGTTGTCTAAAATTACTGATCTCATCCCTCAATTGTACCCTCCTAGAGGGCAGAAAGAAACTATCTGGTAAATCCTCTTTTAACTGCCTCCAGTTGGTTATAGAATTGGGCGTTAGTTTGTTAAGTCACAATGTTTCCTCCCTAGACAGAGACAATGGAAATAACCTCAAGCGAATAACATTCTAACTTACTCCAGGATTGTCAAAAGATTTGCAAATAGTGACAATATTCACTAAATGCATGTTAGGATTATTTCCTAGCAGACCGCTGAATAACCCCTTTAAATGTAGGAGTTGGATCATCATACTAGTGATATTAAATTTTTCTCCAGGTGCTAATGATGGAGGATTAATAGCTCCAGTCGCTCCTGCTCCATCCATTCTATTTTTATCATCATTAAGATCATACTCAACAGGTTGGTGGTCCTATATTCCCTTGAAAGGGCGATTCTGATATATATTGTGATCCACTGGTGCAGCTATATTCCCATCATATCTAAGGTTTACAGGAAACAATAAGTCATCATCTCTTAGGTGCTCATCATTAGGGTTTTGCACCCAACTTGGGTTATCAGTATTTTGCTGATTTACTTGAGCATTATCCAAGGCAGCTAATCTTTCTGCCTCTTGTGGATCAGCCATTCTACTAATCAATTGAGGCTCTAGATGTATTGGTAATAATGGTGCACCTGATCTCTTTGTATTGTGCATACACAATAATCAACTTGCACAAACAAAAACAAAAAATAAACGTAAAGCTTTAGGACGCTTTGACCAAAGGGTCGATTAACAATCACAAACTTAATTGACAACCGTATTCCCCGACAACGGCGTAAAAATTTGATGCACCTAAATTACAACCTTCTTATGAAAGTGTAAACGGTCCCTGTCAAATATAGAACCCAATTGGGTTAGGTGTCGAATCCCACAGGGAATATTATGTTCACTATGTATTGTGGTTGTTATTAGACTGTTGATCGAAGGTTCCTGAGCAAAATGGGGGGGGTTTTGATTTATCAATTATACAAAAATGCTTGTTACAAAAAGTAATCCACTTGTTGATTGTATTAAAAATAGTAATTCAGTAAAAGTAGTCAAACTAGAGTTATGGTTACCAAGATAGTTAAGCAGCTAGGGTTGTGAACTATTTTGAATTCCCTATGACCAATTCTAATTGCAAGAGTAGTTGAATTCTATGGTTCACTCATTAGTTTCTCAACCTAAATGAGTAATTTTATCCCTTAATTCTTTCAAACATACGTAACATATTATTTGTTCAACTATATTCTCACATGGGTTGGTTCGGTTAAGGCATCTACCCTCTATCCAAAGTTTAATCATTTAGATTTGTGTAAACCATTTCTTTTCCCAACAAACACTTTTCCGTTTGAACAAGTGCTGTTCTTGGGCTCACTTTTCAAGTTTGCAACGAAGAAAAGTCATTAAAGAGAAGAAAGGTTTATGCAACATCGATTAATCATGGGAATCTACTAGATTCACAACCTAATTCAGCTTTTCACATCGAGTCTCCCATAACCCTAGTTGTGGGAGCTTAGCTATACATCTCCATAATAGAAATAGAAGAAATCATTATGTTATTTATTAATTAATTTAAGATTTACTTTCAAAGGTTACAAGAATTTGTTCTTGAATCTTCAATAAAGATGGAATGATTAGATCCACAAGATTTGCTTAATTCCCCCAAAATACTAGGTTACCAAGAGTTTCTTGATATGGAGACTATCATAAAAGATGAAAATAAAAGATAAAAAAATATCTCAAATAATAAAACCTAAAATTAGTATTTATACATTCCCAGGTGAAAAAAATCTAAAATTTGAATTCAGAGAACTGCGTCCAAACTGACGGCCAAATTGGTTGTCCGTCGAGGGGTAGACGGTCTACCATTTGGTCCGTTACTGCTGTTCCTAGATAGCCATATTCTTGATAAGGCTGATGGCCAATCTGGTGGTCCGTTGAAATACTGATAGTCCACCATTAGGTTTGTCGCTGAGTCTTTTAGAAGGTAATGTTCTTGATAGGACTAACAGCCAATCTGGTGGTTCGTCGCAGATCTGACGATCCACCATTTGGTCTGTTGCTGAGTCTTTCAGAAGGCAATGTTCTGGATAAGGCTAACGGCCAAGCTGGTAGTCCACCACAGATCTGACGGTCCATCATTTGGTCCATCAATGAGAGTTCTGAAACCTTGGGTTCTCCCTAAGACTTGATGGTAAGGTTGGTGGTCCATCGAAGGTGTGACAGTCCACCATTTCAACCGTTAGAAGCACTTTTCTGCCACTTTCTAGAGTCTTTTCCTTCAGCTAACTCCTTGCCCTGAAACACTAATAACCAGAATCAAATGCAACCTTGGTTGCTTGAAAACATCCAATTTTCCCAAGAAAAGAAGCAAAATGTTCTATCAAAAGCTGAAACATCAATGTCCTTGGATTTTCCTTTCTCTATGCTAAAAGAAGAGATGGGAATGTCTTCTACAATTGAACAAGCATCACCAAGATCTTCAGGACAAGCCATGGAGTCTCGTTCTTCCCTCTTTTCCTTTCTAGATTTGGGACATCCTTTTGCAAATTGTCTTTTGTCTTGGAAAATGAAGCATTTATTCTTACTGGATCTTTTGTACTAGAGGATTCAGCATCTGTGCTGATAAAAAATTTTTTATTCGATAGTTTCTTTTTTTTGGCCAGTCTGAACTGCATGTATCTCTTGTGACTTGCCTTATGCCTTGATAAATGAGGAGATCATTCTTGCTTGAGAGCTAGATCATCATGCGTATCATCAAAGTGGAAAGATTGGGAAAACTCATCTAACATAGGGTTGTCGAACAAAGTTTCCTTATTTTTCTCTGAAGGATGGGAGCCAGTATGATATGATAACTCTTTCTATATAAGTTCATCACCTTTTGGAACAACAACACTTATGTTAACTCGATCAAGGTAGATCAGGTTAGCAATTTTGTCATTGTTCTGGAGAAGACACCTCTTCAGAGGGACATATTCGCCGTTATGGGACTGCTCCTCAGAGATCTGCAAGAGATCATCTGAAGTGGTGGAATCTCGTGCACAGCTTATGATCATCATGTGTGCTGGATCAATATCATTGTCGTTGTTGTCCTACAATTATCCTTTCAAATCACAGTGTGGTGATGCTCTCTGGATAGAAGGAGCCTCTAATAGATCATACTGCATATCTGTACTTTGGATCTTAGGATCAGCAGCTAAGAATATAGTAAATGGACTATGGCCGATGGGGGCTTTTATCGACACCATCTTATCAGTATCATATGCAACCCAGCTAGAATACTTTATCTTCTCAACACTTGGTGTCAGGGTATCTCTCCTTTTCTATTCATTATCTAGAGAAGAAGTAAATCTCATGGATGAATAGCTCCAAAAAGGTTGTTTTATTCTCTCTGAAGAATATCCATGTGGGAATATGGTAGATACTCTGGTATTTTTCTATATGGCACGGTAGTACTCCCTTTGGATTTCCATGGCATTCTTCCTTTCCCATACAAACTTAGCGATGTCGAACTCCTCCTGTTCATATTTGGGAGCTAGAGAAAACAATGTTGGTATGGATGGATGAGATGGGATGGAGGAAAAGGGATGGACTGAACCTCGTGAGTATATGTTTTGGGAAATACGATTGTTTCTTGGGCATTTTGGAGTTTAGCATAATCGTATTTCAGAAGATGGATCTGTTTTTCCAACGAGGCCATTTCCTTCCGTTGTTGTTCAAGAAACTGTAGTATTTAGGATCCTATTGGGCATCTCTCAGACTGTATAGTTTGCAGCCTACTTTACAGCGCTTTGATAAGTATGGCATGTTGATGGGCAGCTAAAGCATTTTCTGATTGGATAACATACGGCAATTTTGGAGCTCGAGTTAGGTTATCCTCTTCAGTTTGGTAGTCTAAAAGGTAAGCATCAATGTGACAAGATGTAGAGAGGGGCATCATAAACATCTCAGTCTGAGTAACCGCAACAGCCCTTGTTTGTTAGATTCTATAGTACTAATCAGTCGTCCATGGGTAATGTCCTGAGAAAGGGCATTTAATCCACATCAGACTATGACCCTCATGGTTAAAGTTCCTTATCCAATCATGCTATCTCATAAAGCTAGTGAGGAACTTGAGGATGGTGTCTAGGTATTTTACATCCGAAAAGTCATCACTTGGGTTGTATATGGGGATGTAGAAGATGGGTTTGGGTAGCCTTTTGAGATAGTGGTGGTCAAAATCATCAGTGGGGATGAGGGGTTAAGGATAGGCTCTCAACTTCTCATATTTAATGACCCATAAAGCTGGGATAATGCTGACCAGTTCATCTCCAAATATATTTCTCAGAATCTTGTTTCATTTTGTCATTTTATCTGTAGCATCAATGGTCAAGAACAAAGAGTTCTTTCCACTTGAAGGAAGTAGGTTCATGTCATGGTTCTGAACACGCCAGGCTACCTGATAGTGGAGAGTTGCCTGATTGGCATCTCTGTCCTATTGAGCATCGAGAATTTGGACCTGGACCTTCAAAGCCTTTATCAAATGTAGATCAGCTAATGGTATAAACAACACTACTTCACATTCAATGAGGCTAATTAACCTTGAAGCTCACACTATTCAACCAATGGCCATCATGATTTTGAACTTAATTAGAACTTACAATTAGTCAATAAGCATGAGAATCGCTAACTATATAACCCCCTCAAAGTTAATCACATTTTCAATGATGCAAAGAAATTTCAAGTATAATCAAGCAAAAACAACCAATTCTCAAAAAATGACTCTTCATCAATAGCAAATCAAATATGCTCCTTCGCCTTTCTTTCGGATGATCCTAACTTCACCAATCTGTCTTAGTCTACATGTCTCCTCACGAAAAGAAGTCCTAACACACAAAGTATTCAACATTCAACAAAGGACAAATGTGCAAGCACTCACACTTAAAAAGAATTTAATAATGCAAATAAATATCATGTCATAAACTTGCCCTTATTTTCAATTGCTACTAACTTAAAAATAATTGGTTGGAGATCTCGAAGGACTTTTTCAATCTTGTAATGTAGGTTTGGGGATGGGTAGGATAAATATTTTGGATAAAAGTGACCACACCCTCCTTAAACTCCACATAACACACTAACTAAATCAATCTTGGATCATGGACCACTTCATTCATTTTTTAATTACACATGTGCGTACCTTAACCATATTAGTTCACCCATCTTTTGAAAGCATATTTTTCTCATTTCTTCCCTTTTAATAATTTCACGCTTTTCTTTCTATTGCTCCTTCCTTCTTCATAATTGGTTTTCTTTAAGGCACTCATTCACAAGACCATGGCCATGATCACCTCTTCCAAGTTCCACTACACCCCCAACTTAGGCTTTTAGCCTTAAGATGGCAATTTCAAATTCAAGGAGGGTGGGTTTCAAAAGTAAGATAACTTTCAAACAGTTAGAGGCTTATAATTTGTTTGCCAAAGAAATGCGAATAGGCTCTAAAGGGGTGACTAGGGATACCATTCATGCATGGGTAGGATTTTTGGCTAAAGTGTTTTTCAATAATCATAAAGAAGTTCTAAGATCATCTCACCAACCGCGTATAACTAAGATTAGCTTTGAAAGACCAGTGGGGAAAGTTCTAGATGAAACAAGCAATCATGAGAATCAACAGACTAGTGCTCACCATACATGACATGCAAACTATTCTAGAAGGGTCAATTGCATTTCCTACTTAAGAACAAAAGGAGTTATTTATCATACTACTACAAACTATAGAATTTGAGTCACAAAAAGAGGAAAAGCATTGTTACAAAATCATTCAATTCCATGCCCTTGATTTTCACCAAAAAAATTTGGACAGAGAGGAATGCTCAGTTTCCACTTCACCATGCAAGATTAACTATCTCTAGCCCTAAGCAAGCGACAATTTCTCATTTGGGATCTAATGAGGGAAATGCATATGGCTACTCAGACTTTACCATATTTGGAATGTCAATCCCAAAACTTTCCCTGCATCTATTACTTCAACACCTCAACACGATGATTTTCCCTTAAGAATGTCATCACTCAATCTATTATAGGTAAAAGATCGTCCAACATCACTATAAAAAAAAAATCTAGAAATTAAAAATAAGAATGACTAATCCACAAAACACAGGAACCATCAGGATACTCAATATTACAACCCAAATAATCAAATTATCCATATAAAATAAAAACCAAATCATTAAAATAGAACATTAAATATTTGAATAATACAGACCAAATAGGGAATATAAAATATGGAGTCATAGGAACCCCCAAATAAAAAACTTGCAGTGGCCTCACTTCATATCATGAAAGAATAAATAAGTTAAAGGGGCTCCCTGAAACCATATCAAGTGTTGCCATCACTCTCCATCTCCTCATCGATATCATTAGAATCTGGCTCCTCATCCTTGGACAACCCAATCGGTATCTCATTATCAATATCTGGTCTTGCAGAGAAAAGTTTCTCTTTTAGCTTCAGAACCTTCCATAAGCCCTTCAACCCTTTCCTCATTCGGGTAAAAAACTTATCTCATCTTTTCTCCCTCCTCTTAATCTTACCATGAGACTCACTCAACAATTGGTATGATTGGACCAAGGATATGTAGGCCTGCTCTAGTCTGGATATGGTGGCCCCTTGCACTATCTAATCCTCTAGGAGCCTATCATTGTCATTTTAAAAGACATAGGAGGCACAACTTGTATATGGCTCTCCCAACCCGATTGGTAGTTAGGACACAAATGCCCAGGCTTACAATATCTGACTAGATATCTCCTTGAATGGTCCTGCTAAAGATGGCCTATAAGAATTGAGATTATCATCTACTGACTTACCCAAATCAATCTTTCTCTTCTTTATCTTTGATGTTATGCCTTCACCCAGTATCTTTAATAGGTAAATTAGTGTCATTGGGGATATCCAGTTGTCCCCCAAATATTCTTCAACCTCGGCCCTCTTACATCATAAAGTGATCAAAGAATGAAACATTACCATGGGGCAGCCTTAATTCTTGTACTATCTGAGCTCCACAATTATAAAGTGACCAACACTCAAAGAAATATTATCTATGATGCAAGCTACCATTTGGGATACATAACTAGGATTTGTGTCATGTTGGTGGTCAGAGAGACACGACTATATATGATGGTCAACCAAATTCGCGCTTTGTCTATGAACTCTTTCAAGGTGATCTCAGGTTTTGTGGTAGCCTATGGAACTTCTCTTTCTATACATGGCTGGGGTACAATCTTTTGCCATGAACTCCCTTGGGTCAGTATTCGATAGCCAATTTCGATTATTAATTGCCTCGAATCCAAATTTCACCACCTTACCCCTAATATGTATAGCTGGGTTAGATAGACTTATAGCTTTGAGGTTCGTGTAAAACTCCCGCACCCATTGTTCATTTGTTTTGCATGGGTCTGGGGCAAAACATCTCCAGCTCGTAGCCTGTAGTCTCTAATAGAAGGCTGGGATTTTCTCGAGCACTTACTCTAATAATATGTCTCGCTCAGGGAGTAGCTTCTTTTAGCCAAGTCCTTATGGTATATATCCCAATAGTCAACTGTGAGAAAGCAAGTCAAAATCTACGACATTTAGCTTTTTGGAAACCTGAAAAAAACAAACAAACATTAACAATCAAGATCATTATGTGAAAGCCATGTTATGCGACTAAGAGAAGCAAATGATATGGTTCAACAATCATATTCAGATTTAAACTGAAAATTTAGGATTTTGGATTGGTTTGTTAGACAAGACTCAGTTTGAGCTATGGTACTCTACTGAGTCGTGATCGCGATACCTGAAAGACCGATCAAATAGTCTTCAGGTATCACGATCGAACTCTGTTGAGTCATGATTGCGATAGCTAAAAGGCTTGTCAGTTAGGCCTCAGGTCTCATGATCACACTTTTGATGTGCCACGATTGGCCGGCCTTTTCTCCCCTGATATGTCAAACCAATTCGTACAGCACCAATATGGAGATGAGTAAATCCAAGACTTTCCCATTGCTTTCGAAAGTCCTCTGGTATCTTTAGTGATATGAACTTTACCTCTGGAATTACCAGAATAGGCTACTGAACAAGTGGTGTAGCAGCAACATATTCTTTAACTCCCTTTTCCTTTTCTTGGACCATAGAGTTGATCTTCAACTAAGGATTACATATCTTTTTAGCAACAGCTAAATACAGGTTCTATAAAAGTGTGGCACACATCCATTGGTGTGATGGTAACACCTCTACTGCATATACAAAGTCAAGTTTACAAGACAATGCATCAGTAGGAGTGTTTGACATGTTTAACTTGACAGAAGGCTTGTGTGAACTAGATGAGGACTTTGTGATAGACATATTTTTGGTTTTTCTGGACTGTAAAAACTCGATGTATTGGTTCTAAAGATCTATGGAAAAAATTCAATAAAATGAAAATCTTTTTGTGTTTTTATGGACTGACTCTATATATTTGAGGTAAAATTCTAAGGTCAAGACACAACTATTATTTGTTCTAAAATCTAAGAAAGTAACTATGACTCAATTATTTACAAGATGCAAAATACAATAGTTTAAAAACACTGGCCCTGATACTTGAAATAAAACTATGACTCTAATATGTACAGGACTTGGATAGTGATAAAATGGAACGCTCAAACTATGGACCTGATCTAAGACTAACAACTAAGACAAAAAAAAAGTAAAAAAAAATAAAAATGTAAAACTGGCTCATGCATTTGCAATTAGCAGAGGTGGATGAAAACTCCTACTTTCTCACGTCCTCCGGGAGTGGGGATGGCTCTAATACCAAATATACAGGGAGGCAGAAAGGCACGAAAGACTATCGAAGAGAGCAGCTAGGCAGATAGGCAGTAGACCCCGAAATTTCTAACATAAAAGGCAGTTCATGACCATGCAGGCGGCATGCCATACGAAATCAAAGCATTCATCAAACACCAGCGACACAGAGCCTAACATTCAAATAGGTTTCAACACCATAGAGGCGGTATACCTTAACAAGTCAAAGCCTTCATCAACACCACAAACACAGAGATAAACCTTTCAAACATAATAGGTAATTCACATCCATATAGGCAGCATGCCATATGAAATCAAAGCTTTTAATCGACACGCCACAGCTTTCCAATGATGGAGCTACGCATCCATATAGACTGTTTGATTTTTAGCTACAAAGCCTTCACAACCTTTAATGGGATATCTTGACTTTAGAACTGCAAGCTACACATCAAGGATGGTTTGCCTCGGCAATAAAGCCTTCACCACCCAAAAGAGGGATGGCCTTACTTTGCCAGTCTTAGAACACATAAAATCCCTTATCTCTTTAGTATACAACTATTTTTTATTTACCTAAAATGGGTCATACAGTGGATCTCCCTTGCCTGTTGCCCTCAAAACGGCTGCATAAAAAAAGGTGTACTAATGCAGACCCCAAATCTGCGTGTCTTTCTTGGATATTGAATCATTTCAGAAAGCTATGGCATAGACTAAGACAATTTCATTTCATATACATGGAAAGGACTTAGACATCTACCTCATATGGAAAAATCCAACTTCATTATTCATGGAAAGTACTTAGGCATCTACATTACATGGACAATGCCAACTTCATTTCATAAACATGAAAAGTAACTTCGGGCCATTGTTGCCATTACAACAAGCTATGACTTCGCTGTAGTATTTCCTTACCCCCTACTTCGACCTAGAGGATCGAAGTAACCATACCTTTGGAAGAGAGAAAGCAAGAGAAAAAGAGTTTTTCCAACAAACATTTTTATTGATAGCAGATAGAAACTATACAAGAGGTTTTTAGGTGGAGAAGTTGGTGCCTCTAACCTAAAGGCCTGGCTTTCTTTTATAGAAGAAGGAAGCTTACAAGCTAAGCTATGCTATGGATAAATATGAAATAAAATATAATAATTGCTATCCTAATAGGTAAGGGATAGGCATTATCCGTTAATAGGGATAAGTCTTATCCTTTTGGAAGGGATAAACATTATCTTTTATGACTAGATAAGCCTTATCTTCATTCTAACTGGGCCCTAGTAACATGTGGGGGGCAAATAAAAACAAAAAAAACTATGTTGTTCGCATGTGACAGTATGTGCAACCAGGTGAGTCAGCAGCTTGCAAGTAGGTGCATCAGCAGCTTCACAGGCATCTGGCAAGAAGGTGGATAAACTCCTTGTCTTTAAATTAATTGAGTTAGCAGCTTTAAAACCCATCTGAAAGGGTAATCCAGTAAGGAGGGTTTCCCTGGAGAAGAGCGTAACCCACTGGAAAAGGTAACCCACTGGAGAGGGTAACCTATCTGATAGGGTTTTCTTAGAAAGAATGGTAACCCACTGAAAAGGGTATCCCACTGTAGAGGGTAACCCGCTAGGAAGGTTAACTCACTGGAGAGGGTAACTTCCTTTCATATGTCATCTAATGCCATCTTTCAAGTAGTGTTGGATGGTGCCGGCGATATTGAGCTCGTGTATCCTTCTTCCATCTACCAATCTACTCTGTGCTTCTACCTGAGTCATTTTTGGTCTTCCAAGCTTATCCTTATCCATATGGTGAAGTAATTACTTTTAAACGATGAATCTTCGTATTTCTGTTGGGGAGATTTTAGCCGTATGCTTCTGATGGAGCTGGTGACTTCATCTCTGGTGATCTCGTACTGCGGCTAATATTATTTTGCTTCTCATCGGACCTCATCCTAGTGGGGATGACCGTTATCTATATAGTTCTATTTTACCCATTCCTTTGGCCATATTTCCTTTGAAATGCATCTGTTATGCTGGAAAATGAAGAGGTAGGCTTCATAGTTTTCATCTTCCAGATAGAGTATGGACATGGGAAATTTCCAAAGGAGTGAAATTTTTAGCTGAGCTTAGATGTCGTGGCCTGAGATTTCTATAGGGCGATACAGTATGAAGACCATTGCATCATAGGAATGCTTGAAGCATCGAATCCAATATTTTTTTGGCTTAAACCACAGAATGAATCTTTTCTGAGCAGGTTGGATTCGATCAAAATGCTTGAAAGCATCACACTTGAACTCCATGAGAATGTAGTGCTGGTAGTATAGATACCAGAATAGCCACAGGAGTTCTTGCTGGAAGTCTTTGGCCAGTGTTATAAGCACATGGCAGGAGGGATATTTTGGGTGTACTCCAAACTGCTTCAGGATGGATCCGTCATATTTTCTGAACACCTGAAGCTCATAGAAGGTTCTACTTTCTCGGAGGATGGATGGATCAAAGAGATCCATATACTAGTTGAACAGATCTGGAGGGTAATCTACTAGCCCAGAAGACAGTATCCCCACTGTGTTGAGCATAACGATTTGGCTGGCTTGATGCTAGTAGTTTTCTTTATTGCAGGATATCAGGCAAATATCATCGACGTAGACGTCTCTTGCTTCTTCATATACATCTATGGATAATAGGGTATCCTCCGTCGGTTCTTCTTCTAGCGAGAAGATTGATTTGAGGTTGTTCTCCGTGCTGAGATAGATTCTCGCGTGATCTCCTATCTCTTCAAAGAGGTGTACGGAGTCCTTCAACATTTTAGCTTTAGGATAGTTTCTGGTGAAGTGGCCAGGCTTTCTACATATAAAGCAGCCATCATCATTCTTCTTGTATCTTGCTGGGCTCCTCCGTCTGAAGTACCTAGTTTGCTGGATAACCCTACTTTGTCATCAGGAGGCCTTGGCAGTTTAAACCCCTTGAACAACAGCTGCCTTTTTGTGCTCATCTTGTAGAGAAAGCAGGAGCAGTCGGACTTGGTGACGAGCTCATATTTGCTGAAGGCTCGATCAAGGAGTGGATTATTTTTGATGATCTTCTTCAGCATGGTCCTCTTGATGCATATGTTGTCCAGAGCTTGGAAGATGGCCTGCTAGATGTAGCCTATTTATGGGATGGTTATGAACTTGAACTTCTTCTCCACAATCGCCATCGTGTGGTTTGCTAGAATCATCGCTAGTGATGATAAGAAGGCTTACTTTAGGCTGGGATCCTCTCCCAACTCAAAGTAGATCTTTTCCACCCTCTGGAAGTGGATATCGATGACATTTCTGTTAACAATAGACACTTCATCTTAAAAAACTATCGTCGGAGCTTCTCATGCCTCTGGCCTAGATCTTCGCAGAATACCTCTTGTAGGATCCTGATGTTTAAGGAAAAGTCCTGGGGTGTCAGATATGTGTTCTTGTCTGAAATCCCAAGAGTGTTCCACCAGTCTCTAAGTATGCCAGAGAATCTGGATGTGATGTAACGACCCAAAATCACCTCCCGGGACATCAACAGTGCTTAAGGCTACAAGTAGCCCCAAGCTAACCCTTTGAGCATGTTTCTACTAATAACACTTCTTTCAAGATGAAATAATTCAAAAACTAGCATAGTCATACCATATGAAAGAAAATACGGAGAAAATGCTCGGTTTAAACGACCAAGCAATACCAAAAACCTCAACACAACAACAATCTGATAACTAGTCTGACAAAGCCTCGACTAATCCATGAACTAGAGAGCCATTGGGACAAGTCCCCTACTGACTCAAAATGAACTGAAAGTAATAACATAGTCTCATAAAATGCTGAAATTTCTGATGATAGGTCCTTGAAGCATGAGAAATCACCACTGTAGGGATGTAGAAAGAAGTACTCAAAAGTCACTGATGAGGCTGGGACTGAGCACCTGAACCTACATTATAAGACAATCTAGCACATAGACGTATATGTGGATCAGCACTTAAGAATGTACTGAGTATATGGGGGTGCATGCATTTATATAAAACCACATCAATACTCTTTACTCAAATCATGCATGTAATAAGTAATGACTCACACGGCTTGAATAAGTACAAAATGTGAAGCTCATGAATCATTTAAAATGGGACATGTAACACAATCTCTTGAGTCATTATACTTTCAGCTTTGAAATTTGTACTCTTCTCTTATTCTCATTACTCAAGGCTAAAAGAAACTTTAAGCAATACTTTCATCTCATGCATATGTCTCATGGAGAGTAAAAACTTCTTCAATGCTCAAGAACTCATAACTCTTTTGAAATCAAATACTTGGAATTCAAAATCATATAACTTTGGAACATACTTGTAGGCATTTCATTCACCTTAGCAAAATGTCTCATTTCAAGCTTTAGGAAAAAATACTCATATCAAGGGAAAGTATTTTAGTTTTAAAGGAAAATATCTTATCTCAAAGCTTTAGTTTTAAGGGAAAATATTCTATCTCAATGGAAAATACTTTAGTTTAGGGAGTTTCTCTCAACCGACATAAACCACATGTGCTACATGGAGTCAACATTTTGTCCTCCTAAGGAAGAGACCTCACGTTTAGGAGAGGCGTCATACTCTGCCATTGAGTATAACCTAGGTCTAGTGATCACTAAATAAAATCATCCTCGGACCCAATATCAACTCGGTCTTAGGCCCAATGATAATCATAAATCGGCCTCAGGCCCAACCTACGGTGGCACGTAGTTTAGGGGTAAGAAACCATAGTAACTTACCCGCTCGGTGCTAAATGCTGCTCCCTTTAGTTTATCTCATCATCTCATGAAAATCCACTTTAGAATAATCTCATGGTTCAATAAGAACCCAATAATCAAATATGTAATCTCATGTAGTAGAGTGGACTTCAAAACTCAATGACCATTAGGTCAAAACATTTCTGAATAGTCTCAGAACACTCAAATCATGGGTGCTTATAGCATAATAGTTCATAAAATTGCAAATCTCAAGTAGGACTCAATAAGCCATAATTCATTCCCAAGTTAAAACTCATCAAAAGGTTAATAGATATCATATAGATTCACAACTCATGTAGAAATCTGGAAATTTCAGCAATTTGTCTCAAAATCTCAGCATTCTCGTATACTTTAACATCTCAAACATTTCAACTATTAACTTCTCAAGGATTAAAATCATGGGGTATAGACCCAGTTGTAATTTCTCAAGAAAACATGTGAAAATTATGTCATTAGACTCTCAATTAATGGGAAACATCAACATATTGCAATCAATAATTATGGGTGAAAAAACCTAATTCAAATTCATGTAAAATCTCATAGATTGCAGAAAATCATTGTTTAAATAAGCCTTTGGGAACAAGGATGAAAGGATTACCCTTGTTCAAAACCGCACATACCTTGGATTATGAAATTGGATGGACGAGCTTGCTCTACACTCTTCTTCTTACTCTTGAGAGAGAGTTCTTGCAACCTTTGAACTTGGGGAACTCAAATCTTAACTCAATTTGTAGAATCTATGGTAAGTTCTTGAATTTCTTGGAGAAGGGTTTTATATTTGCTCTTGAGGGAGAAACCCTAGCCTTTGGATGTTTTGGGAGACCACACTGCCTTAGTGGCAACAGTCTCAACAATGGTCCGTCGCATCATGATGGTCCGTTATCCTGGCTGTTACACTTGGTCCAGGAAAGGGAGTTTCTGCCTTGGTTACGACGGTCTGTCACAGACTCGATAGTCCGTCAGATCGTCCGTCGCACCTGGGCGGTTCCAACAACTCTCAGTAAAATGGCATAAATTCTCACCCTGATGCCGGATTTGGACAAAATTGGTGTCATTGGAAAGTTAATTCAATTCTCTACATGAAAAAATAATCAAATTTAAGAAAATTCTATATGGTTTAAATACCAATCACTTGGGAAGTCACTTCTCAATCTTTTAGGGCCGGAATTACACTTCATTTGACACACTCTAAGGCTCAGACTACGAGAAAACTTTGCAGGGTTTTACAATATCTCCCCCTTGGAAATATTTGTCCTCAAATATTGCTATTTAGACTAGGAACACAGGAAAAATAGAGTACACATAGCTGAAGCAAGTAGCTAAAATGGGTTCAGAATCTCTCAAAACTCTCGAATGCCTCAGAAATTGCAAGAACTCATGTAAGAACAGATACATATAGCTGAACTTTAGATTAGAAGGGCTGAATTCAGGAAGAATAATACCTTTAGATTGATCTGAACTCACGAAAAAGAGATGCGGGTACTTGGCTCGCATGTCTGCTTCATCCTCCCAAGTAGCGCCCTCAACTGACTCGTTCTACCACAAAACTTTGACTAAAGGAACCTCCTTGTTCCTCATTCTACGGATCTGAAAGTCTAGAATCTCAATAGGAATCTCATCGAATGAAAGACTATTTTGAATATCAGCACTCTCTGAGGGATCTACTACAACAAAATCACCAATATGCTTTTTAAGGATGGAGACATAAAAAATAGGATGAACAACCGACAACTCTGCGGGCAACTCAACCTCATAGGCTACTTTCCCAACACGGCTCAAAACTCTATACAGACCAACATAACGGGGACTAAGATTTCCCTTTTTACCAAACCTCTTCATCCCTTTTATGGGTGAAATCTTTAAATACACCAAATCACCCACCTAAAACTTAAGATCTTTTCTCCTCACATCAACATAAAACTTTTGACGACTCTAGGTGGTCTTCAACCTCTCTTTAATCAACCTAACTTTCTCCATAGATTCAAACATTACATCAGGCCCAGTCACGACAGCTTCACCCACTTCAAACCAACCTATAGATGATCTACATCTCCTACCATACAAGGCCTCAAATGGTGCCATCCCGATGCTAGCATAGTAACTATTGTTATAGGCAAACTCTATCAATGGCAAATGCTAATCCCAACTACCTTTGAAATCAAGAGAACATGCCCTCAATATATCCTCTAGGGTCTGATTGGTCCTCTCAGCCTGACCCTTTGTCTGTGAGTAAAAAGTAGAACTCAAAAGAACTTGGGTACCAAGACCTTGCTGAAATACCCTCCAAAATTGAGACGTAAATTGAGTGCCCCTATTCAAAATAATAGGTGAAGGAACTCCATACAGCCTGACTAACTCCTAGATATACAATCTAGTATAATCCTTAGTTGTATAAGATGTATGCATGAGCAAGAAATGCACCGACTTACTCAGCCTATCCACAACAACCCAAATAGAATCATTATGATGACGCGAAAGAGGTAACCCGATGACAAAGTCCATATTCACTACCTCCTACTTCCAAGTGGGTATACCAAACTCTTGTATCACACCACCAGGTCTTTGGTGCTCTACCTAAACCTTTTGGTATGTTGTAAACTTTGCTACAAACTCGGCTATATCCTTCTATATACCATTCCACAAATAGATTTCCCATAAGTTGTGGTACATCTTGGTAGTGTCGAGATGAATAAAATACCGCGCGCCATGTGCTTCAGCCATAACCTTTTGCCTCAGATCATCAACACACAGAACATATAATCTACCTTGCAATCTCAATACGCCATCTCTCCCTAGGGAGAAAACCTCTACCTTTTGGTCCTTAACTGTCTCCTTCAGTCTGACCAAACTAGGATCCTTATCTTGTTTCTCCTTCACTTCCAAAACTAAAGAGGATTCGGAACTATTCTGCACCAAAGTACTTCCCTCAGCCAAATCAAGCAACCTAACACCAAATCTAGCCAAATAATGCACATCATAAGCTAACTCTTTCTTACCTTCCTCTACATGGGCAACACTACCCATAGACAACCTGTCAAGGGCATCTGCCACTACATGACATTGCCCAGGTGATACAGCATACTTATATCATAGTCTTTTAAAAACTCAAACCACCTTCTCTGCATAAGATTCAACTCCCTCTAAGTAAAAACATACAGCAAGCTCTTATGATCAGTAAACACATCAACATAGACACCATAAAGATAATGTCTCCAAATTTTCAAAGCAAAGACTACAGCAGCTAACTCAAGATCATTGATTGGGTAATTCTTCTCATGCGACTTCAAATACATAGAGGCATAAGTATAACCTTACCTTTTTTTCATCAATACACAACCCAAACCAACTCTAGAGGCATCACAATATACCACAAAACCATCTGTACCATTACGCAAAGTCAACACAGGGACTGAAGTAAGTCGAGTCTTCAACTCCTGAAAACTCTTCTCATAGGAATCTGACCACTGGAACCTAACTTTCTTTTGGGTTAACTAAGTCATGGGAGATGCAATAGAAGAGAAACCTTCAACAAAACGGCGGTAGTAGCCCGCTAGACCCAAGAAACTCCTACTATCAGATGGAGAGATAGGTATAGGCCATTTCTTACAGCTTCTATCTTTTGGGATTCAACTCTAATACCCTTGGCTGAAATAATATGACCTGAAAAGGCTACAGACCTTATCCAAAATTCATACTTGCTGAATTTAGCGAACAACTGGTGGTCTCTAAGAGTTTGCAAAACAATTCTAAGGTGGTTCGCATGGTAATTCTCATTATGGGAGTTCACAAGGATGTTATCTATGAAGATAGTGACAAATATATCTAGATATTGCTTGAATACTCAATTCATCAGGTCCATAAAGGCTGCCAGGGCATTGGTTAGCCTGAAGGACATGACTAGAAACTCAAAGTGACCATAGCGGGTTTTTTGAATATCACATTCCCTCACTTTAAGTTGATGATAGTTGGTTCTAAGGTCTATCTTGGAAAAATAACTTGCACCTTGCAACTGATCAAACAGGTCATTAATTCTTGGAAGAGGATACTTGTTCTTGATGGTGACCTTGTTAAGCTAACGGTAGACAATGCACATATGCACAGAACCATTTTTCTTTAGCATGAATAAAATTGGTGTGCCCCAAGGAGAAATATTGGGCCAAATAAAACCTTTGTATAAGAGATTATTAAGTTGCTCTTTTAACTCCTTAAGCTCTGTAGATGCCATACAGTATGGCAAAATAGGAAGGGGATGAGTATCGGGGAGAATGTCAATCCCAAATTCTATCTCTCTACTGGGAGGTACCTCTGGGAGATCTTTCGGAAAAATATCTGGAAACTTATTAACAATTTCAACTGACTGAATAGTTGGAGCCTTGGACTTAGTGTCTTTGACTCTAACTAGTTAATAGATGCAACCCTTGGATATTAGCATTTTGGCTTTGAGATAAGAGATAAAATGACTCTTGGGAGATACCAAACTCTCAGACCACTCAAAAGATAGTTCATCAGGAAACTAAAATTTGACTACATGGGTACGACAGTCTATAAAAGCATAGCAAGAATGAAGACAATCCATACCCAGAATAAGGTCAAAATCTACCATGTCTTACTCTATCAAATCAGCAACTATGACTCTATGAAGAACAGTAATAGGACAATCACTTTACACTTATTTAGAAACAACTGACTCCCCTACGATGGTGGAGACTAGAAAAGGCTCAAGAATCTTTTCGGGACTTATTTTGAAATTCACAGCTACAAGAGAGGTCACATAAGAGAAACTTGACCCGGGGTCCAACAACATATAGACATTAAGGCAAAAGACAGGGAGCATACTGATAACAACATCGGGAGAGACCTCCTGCCCCTGATGGGATAGTAAGGCATATAATCTATTCTAGCACTGGCCTCTAGCAGTGCTATATAAAGCACCCTAATCAAGGGCGGGACAGGGTACAGAAGCTAGTATACTAGTAGCCTATGCCTAAGGTCGGCCATCTCTGTTCCCCTGTCTAGCATAAGGATGATCTCTAAGTTTGTGGCCCTATTTTCCATAACCAAAACAACCCCTAAGATCTACGAAACACTTACTGGGATGATCCCTACCATATTTTGCATAATGAGGATAACGGGGCCTGTTACCAATATGTTCTGTGACCTAGACAAAAAAAATCTACCCCCTTGCTCCTGCCTGCTTCTAGGCATGGGATCAATGGCTGATAAATTTGCTGGCATAGATAAATGCCTCTGAAACTGAGGGTGGTTCCCTCCATAGAACCTAGGCTGGATATACTTATGTTTCTCAGATCTATCCTTCTTGTTACCCCTTACTTGATCTCTCTCCTTAATCTTATCCATTTCTATCTACTGGGTATGCATCATCAACCTAGCCAGATCCATATCCCTATGCAGCATCACAATCCTACACTCCTTCAGTACTAACCCAAAAAAACCAATCATGAACTTACTCATACTGGCTCGGGTGTCAGAAATCAAATCTGGAGCATACTTGGCAAACTGATTGAACTTCAAGCAGTACTCCTTAACAGTCATGGAGCCCTACCTTAAGTTCATAAACTTCTCAATCTTTGCTTCCCTTATCTCAAGCGGAAATAACTTGTCCAAGAATGCATCTTGGAACGCTTACCAAGTCATAGGAGTAACATCTTCACCTTTACCTTTCCTCCATGATACAACCCAGTCAAAAGCTATGTCTTTCAACCTATAAGATACCAACTCAACACTTTCTTTCTCAAAAACATGCATCACCTACATGATCTTTCTCACCTCCTCAAGGTAAAACTATGGGTCCTTATCTGCCTTAGAACCATAAAACTTTGGCAGATTCATTCGCATGAAATCACAAATCCTAGCCGCAGCTATATCACCTCCTTGCTAATTAGTAACTACAGCCTATTAATTATCCTGAACATTGATGGTCACTGGTTGGCCTAATGCATGAATTGCCACATAAACTCAGTATGAGATACCATCTCATTCAAAGAATCAATAGGTGGGGGTTGCTTATCATTGTTTTTGTGGACATTCGCTCTTTAGAGAGGCATTTTCTGAAATAGAAGAGCATGACTTATTAGATGAGAGGGACAACTGTAGGCACGAAAGAATCTGACAGAAGAAATAACTTTTTTCTAAAATATGTCATAGCCTCTTGCTCATAGATGTGGCGCGCTACACAATGATGATCAAGACACTACTTAACGCAACTTGTCAGACTCCCTACGACTCCTTAAAAATCATAGGTTTTTATAACAAGTTTGTAATGACCCGAAATCTCCTCCCAGGAGGTCACACGGTACTTATGGATACAAGTATCCCCAAGCTAACGCTTTGAGCCTGTTTCTACTAAAAACACTCATTTCAAGATAAAGTAATTCAAACACTAGCATAGTCATATCATATAAAAGAAAATATGGAGAAAATGCTCGGTCCAAGTGACCTAGCAATACCAAAAACAATAACATAACCATAATCTGATAACTAGTCTAACAAAGCCTCTACTAATCCATGAACTAGAAAGCCATTAGGACAGGTCCCCAACTGACTCGAAATGAACTGAAAGTAATAACATAGTCTCTCAAAATGCTAAAATATGTGATGATAGGTCCTCAAACCATGAGGACTCACCACTATATTGATGTAGACAGAGGTACTCAGAAGTCACTGATGAGGCTGGGAATGAGCACTTAAACTTACATTATAAGAAAATATAGCACATAGACGTATATGTAGATCAGCATTTGAGAATATACTGAGTATATTGGGGTGAATACATTTATACAAAACAACATCAATACTCTTTAATAAAATCAAGTATGTAAAAAGTAATGACTAACATGGCTTTAATAAGTATAAAATGTGAAGCTCATGAATCATGTAAAATGGAACATGTAACACAATCTCGTAAGTCATTATACTTTCAGATTTGAAATTTATACTTTTCTCTTATTTTCATTACTCAAGTTAAAGAAAACTTTAAGGAATACTTTAAACTCATGCATATGTCTCATGGAGAGTAAAAACTTCTTCAATGCTCAAGAACTCATAACTCTTTTGAACTCAAATACTTGCAATTCAAAATCATATAACTTTGGAACATACTTGAAGGCATTTCATTCACGTTAGGAAAATGTCTCATTTCAAGCTTTAGGGAAAAATACTCATATCAAGGGAAAGTATTTTTAGTTTTAAAGAAAAATATCTTATCTCAAAGATTTAGTTTAAGGGAAAATATTTTATCTCAACGAAAAATACTTTAGTTTAGGGGGTTTCTCTTAACCGACATAAACCATGCGAGCTACATGGAGTCCAACGTTTTTTCCTCCTAAGGAAGAGACCTCACATTGGGGAGAAGCATCATACTCTTACGAGGGAGTATAACCTAGTTCCAGTGATTACTAAAAATAAATCAGCCTCGATCCCAATATCAACTCGGTCTTAGGCCCAATAATAATCATAAACTCTACCTCAGGCCCAAACTTTTGTGGGACATAGTTTTGGGGTAAGAAACTATAGTAACTTATCCGCTTGGTGCTAAATACTACTCCCTTTAGTTTATCTCGCTCATCTCATGAAAATCCACTTTAGAATAATTTCATGGTTTACTAAGAACCAAATAATCAAATCTGTACTCTCATGTAGTAGAGTAGATTTCAAAACTCAAAGACCATTAGGTCAAATCATTTCTCAACAATCTCAGAATACTCAAATCATGGATACTTATAGCATAAGAGTTCATAAAATCGCAAATCTCAAGTAGGGATCAATAACCCATAATTCATTCTCAAGTTAAAACTCATCAAAAGCATAATAGATAGCATATAGATTCATAACTCATATAGAAATCTAGATATTTCAGCAATTTGTCTCTAAATTTCAATATACTCATATACTTTAATATCTCAAACATTTCAACTATTAACTTCTCAAGGATTAAAATCATAGGGTATAGACCCAATTGTAATTTATCAAGAAAACATGTGAAAATCATGCCATTAGACTCTCAATTCATGAGAAACAACAATATATTGCAATCAATAATAATAGGTGAAAAACCCTAATTCAAATTCATGTAAAATCTCATAGATTGCAGAAAACCATAGATTAAATAAGCCTTTGGGAACAAGGATGAAAGATTACCCTTGTTCAAAACCCCACATACCTTAGATTATTAAATTGGATGGATGAGCTTGCTCTAAACTCTTCTTCCTACTTTTGAGAGAAAGTACTTGCAACCTTTGAACTTGAGGAACTCAAATCTTAACTCAATTTGTAGAACCTATGGTGAGTTCTTGGATTTATTTAAGAAAGGTTTTATATTCGCTCTTAAGGGAAAAACCCTAGCCTTTGGATGTTTTGGGAGATAATGAGGCTATCAGGTTTATTTGGAAATATCTAAGGGTTAAAAGGGAAAGGACCCAAAATCCCCTTTTAGAAAAGGACTTAAAAATACTGAACGAGGTCTGCGACGGTCGGAGTGATGGACCATCGCAAGTCTAATGATCCATCGGGTCATCCGTCATACGATGACAATAAAAGGGACATACTACTTCAATGCGATGAATGGATCAATGGTCCATCATAGGTCTGATGGTCCATCGGATCGTCCATCGCTCAATGGCCAACATGTGACCATACTGCCTTAGTGGCAAAGGTCTCAGCGATGGTCCATCGCAGCTTTGATGGTCTATCATCCTGGCCATTGCACCTAGTCCAGGAAAGAGAGTTTCTGCCTTGGTCACGATAGTCCATTGCACCTAGGCGGTTTTGACAACTCTCAATAAAATGGCATAACTTCTGACTTTGATGCTAGATTTAGATGAAATTGGTGTCGTAGGAAAGATAATTCAATTCTCTACATGAAAAAAAGTCAAATTTAAGAAAAATCTATATCGTTTAAATACCAATCACTTGGGAAGTCACTTCTTAATTTTTTAGGGTCGTAATTACACTTCTCTTGATAGAATCTAAGGCTCACACTACGAGGGAAATTTATGCAGTCTTATATGTGAACTGTTAGAGTATCATGTATTTCTCCCGCTCGGCCAAATTTTTCATCACCATCCAAGTGTAGAAGTCCAGATTCATTGGGGCCAAGATAAAATCTTTATGTCATTGAGGGTGAAGGTGTGAAATTCGGTTCCCATAATTTTTCTCACTGGTGTACCTAGATCTGGCCTTCTTTCTAGGATTGGATCATCCATTATCGTATCTTGGTCATCAACGACCTCAGAGACCTCTGGTTCCTTAGAATGGTTCATATATATCAGTGGATAGTCTTCTTCTGGAGATTCTATTGAGGAATTAGGAGTATCCTCAACATATTCTCATGAATTGATAGACTCTTCATTGTCCTCCATGTACCCATCAGCTGGAAAGTTATCTCTGATGTTGGAGTATGCCTCTACATCAGAGAAATCTTCTTAACTCGGCATAATCAATGGGATCAGTATTCTAGATCTGTTCATTGTACTTTAGGGATTCTTCAACTAGATCAAGGATTGTTATGGCTTATATATCTGGTACATCATCATCATTGATGTTTAACCCATATAGATCTGGGACAAGCTTATCTAAATCAGTATTTGTATCACGATGGGATGGCAACCACTTGTGATTGAGAAAGCCATCTTTCAGCAAGGTATTTCATTCTTTATCTTCATATGGCACTTTTGGCTTGTGGATTATCAAATTATCATCTGGGAATGTGATGTTGTGATCTAAGATCATTATGGTCCCTTTGTCTATGTTGGGCTCCATTTTTCTCGTGGTCTGCTTCTGAGTTTTGTTGGCTTTTCTCTTGGTAGCGATGGTATCTTTCCTACCCTATACATGCTTGGCAATATAAAACTCCCTTTTTTCTTGAGAATTTACAAATATTGGCATATGGGAGCTCAAAGTAGGAGTGGGAAAGATATGGCTCATTTTGCCAGAGATTTTGCATGTGGAGACACAGGGAACAAGTTTAGCTTTGGTAGTGAGCTAGGGGTTCTTTAGGGCTGATACCCACCGTATCTTAGATATTTGATTTGTTCCTTTAGAGAATCCATTTCTTTCTATTACTGGTTGAAGAAATGAGATATCAAAGTGCCTGGCAGACTTGTATCATACTATAAGGATTGGAGCCTGAGCTCCAACTGGCGGATAAGTTCATCATGCTGAGTTGATACTTGTTCTGCTCTATTGTTCATTCCTTCAACTTTGCTCGCCAACTTATTTTGGGAGTGAGCAATATTCTTCATAACTTATATGATGCTGGATAGCATCCTATTTTGGCTTATGGCATTTTTAAATTTCCAGTTGATTGCTGCTTCAGTGTCACTCAGGGGCATCTTCTCTTCAAATGGAAAGATAACAGTTTTGGATGGTATCTTTGGAGCTTGGGTCATGTTATCCTTTTTGAAGAGTTTGTTTGGTGGGAAGTCATCTGAGTAACCGATGCCAGAGTGAGACATCATGAGGAGTTTTTTAGCGGGATGGTTTTCTTTAGTTCTATTTGTTTTGGCATGGGGTGGAGAGGGCGAGGTAGCCCTATGGCATAGTTGGTATCTGCAATTTTACTTCCATGGATAGTGTCTAGAGAAAGGACATATACGCCACTCTATATATTAGTCGTCATAATCGAAGTGGTGTATCCAATCATGCTCTTCCATAAAGTTATCTATGAGATAGCACATGAACCCTAGGTTTTCTATCATATTTTTTCCATCTAACAGTGGGATGTCATCGGAAGGTTGATACAAGTGGATTAAGAAGGTAGTTTTGGGAGGCTGTTTTAGGTGTGAGTGGTTAAATCTAATCGTGATGGTGTTGTCACTCTTTCTGGCAAAGATTGGCTCCTTGGACTGGAGAGATTGAGGATAGTCTCTCAACTTCTGATAGTTTGTGACCCATGAATCTGGGAGTACTTTTAGAAATTTATCTCTAGGTATATGCCTTAGGACCTGGACATATTGAGTAGTTCCGTTAGTGGTATCTATTTTCAATAACAAAGCATCACCATCACCTGGAAGGGAAAGATTCATAGCATGATTCTGAACCAGCCAAGCAACCTGGTAGTGGAGATCTTTCTCAGATATTAAATCTTTTTTGGAAAGCTATGGCATGGACTAAACCAATTTCATTTCATATACATGGAAAGGACTTAGACATCTACGTCGTGTGGACAAATAAAACTTCGTTATTCATGGAAAGTACTTAGGCATCTACGTTAAATGGATAAAGCCAACTTTATTTCAAAAACGTGGAAAGTAACTTCTGGGTTTCATTGTTGCCATCACAACAAGCTATACCTTTACTATGGTACTTCCTTACCCCCTAATCCAACCTATAGGATCGAAGTACCTATCCCTTTGGAAGAGAGAAAGCAAGAGCAAAAGAGTTTAGCTAACAATTATTTTTATTGATAGCAGAGAGAAACTATACAAGAGGTTTTTCGGTAGAGAAGCCGATGCCTCTAACCTAAATGCCTGGCTTACTTTTATAGAGGAAGGAAGCTTATTAGCTAAGCTAAGCTATGGATAAACATCAAATAAAATATTATAATTCCTATCCTAACATCTAAGGGATAGGCATTATCTGTTAATAAGAATAAGTCTTATCCTTTTAGAAGGGATAAGTATTATCTTTTATGACTAAATAAGCCTTATATTTATTCACACCAGGCCCTACTAACATATGGGGGCCAAATAAAAACAAAACAAACTATATTATTGGCATGTGACAACATGTACAAGCAGGTGAGTCAGTAGCTTGCAAGCTGGTGCATCAGCAGCTTCGAGGCATCTTGCAAGTAGGTTGATAAGCTTTTTGTCTTCGAAGTAGCTAAGTCGGCAGCTTTAAAAACCCATCTCAAGGGTCCCACTGAGGAGGGTTTCCTTGGATAGGAGGGTAACCCACTGGAAAGGGTAAACCACTGAGAAGGGTAACCCACTTGAGAGGGTAACTTTCTTGTACATGTCATCAGACATCATCTTTCAGGCAGTGTTGGATGGTACCAGTGGCAATGAGCTCACGTATCCTTCTTCTATCCATCAATCTACTCTGTGCTTTGTCCTAAGGTATTCTTGGCCTTCTAAGCTTCTCTTCATTAATCTGGTGAAGTAACTCTTTCTGAAGGATGAATCTTTGCATTCTTGATATGGAGCCTTCATCCGTATTCTTATGGATTCATCATTTTTGAACTCATATGGTGGCTGATAATCTTTTGTAGTTTGTTGGACTTCACTATCAGTATAACCCCATTTATTTTGAATGCATTGTTTTTTCTAGAGTGTGAAACATTATTCTTCACAGCCTTCATCTTCAAGAGAGAGAGTCAAATTAGGAAATTCCCAGAGTAATGAAATTTCCAACTGAGCTTGGACATCATGTCCTCTGATTCCTACCAGATGATACACAATAAAGGCCGTTGCATTGCAGGAACCCTTGAAGCATCAAATTCATTATAGTTATGGCTTGAACCACAGCATAAATCTTTTCAAATCTTGTTGGATTTGATAATAATGCTGAAAGGAAGAATACCTGAACTCCATGACGATATAATAGTTATGGTAAATATAGCAGAATAGCCATAGGAGTTCTTGTTGGAAGTCATCGGCTAGAATAAAGAACATATAACAGAAGCAATCTCCCAGATGTTGTCTGAATAGCTTTATGATAGGGTTGTAGCGCTTGGTGAAAACTTGAAGCTTATTGAAAGTCTAGCTTTATCAGAGGATAGATGGATCAGAAGGATCCAAATATCTGTTAAACTAATCTAGAGAGCAATTTACTATTCCTGATGTGTTAAGCAAGATAGACTGACTGGCCAATTTTTGGTTATCTTCTTTGGTACAGGATATCAGGTCGATATTATTAGCATTGATATCTCCTGATACTTTATAAATGTCTACTAAGAAAATTAATGTCCTCTGATGGTTCTTTTTTCAGTGCGTAGACCTCTTCAAGGTCGTCCTCTTTGTTGAGATAGATTCCAGCATAATCTGTATTTTCTTCAAAGAGGTGGACAAAGTCTTTTGACTTTTTGAGTTAAGGACGATGCTTTGCAATGTAACCAGGATTTCTGTAGATGAAGTAGCTATCAATCTTCCTCTGGTAATATACTGGACTTCTTTATTTAAAATACTGTCTTACCCAACTACCTTAGGCTCATTGTTTGTATGCCTGGGTAGTTTGAATCTCCTGAATAACTACTTTTATTGAGATCCCATCGGCGACTTGAATAGGGGAAATCAGACTTCGTGATAAGATTATTCCTACCACTGTAAGGATCATAAATCGGGTAGTTCTCAATAATTTGCTTTAGTAAAGATCTCTTCTTGCATAGATTGTGCAAGCCTGGAGGACAGCCTGCCTGGCATAGCTCGCATCTTTATAGAAGTCATTCAGCAGGATTCTGGTGTTAGCATAAGTGAGGATATTGGAGAATCAAGATGCAGGCTGATAGCATCATGTATTATTCTCTTATAGCCAGATTCTTCATCGTTCTGAAGGCCTGAGAAAGAGATAGAGTTGAATTGAAGGATTCCTCCACCTATGTTATTAGTTCTTGCCTCCTTTCTAAGACTGGATATTATTCAGAGACTGCTTGAGAAATCAAAGGTTTGCTGAAGTACTTCTCTAACATAGATGGGCATTACTCCTTAAGTATTTGGATTGAATGCTGCAAAGCATCTTCATCATCTTTGACCCATTCACTAGCATAAAGTTCATCATTGGCATCAGATAATTATCTACTAGTGCAAGCCTATGGTTGATCACTAATAAAGATGTCCTTGGATATTCCTTTCTCTATGCTGAAAGCAGATATGGGTATGTTTTCTGTAGCTGGATGAGGATCACCAAGATCTTTAGGACAATCCATGGTGGCTCGTATTTCCCTCTTTGCCTTTCTGGAATTGTGGCATCCTTTTGGAAAGTGTCCTTTGTCATGGCAGATGAAGAATTTAAACTTTCCTGGATCTTTCGTGCTGGAGGATTTGACATCTGTGCTGATAAAAAGTTCTTTGTCTGGTGGTTTCTTTTTTTGGCCTGTCTAAACTGCATGTATTCTTGTGCTTTGCCTGATGCCTTGATAGCTGAGAAGATCCTTCTAAATCAAGGAATAGATCTTCATACATATCAACAGAGTGGACAGATTATGAAAATTCATCGACATAGGGTTGTTGAACAAAGTTTCCTTATACTTCACTGAAGGAAGGTAGCCTGGATGCTGTGATGACTCTTTCTGCATAAGCTCATCACCCTTTGGAACAACAACACTCATGTTAAATTGATCGAGGTAGATCAAGTCAGCAGCCTTGTCATTGTTCTAGAGAAGACATATCTTCACAGAGACATATTCACCATTATTGGATTTCTCCTCGGAAATCTGCAAGTGATTATCTGAAGTAGTGGAATCTCGCTCACAGTTTGTGATCACCATATGAGCTGGATCAGCGGTGTTACTATTTTCCTTCAACTGTTCTTCAGGATCACAATCTTGTGATGCTCTCTGAGATAAAAGAACCTTTGATGGCTTGTCATAATAGGTTTCTATTCTTTGGATCTCTAGACCATCAATTGGGACTACAACAACTGGATCATGGCTAGTGGGAGCATATGCCGATACCATCTTATCAGTATCAAATAGAACCCAACTAGAATACATTATCTTTTTAACCGTTTGAGTCGTGGCATCTCTACTTGTCCATTCAACTTCTTGAGGTAAAGTTAATTACAAGGATGAACAAGGTAGAGAAGGTTGGTTTATTCTCTTTTGGCGAATATCCATATGGGAATATGGTAGATCCTCTAGAATTGGCATGGTTGTATCCCCTTTGGTGGGATGTCATGGCATCTTCCCTCTTCCATACAAACTTGGCAATGTTGAACTCCTTCTGTTTGTCAATAGGAACCATAGAAAATAGTGTTCGTATGGATAGATAAGGTAGTATGGTGGAAAAGGGATGGACTGAACCTCATGAAAGATATGTTTTAGGAAATTCGATTATTTCTTAGGCATTTTTGAGTTTGGCATAATCGTATTTCAGAAGAAGGATCTGTTTTTCCAGCGAGGCCATTTCCTTCCATTGTTGGTCAAGAAAATGTAGTATGGAGGATCCTAATGGTCATTTCTCACAATATATAGTTTGCAGATTGCTTTCCAGTGCTCTAATAAGTATGGCATGTTGAGGGGCACCTTAAGCATTTTCTTATTGGATAACATATGGAAATTTTGGAGCTTAGGTTAGGTTATCCTCTTTATTTTAGCGGACTAATGGGAAAGAATCTATGTGAATGAATGTAGAGAGGGGCTTCATAAGCATCTCAGGTTGAGTAGCTACTATAAAACTTCTTCTGGAGATTCTACAGTCACAATCAGTCGTCTATGGATAATGTCCTGAGAAAGGGCATATATGCCACATCAAACTACAACTCTCATGATTGAAGTTCCTTATCCGAGCATCCTATTTCATAAAGCCCAATGAGAAACTTGAGGATGGTGCATGGGTCTTTTATATCCGAAAAGTCATCACTTAGGTTGTACATGGGGATGTAGAAAATAGTTTTAGCTGGCCTTTTGAGATAGTGGTGGTCAAAATCATCAGTGGGGATAAGAGGTTAAGTATAGGCTCTCAACTTCTCATATTTAGTGACCCATAAAGTTGGGATAATGCTGACCAGATCATCCCTATATATGTTTCCCAGGATTTTGGAGCACTCTGTAGTTCTATGAGCGATGGTCAAGAATAGAGATTTCCTACCACTTGAAGGAAGTAGGTTTATGCAAAGGTTTTGAACTTGCTAGGCTACCTAAAGTGGAGAGTTGCCTGAATAGTATCTTTGTCCTATTGAGCATCGAGAATCTGGACTTTGATCTTCAAAGCCTTTATTAGATATGGATTAAATAACGGTATGTTAAAATTAGGGAACATGGTGACAAAGACTGTGCCATCATCATCCAGAATCATCTCCAATGTACTCAAGTTCTCATGTTGGTACTTTATGATTCTAGTATCAAGAAGAGAAAGATACACCACAACTAGCTGACCTTTTCTCCCCTGATATGTCAACCCAATTCGCACAGCACAAATATGGAGATGAGTAAATCCAAACTTTCCCATTACTGCTGAAAGTCCTTTAGAATCTGTAGTGATATGAATTGTTCCTTTGGAGCTGCCAGAATAGGGTGGTAAATAAGTGGTATTGCAACACAAATCTCTTTAACTCCTTGTAGCTTTTCTTGGACCATAGAGTTAATCTTTATCCTAGGATTGCATACCTTTTTTGCAATAGCAGAATAGGGATTTTGAAAAGGTTTGATGCACATCTGATGTTGTGATGGTAGGACCTCTACCTCATATGTATAGTCAACTTTACATGACAGCATATCACTAGGAGTAGAAGACATTTATCTTGACATAAGGAATGTAAAAACTAGATAAGGATACTATAGTAGACATATTTTTGGTTTTTTTTAGACTATAAAGTCTTAATTAGTACATAGCTATTCCGTATTTGCCTAAAATGGGTCTTACGATGGATCTCCCTGGCCTGTTGCCCTTAAAACGGTTGCAGAACATAAGGTGTACTAAGGCAGACCCCAAATCTTTATGTTCTTTCTCAGATATTGAATCTTTTTGGGAAGCTATGGTATGGACTAAGCCAATTTTTTTTCATATACATGGAAAGGACTTAGACATCTACGTCGTATGGACAAAGTCAACTTCGTTATTAATGGAAAGTACTTAGGCATCTACGTTGCATGGAAAAATCCAACTTGATTTCATAAACATGGAAAGTAACTTCGGGGTGCCATTGTTGCCATCACAATAAGCTAGCACGTCGCTGTAGTATTTCCTTACCCCCCTACTCCGACCTAGAGGATCGAAGTACCCATCCCTTTGGAAGAGAGAAAGAAAGAGCAAGAAAGTTTAGCCAACAAACATTTTTATTGGTATCAGAGAGAAACTATACAAGAGGTTTTTAGGTAGAGAAGCTGATGCCTCTAACCTAAAGGCCTAGGATTTCTTTTATGGAGGAAGGAAGCTTACTAGCTAAGCTAACCTATGGATAAACATCAAATAAAATATTACAATTCCTATCCTAACAGCTAAGGGATAGGCATTATCCACTAATAAAGATATGTCTTATCCTTTTGGAAGGGATAAGTATTTTCTTTTATGACTAGATAAGCCTTATCTTTATTCACACCGGACCCTTCTAACATGTGGGGGGCCAAATAAAAACAAAACACACTATGTTGTTGGCATGTAACATCATGTACAAGCAGGTGAGTCAGCAGCTTACAAGCAGGTGCTTTAGTAGCTTCACTGGTATCTTGCAAGAAGGTGGATAAGATCCTTGTCTTAGAAGTACCTAACTCAGCAGCTTCAAAAACCTATTTAAAAGGGTAACCCATTATGGAGGGTTTCCTTGGAGAGGAAGGTAACCCACTGAAAAGTGTAACCCATTAGAGAGGGTAACCCATCTGACATGGTTTTCTTGGAGAGGAGGGTAATCTACTATGAAGGGTAACCCACTGAAGAGGTTAACACACTGGGAAGGGTAACCCACTGGATAGGGTAACTTTCTTGCACATGCCATCTGATATCATCTTTCAGGCAGTGTTGGATGGTGCCTGTGGCGGTGAGCTCGCGTATCCTTCTTCCATCCACCAATCTACTAAGTGCTTTTTCCTAAGCTGTTCTTGGCCTTCCAAGCTTCTCTTCATCGATCTGGTGAAGTAACTCTTTCTGAAGGATAAATCATTGCATTCTTGAGGTTAAGCCTTCATACGTATACTTGTGGCTTCATTAGTTTTTAACTCATATAGTGGATGACATTTTGTCGTAGTTTGTTGGACTTCACTATTAGTATAGGCCTATTTGTTTTGAATGCATTGCCTTTTCTAGCGAGTGAAGCATTGTTCTTCACAGCCTTTATCTTCAGAGAAAGAGTCAAATTAGGAAATTCCCAGAGCAATAAAATTTTTAACTGAGCTTAGACCTAAGGGCCTGTGATTCCTACCAAATGATACAACATAAACGCTATTGCATCGTAGGAATCCTTGAAGTATCAATTCCAGTATTATCATGGCTTAAACCACATCATGAATCTTCTAAAAATCTTATTGGATTCGATCAGAATGCTGAAAGGCATAACACCTAAACTCCATGACGATATAATAGTTATGGTAAATATAGCAAAATAGCCATAGGAGTTCTTGCTAGAAGTCATCGGCTAGCATAACAAACACATAATAGAAGAGATATCCCGAATTTTCTCCAAACAACTTTATGATAGGGTTATGGTGCCTGGTAAACACTTGAAGCTTATTAAAAGTATTACTTTCTCAGAGGATAGAGGGATCTGAAGGATCCAAATATATACTTAACAGATCTACAGAGCAATCGATTATTTCAGAAGATAATTTTCCTGATGTGTTGAGCATGACAGACTAACTGGCAAATTTCTGGTTGTCTTCTCTAGTGTAGGATATCAGGTTGATATTATCAGTATTGTTATCTCCTAATACTGTATAAACATCTACTGAGAAGATGATTTCCTTTGATGGTTCTTCTTTTAGTGCAAAGACCACTTCAAGTTCGTCCTCTTCGTTAAGATAGATTCTAGCATAATTTGCTTTTTCTTCAAAGAGGTGGACAAAGTCCTTAGACTTCTTGAGTTCAGGACAGTTCTTTGCAAAGTAACCAGGATTTCAATAGATGAAGTATCTATCGATATTCCTCTAGTAATCTGCTAGACTTCTTCATCTGAAATACTTGGTTTGCCCAACTAGCTTAGACTCGTCATTTGGAGGCCTGCATAGTTTGAATCTCTTGAACAATAGCTTCCATTGGGATCCCACCTTTTTTTTCCTGCTGTAATGATAATTAAGAACTTGGTAGTTCTCAACGATCTAATTCAGTACATATCTCTTCTTATATAGAATATTCAAGGCCTAGAAGATGGCCTGCCTTGTGTAGCTCGCTTCTTTACAAACGTTATTCAGCAGGATTTTGGTGTTTGCGCAAGTGAGGATATCGAATAATCTAGATATGCAGGTTGATAGTATCATGCATTGTTCTCTTGCAGCTAGATTCTTCATCATTCTGAAGTCCTGAGGCAGGGATAGAGTTGAATCGATGGTTTTCTCTACCTCTATTATTGGTTCACGCCTTCTTTTTAGGACTGGATATTGTTTAGAGACTGGTTGAGAGAACTCTGGTGTTTTGAAGTGTTTCTCTAACATAGATGGACATTCCTCCTTAAGTATTTGGATTGAATAATGTAAAGCATCTTTATCACCTTTGACCCATTCACTAGCATAGAGTTCATCATTGGCATCAGATAACTGTCTACTAGTGTAAGCCCATGGTTGATCACTAATGAAGATGTCCTTGGATGTTCCTTTCTCGATGCTGAGAGCAGAGATGGGAACGTCTTTTGCAGCTAGATGAGGATCACCAAGATCTTCAGGACAAGACATAGAGGCTCATATTTCCCTCTTTGCCTTTCTAGATTTAGGACTTCCTTTTGAAATATTTCCGTTGTCATGAAAAATCAAGCATTTATGCTTGCCTAGCTCTTTTGTGCTGGAGGATTTGGCATCTGTGCTGATAAACAGTTCTTTGTTCGGTTGTTTTTTTCTGGCCCATCTGAACTACATATATCTCTTGTACCTTGCTTTACACCTTGATAGCTGAGGAGATCCTTCTATCTCAAGGGCTAGATATTCATGTATATCATCAGAGTGGACGGATTGGGGAAATTCATCCGACATAGGGTTATCGAACAAAGTTTCCTTTTACTATTTTGAAGGATGGGAGCCTTCATACTGTGATGACTCTTTCTGTATAAACTCATCACCCTTTGGAACAACAACACTCATGTTAACTTGATCGAGATGGATCAGGTCAGTAGCTTCGTCATTGTTCTAGAGAAGACATCTCTTCAGAGAGACATGTTCACCATTATGGGATTCCTCCTCGGATATCTGTAAGTGATTATCTGAAGTGGTGGAATCTCATTCACAATTTGTGATCATCATATTTTCTGGATCAGTGGTGTCATCATTGTCCTGTCATTGTTCTTCAGGATCACAATATTGTTATGCTCTCTTAGATAAAAGAGCCTCTGATGGCTCGTCATAATAGATTTCTGTTTTACGGATCTCCAGATTATCATCTGGGACTACAACAATTGGATTATGGCTGGCGGGAGCATATGTCGATACCATCTTATCAGTATTATATGGAAACCTACTAGAATACCTTATCTTCTTAACCCTTTGTGTCATGGCACTCTACTTGTCCATTTATCTTCTAAAGGTGAAGTGAATTGCATGGATGAACATGGTGGAGAAGGTTGGTTTATTCTCTGTGGAGAATACCATGTGGGAATACGATAGATCCTCTTGCATTGGCACGGTTGTATCCCTTTTGCATTTCCATGGCATCCTTCCTCTCTAATACGAATTTGGCGATGTCGAACTCTTCCTGTTCATCTTTAGAAACTAAAGAAAACAATGCTGGTATGGATAGATGAGGTGGGATGGTGGACAAGGGATGGACTATTTCTTAGGAGTTTTGGAGTTTGGCATAATCGTATTTCAGAAGATGGATCTATTTTTCCAATAAGGCGATTTCCTTCCGTTGTTGGTCAGTAAAATGTAGTATTAAGGATCCTATTAGGCATCTCTCCAACTATATATTTTGCATCCTTCTTTCTAGTGCTCTGATAAGTATGGCATATTATGGGGAAGCTGAAGCATTTTCTGATTGGACAACATACGGCGATTTTGGAGCTCGGGTTAGGTTATCCTCTTTAGTTTTATGGTATGATGGGTAAGCATCTATATGACTAGATGTAAAGAGGGGCATCATAAACATCTCAGGCTGAGTAGCGGTAGCAACCCTTCTTCTACAGATTCTACAGTTATAATCACTCATCCATAGGTAATGTCCTGAGAAAGGGCATTTACGCCACATCAGACTACGACCCTCATGATTGAAGTTCCTTATCCAATCATACTGTCTCATAAAGCCAGTGAGGAACTTAAGGATGGTGTCTGGGTCTTTTACATCTGAAAAGTCATCACTTGGGTTGTACATAGGGATGTAGAAGATGGCTTTGGGTAGCCTTTTGAGATAGTGGTGGTCAGAATCATCAATGGGGATGAGATATTGAGGATAGGCTCTTACCTTTTCATATTTAGTGACACATGAAGCTAGGATAATGCTGACCAGATCATCCCTAGATATTTTTCTCGAGATTTTGGTGCACTCTGTGGTTCTATCAGTGATGATCAAGAACAGAGAGTTCCTGCCACTTGAAGAAAGTAGGTTCATGTCATGGTTCTAGACTCGCCAGGCTATCTTACAGTGAAGAGTTTCCTGAGCAGCATCTCTAAGCATCAAAAATCTGGACTTGGATCTCCAATGCCTTCATTAAATGTGGATTAGCTTACGGTATGCTGAAGTCAGAGAACATGGTGACAAAGACTGTAGCATCATCGTCTAGAATCATCTCCGATGGACTCATGTTAGCACGTTGGTACTTATTGAATCTAGTATGAAGAATAGAAAGATGCACCACAACTGAGCGTCTTTTCTCCCATGATATGTCAACCCAATTCGTACAACACCAATATAGAGATAAGTAAATCCATGACTTTCCCATTGCTGCGGAAAGCCCTCTGGCATCTGTAGTGATATGAACTATTCGTTTGGAGATACCAGAATAGGGTGATGGATAAGTGGTGTAGCAGCAACAAATTCTTTAACTCCCTGTAGCTTTTCTTGGACCATAGAGTGAATCTTCTTCGTGGGATTGTATACCTTGTTTGCAACAGCGGAATAGGGATTCTGTAAAGGTGTGATACACATCTAATGTTGTGATGGTAGAACCTCTACCTCATATATATAGTCAAGTTTACATGACAGCGTATCACTAGGAGTAGCAGACATGTTTATCTTGACATAAGGATTCTAAAAACTAGATGAGGATTCTGTAGAAGACATATTTTTGGTTTTTTCTAGACTATAAAGACTTAATGTATTTGTTCTAAAGATCTATGGGAATGACTCAATAAAAGAGAAACTCTTTTTGTATTTTGTGGACTAACTCTATATATTTATTCTAAAGCTCTAAGGACAAAGAAAAGCAAATATTTGTCCTACAATCTATGAAAGTAACTACAACTCGATTATGTACAAGACGCAAAACACTATACTTTGAAAATACTAGCTCTGATATGTAACTAAAATTTTGACTCAAAAAGACTAATGTAAAAACAAAAGAAAATAAAAATGTAAAGCTGGCTCATGCATTTGCAATCAGTAGAGGTGGATGCAAACACCTGCTTCCTCGCGACCTCCAGGAGTAGGTATAGCTTTTATACCAAATAGACAGGGAGAAAGAGGGGCACGAAAAACTGTCGTAGAGAGCAGCCAGGTGGACAAGTAGTAGACCCTAAACTTTCCAACATGAAAGGCAGTTTCTCGACCATATAGGCAACTCGCCATACGTAATCAAAGATTTTGTCAATCACCACGGACACAGAGCCTAATGTTCCAACAGGTTTCAATACCATAGAGGTGGTATACCTTAGTAAGTCAAAGCTTTCATCAACACCACAGACATAGAGACTTACATTTCTAACATGACAAGCGATTCACGTCCATATAGGCAGCATGCCATCTGAAATCAAAGCTTTTAATCGACACACCATAGATTTCCTATGACTAAGCTACGCATCCATATAGATTGTTTGCTTTTTAGATACAAAGCCTTCACTACTCTTAACAGGATGGCTTGACTTTTGAACTGCAAGCTACACATAAAGGATGGTTTGCCTGGGCAACAAATACTTCACAACCCAAAAGAGGGATGGCTTGACTTTGCCAGTCTTAGAACTCATGAGATCCCTTCTCTTCTTAGTACACAACTTTTCGTATTTACCTAAAATGGATCTTACAGTAGCTCTCTCTGGCCTATTTCCCTCAAAACATACGTAGAACAAAATGTGTACTAAGGCATACCCCATTCACTAGCATAGAGTTCATAATTGGCACCAGATAACTGTCTACCAGTAGAAGATTATGGTTGATCATTAATAAGGATGTCCTCGGATGTTCATTTCTCTGCACTAAAAGCAGAGATAGAAATATCTTCTGCAGCTAGATGAGGATCATCAAGATCTTTAGGACAAGCGATGGAGGCTCATGCTTCCTACTTCGCCTTTTTGGATTTGGGAAATCCTTTTGCAAAGTGTCCTTTGTCATCGTAGATGAAGCATTTATGTTTGCCTGGATTTTTTGTCCTGGAAGATTCAGCATCTGCCCTGATAAATAGTTCTTTTTCTGGCGATTTCTATTTTCTAGCCCATCTGAACAACATATATCTTTTGTGCCTTGCCTGACGCCTTGATAGTTGAGGAGATCTTTCTAGCTCAAGGGTTAGATATTTATGCGTATCATTAGAGTGGACAGAATGGGAAAATTCATCTGACATAGGGTTGTCGAACTAAGTTTCCTTATACTTCTCTGAATGATGGGAGCCTATATGTTGTGATGACTCTTTCTGCATAAGGTCATCACCCTTTAGAACAACAACACTCGTGTTAACTCAATCGAGGTAGATCAGGTCAGCAACTTTTTCATTATTCTAGAGAAGGCATCTTTTCATAGAGATATGTTCACTATTATGGGATTCCTCCATGGAGATCTATAAGCAATCATCTGAAGTGATGGAATCTCATTTACAGTTTATGATCATCATATATGCTAGATCTGCGGTGTCATTGTTATTCTGCAATTATTCTTAGGATCACAATCTTGTGATTCTCTCTGATAAGAAAGAACCTCTGATGGCTCATCATAATAGGTTTTTATTCTCTAGATCTCTAGATCATCAGCTAAGACTACAGCAACTATATCATGGCCGATAGGAGCATGTGTCGATACCATCTAATAAGTATCGCATGGAACCCGACTAGAATACCTTATCTTCTCGACCTTTTGTGTCATGGAATCTCTTCTTGTCCATTCAGATTCTAGAGGTGAAGTGAATCACATGAATGAACAAGGTAGAGAAGGTTGATTTATTCTCTGTGGAGAATATCTATGTAAGAATACGGTAGATTCTCTGGCATTAGCACAATCGTATTCCCTTTGGGATTCTATAGAATCTTTCTTCTCCCATACATTCTTAGCGATGTCAATTTCCTCTTGTTCATAAATGGGAATGGGAGAGAATAACGTTGGTATGGATAGACAATGTAGGATGATGGAAAAGGGCTGGACTGAATCTCATAAAGGGCATGGTTTGGGAAATACGGTCGTGTTTTGGGCATTTTTGAGTGGATGATTATATTTTAGGAAATGGATTTGTTCTTTTAACAAGGTTATTTCTTTCTATTGTTGGTCAAGAAAATGTAGTATCGAGGATCTTATTGGGCATTTTTTAGACTGTATTGTTTGTAGCCTGCTTTCTAGTGCTCTGATAAGTATAGCATGTTGAGGGGCAGCTGAAGCATTATCCAATTGGATAACAGATGGCAATTTTGGATCTCGGGTTTGGTTATCCTCTTTAAATCAATTGTTTAATGGGTAAGAACCTGTGTGAATAGGTGGAGAGAGGGGTGTTATAAATATCTCAGGCTGAGTAGTCACAACAACCCTTCTGCTGCAGATTCTAAAGTCACAATCAGTCGTCCATAGGTAATGTCCTGAGAATGGGAATTTACTCCACATCAGACTACGACCCTTATGATTGAAGTTCTTTATCCAATCATGTTGTCTCATAAAGACAGTGAGGAACTTAATGATGGTGTTCGGATCTTTTACATTTGAAAAATCATCATTTGGGTTGTACATGGGGATGTAGAAGGTGGTTTTGGGTGGCCTTTTGAGATAGTGGTGGTTGGAATCATGTGTGTGGATGAGAGGTTAAGGATAGGCTCTCAACTTCTCATATTTAGTGACCTATGAATCTGGGATAATGCTGACCAGTTCATCTCTAGATATGTTTCTCAGGATTTTGGTGCACTCTCTGGTTTTATCAGCGATGGTCAAGAACAGAGAGTTCCTGCCAATTGAAGGAGTAGGTTCATGTCATGGTTCTGAACTTGCCAGGCTATCTGAAAGTGGAGAGTTGCCTTACCGTCATCTCTATACTATTGAGCATCGAGAATCTAGACTTGGATCTTCAACGCTTTTATTAGATGTGGATCAGCTAATGGTATGTTGAAGTTAGGGAACATAGTGACAAAGACTGTACCATTATCATCCAGAATCATCTTCGATGTACTCAAGTTCGCATATTGGTACTTATTGAATCTAGTATCAAGAAGATAAAGATGCACCACAACTGGCTGGCCTTTTCTCCCAGATATGTCAACCCAATTCATACATCACCTATAAAGATATGAGTAAATCCAAGACTTTCCCATTGCTACGGAGAGTCCTCTGGCATGTATAGTGATATAAACTATTTCTTTGGAGCTACCAGAATAGGGTGCTGAACAAGTGGTGTAGTAGCAACAAATTCTTTAACTCCTTGTAGCTTTTCTTGGACCATTGAGTGAATCGTCATCCTAGGATTGTATACCTTCTTTGCAACATCGGAATAGGGATTTTGTATAGGTGTAACATACATCTGATGTTGTGATGGTATCACCTCTACCTCATATATATAATCAATTTTACATGAAAGCGTATCACTAGGAGTAGCAGACATGTTTATCTTGACATAAGGATTGTAAAAATTGGATGAGGATTCTGTAGTAGACATATTTTTGGGTTTTGCTGGACTATAAAGACTCAATGTATTTGTTCTAAGGATATATGGGAAAGACGTAATAAAAGAGAAACTCTGTTTGTATTTTGTGGATGGACTCTATATATTTGTGCTAAAGTTCTAAGGACAAAGCAAAACAAATATTTGTTCTAAAATCAAAGAAAGTAACTACGACTAGATTATGTACATTACACAGAAAACTATACTTTGAAAACACTGACTTTGATATGTAACTAAAACTATAACTCAACAATACTAAAGTAAAAACAAAACAAAATAAAAATATAAAGTTGGCTCATGCATTTGCAATTAGCAAAGGTGGATGCAAACTCCTGCTTCCTCTAGAACTCCAGGAGTGGGGTTGGGTCTGATACTAAGTAGACGGGGAGGAAGAGGGACATAGAAGACTGTCGGAGAGAGTAGTCAGGTAGGTAGGTTGCAGACCCCAAACTTTCCAACATGAAAGGCAGTTTCTTAACTGTACAAGTGGCACGCCATACGACATCAAAGCTTTGTTCAAACACCACAGACACAGAGCCTAATGTTCCAAAAGGTTTCAACACCATGGAGGCAGTATACCTTAATAAGTCAAAGCTTTCATTAAAACCATAGACATAGAGAGTAACCTTTACAATATAACAGGCGATTACGTCCATATAGGCGGCATGCCATACAAAATCAAAGCTTTTAATCGACACGCCACAGCTTTCCTATGACTGAGCTACACATCCGTATAGATGGTTTGATTTTTATCTACAAAGCCTTCACAAACCTTAACGGGATAGCTTTACTTTAGAATTGTAATCTACATATCAAGGATGGTTTGCCTCAGCAACAAAGCCTTCACAATCCAAAAAAGGGATGGCTTGACCTTGCCAGTCTTAGAACACATGAGATCCCTTGTATCTTTAGTACACAATTGGTCCATATTTGCGAAAAATAGGACTTACAGTGGCTCTCTCTGGCCTGTTGCCCTCAAAATGGCCGCATAACAAAAGGTGTACTTAGGCAGACCCCAGATCTTCATGTTCTTTCTCAAACATTGAATCTTTTTGGAAAGCTGTGGAATGGACTAAGCCATTTTAGTTTCATATACATGGAAAGGACTTAGCCATCGACACCATGTGGACAAAGCCAACTTTGTTATTCATGGAAAGTACTTAGGTATATACGTTGCGTGGACAAAGCCAACTTTATTTCATAAACATGGAAACTAACTTTGGGGTCCCATTGTTGCTGTCGAAATAAGCTAGCACTTCACTGTTGTATTTCCTTACCCCCCCCCCCCCTACTATGACCTTGAAGATCAAAGTACCCATCCCTTTGGAAGAGAGAAAGAAAGAGCAAAATAGTTTAGCCAACAAATATTTTTATTGATAGCAGAGAGAAACTATACAAGAGAAATCTTTTTGTATTTTGTGGACTGACTCTATATATTTGTGCTAAAGTTCCAAGGACAAAAAGTAAATCAAATATTTGTTATAAAATCTATGAAAGTAACTACGACTCAATTGTGTACCTAAAACTATGACCCAACAAGACTAAAGTAAAAACAAAAGAAAGTTAAAATGTAAAGCTGGCTCACGCATTTGCAATCAGCAGAGGTGGATGCCAACTCCTATATCCTCCCATCCTATGGGAGTGGCGATGGCTCTTATACCAAAGAAATATAGAGGTAGAGGGGCACAAAAAAATAAAGAAGACTGTCGAAGAGAGCAGCCAGGCGGACAGATAGCATACCCTGAACTTTTCAACATGAAAGGCAGTTTCCAACTATGTAGGAAACACGCCATACAAAATCATAGCTTTGTAAAACACCACATACACAGAGGCTAATGTTTCGATTGGTTTCAACACCATAGAGGTGGTATACCTTACCAAGTCAAAGATTTCGTGAACACCACAAACATAGAGACTAACCTTTCCAACATAACAAGCAATTCACATCCATTTAGGCTATGATCTTGAGGTACCTCAAAGGTTATCTTGGTAAAGGGATTGATCAAGAAAGATCTTTTGTTCTTCTTATGCCATATGAAATAAAAGCTTTTAATTGACACGCCATAACTTTCCTACGACTAAGCTACACATCCGTATAGACAGTTTGAATTTTAGATACAAAGCCTTCATAACCCTTAATGAGATAGCTTGACTTTGGAACTACAATATACACATCAAGGATGGTTTGCCTCGGAAAAAAAGCCTTCACAACCCAAAAGAGGGATGGCTTGACTCTGCCAGTCTTGGAACACACGAGATCCCTTGTATCCTTAGTACATAGTTGTTCCATATATTCCTAAAATAGGTCTTATGGTGGCTCTATCTAGACTATTTCCCTCAAAACAGCCACAGAACAAAAGGTGTACTAAGGCAGACCCCAGATCTGCGTGTTTTTTCTCAGATATTGAATCTTTTTAGAGAGCTATGGCATGGACTAAGCCAATTTCATTTCATATACATGGAAAGGACTTAGACATATACGTCGTGTGTACAAAGCCAACTTCATTATTCATAGAAAGTACTTAAGCATCTACGTTGCATGAACAAAGCCAACTTCATTGCATAAACATGGAAAGTAACTTCGGGGTGCCATTGTTTTTGTCATAGTAAACTAGTACTTCACCGTAGTATTTCCTTACCCCCCTCCCCCCAATCTAACCTAGAAGATAGAAGTACCCATATCTTTTGAAGACAAAAAGCAAGAGCAAGATAGTTTAGCCAATAAATATTTTTATTAATAGTAGAGAGAAATTATACAAAAGGTATTTAGGTAGAGAAATTGATGCCTCTAACCTAAAGGCCTACGATTTATTTTATAGAGAAAAGAAGCTTACTAGATAAGCTAATCTATGGATAAACATCAAAGAGAATATTACAATTCCTATCCTAACAGCTACCGGATAGGCATTATCCGCTAATAAGGATAAGTCTTATCCTTTTGGAAGGGATAAGCATTATCTTTTATGACTAGATAATTCTTATCTTTATTCACACTGGGCCCTACTAACATGCTGGGGGGAAATAAAAATAAAACAAACTATGTTGGTGGCATGTGACAACATGTGCAAGAAGGTAAGTTAGCAACTTGCAAGCAGGTGCATCTTCATCTTCACAGGCATCTTGCAAGCTGGTGGATAAGCTCCTTATCTTCAAAGTAGCTGATTTAGCATCTTCAAAAACCCATCTAAAAGGGTAACCCACTAAGGAGGGTTTTCTTTGAGAGGAGGGTAACCCATAGGAAAGGGTAACCCACTGGCGAGGGTAACCAATCTGATAGGGTTTTCTTGGAGAGAAGGGTACCGTACTAGGAAGGGTAACCCACTGGAGAGGGTAAATTTCTTGCACATGTCATCTGACTTCATCTTTCAGGAAGTGTTGGATGGTTCCAGCGGTTATGAGCTCGTGTATCCTTTTCCATCCACCAATCTACTCTGTGCTTTTGCTTGAGGCATTCTTTGCCTTCCAATCTTCTCTTCATCTATCTAGTGAAGTAACTCTTTATAAAAGGTGAATATTTGCATTATTTAGATGGAGCCTTCATCTGTATGCTTGTGGCTTTATCAGTTTTGAACTCATACGGTGGCTGATATTCTATTATAGTTCATTGGACTTTACTATCCATATAGTCATATTTATTTTGAATGCATAGCTTTTTCTAGAGAGTGAAGCATTGTTCTTCGCCACCTTTATCTTCAAGAGAGAATGTCGAATCAAAAAATTCCCAAAGTAATAAAATTCTCGACTGAGCATGGACATCAAGGCCTATGATTCCTACCAGATGATACAACATAAAGGTTGTTGCATTGCAGAACCCTTGAAGCACTGAACCTAGTATAGTCTTGTTTTGAACCACAACAAAAATCTTATCAAATCTTGTTGGATTCAATCAGAATGTGAAACGGCATAACACCTGAACTCTATGACAATATAATAGTTATGGTAAATGTAGCATAATAGCCATAGGAATTTTTGCTAGATGTTATCGGCTAGTATAATGAACACATAAAAAAAAGATATCCTGGATGTTCTCCGAATAGCTTCATAATAGGGTTGTGGCTCCTGGTGAACACTTGAAGCATATTGAAAGTCTGGCTTTCTCGGAGGGTAGATAGATCTGAAGGATCCAAATATATGTTTAATAGATCTAGAGAGCAATCTGTTATTCCAGAAGATAGTATTCCTGATATGTTGAGAATGACACATTGATTGGATAATTTTTGGTTGTCTTCTCTGGTGCAGGATATCAAGTAGAGATTATTAGCATTGATATCACCTGATATTGTATAAACATCTACTGAAAAAATGATGTCCTCGAATGGTTCTTCTTTCAGCGCGAAGACCGCTTCAAGGTCATCCTCTTTGTTGAGCTAGATTCCAGTATAATCTGTTTTTTCTTTAAAGAGGACGATAAAGTCCTTCAACTTCTTGAGTTGAGGACAGTGCTTTGTAGAGTAACCAGGATTTTTGTAGATAAAGTAGCTATCGATCTTCCTCTGGTAATCTATTGGACTTCTTTGAATGAAATACCTGGTTTGCCCAACTACCTTAGGCTCATCATCTGGAAGCCTGGGTAGTTTGAATCTTCTGAACAACAGCTTTCACTGCGATCCCTCCTACCATCTTGAACAGGGACAATCGAACTTCATAGTAAGAATGTTCCTGCCACTATAAGGATTAAGAACCAGAAAGTTCTCAATAATTTGCTTTAGTACATATAAGGCCTAGAGGATAGCCTTCATGGTATAGCTCGCGTCTTTACAGAAGTCATTCAGCAGGATTCTGGTGTTGGCGTAAGTAAGGATATGGAAAAATCTAGATATACAAGTTGATAGAAAAGACAGACTGCTTCAAGGTCATCCTCTTTTTTGAGATAGATTCCAGCATGATCTATTTTTCTTCAAAGAGGTGGACAAAGTCCTTCAACTTCTTGAGTTGAGGACAGTGCTTTGCAAATTAACCAAGATTTTTGTAGATGAAGTAGACATCGATCTTTCTCTGGTAATCAGCTGGACTTCTTCGTCTAAAATACCTAGTTTGCCTAACTACCTTAGGATTATCGTTTGAAGGCATGGGTAGTTTGAATCTCCTAAACAACAACTTTCACTATAAACCCACCTGATGGCTTGAATAGGGACAGTCAGACTTCATAACATGATTGTTCCTACCATAATAATAATCAAGAACTAGGTAGTTCTCAATGATCTGATTAAGTATAAATCTTTTCATGTATAGACTATTCAAGGCCTGGAAGGTGTCCTTACTAGTATAGCTCACATCTTTGCAGAAGGTTTCTAGTAGGATTCTAGTGTTGGCGACAAAGTTTTGGAATATGAGATAATTGGTTTCATCCACAAGTCCAAGCATATTCTACCAGCATGTGATAGTTTTAGAGAATCTAGATGTGCAGTCTGATAGTATAATGCATTCCAGATTCTTCATCATCGTAAAAGTTTTGAAGTCCAAAGAAAGCAATAAAGTTGAAGCAATGATTTTCTCTGCCTTTATTTTTGGTCCTTGCCTCCCTTCTAGGATTGGATCACTAGTCAACTTAGATTGCTCGGATACTAGTCGAGAGACTGCTAGTTTGTTAGAGTGGTTTTCTAACATAGATGGACATTCCTCCTTAAGTATTTGGATCGAATATTGTAAAGCATCTTCATCACCTTTGACCCATTCACTAGCATAGAGTTCATCGTTGGCACCAGATAACTATCTACTAGTGGAATCCTGTGGTTGATTACTAATGATGATGTCCTCGAATGTTTCTTTCTCTATGCTGAAAGCAAAGATGGAAATGTCTTCTGTAGTTGGATAAGGATCACCAAGATCTTTAGGACAAGCCATGAAGGCTCATGCTTCCCTCTTTGCCTTTCTGGATTTGGGACATCCTTTTACAAAGTTTCCTTTGTCATGGCATATGAAGAATTTATGCTTTCCTGGATCTTTCATGCTGGAGGATTCAAAATCTATTCTGATAAATAGTTCTTTGTCTGGCGGTTTATTTTTTTTGGCCCATCTGAACTGCATGTATCTCTTGTTCCTTGCCTGATGCCTAGATTGCTGAGGAGATCCTTCTAGCTCAAGGGATAGATCTTCATGCGTATCATCAGAGTGGACAGATTGGTAAAACTCATCCGACATGGGGTTGTCGAATAAAGTTTCCTTATGCTTCTCTGAAGGATGGGCGCCAGTACGATGTGATGACTCTTTCTATATAAGCTCATCACCTTAGGAACAACAACACTCATGTTAACTCAACCAAGGTGAATTAGGTCAGCAGCTTTGTCATTGTTCTAGAGAAGACACATCTTCAGAGATACATGTTCGCCATTATGGGAATCCTCTTCAGAGATTTGCAAGCAATCATCTAAAGTGGTGGAATCTTGTACACAGCTCGTGATCATCATGTGTGTTGTATCTACATCATTGTCATTGTTGTCCTATAATTGTTCTTTTAGATCACAGTTTGGTGATGCTCTTTGGATAGAAGGAGCCTCTGATAGATCATACTTATTATTTGTACTCTGAATCACAGGATCATCAGCTGAGACTACAATAACTGCACCATGGCTGATGGGGGCGTAAGTCGACAGTATCTCATCAATATCACATACAACCTATCTAGAATACTTTATCTTCTCGATGCTTTGTGTCATGGCATCTCTACTTTTCTATTCATCTTCTAAAGTAGAAGTGAATCTCATGGATGAATAGTGCAGAGAAGGTTGGTTTATTATTTGTGAAGAATATCCATTTGCGAATATGGTAGATACTTTGGCATTTTGTTGTATGGCACGGTCGTACTCCATTTGGGTTGCCATGGCATCCTTTCTATCCTATACAAATTTAGTGATGTCAAACTTCTCTTGTTCATCTTTGGGAGTTGGAGAAATAAATTCTGGTATTGATGGATGAGATAGGATAGTGGAAAAGGGCTGGACTGAACCCTGGTGAAGGATATGTTTTGGGAAATACAATTATTTCTTGGGTATTTTGGAGTTTGGCATAATCGTATTTCAGAAGATGGATCTGTTTTTCCAATGAGGCTATTTCATTACATTATTGGTTAAGAAAATGTAGTATTGAGGAGCCTATTAGGCATCTCTGAGACTGTATAGTTTGTAGCCTACTTTCTAGCACTCTGGTAAGTATGGCATGTTGAGGGGTAGCTAAATCAATATCCGATTGGATAACATATGGCGATTTTGGAGCTCGAGTTAGGTTATCCTCTTTATTTTGGTGTTCGAACGGGCCTTTTGAAATAGTGGTGGTCGAAATCATCAGTAGAGATGAGAGGTTGAGGATATGCTCTCAAATTCTCTTATTTAGTGACCCATGAAGTTGGGATAATGGTGACCAGATCATCCCTAGATATGTTTCTCGAGATTTTGGTGCAATTTGTGGTTCTATCAGCAATGGTCAAGAAAAGAGAGTTCCTGCCACTTGAAGGAAGTAGTTTTATGTCATGGTTCTAAATTCACCATGCTATCTGACAATGGAGATTTGCCTGACAAGCATCATGGTGACAAAGACTGAACCATCATCGTCCAGAATTATTACCGATGTACTCAAGTTCGCATGTTGGTACTTATTGAATCTAGTATCAATAAGAGAATATGTGCCACAACTGGCCGACCTTATATCCCCTGATATGTCAACCCAATTCGCATAGCACCAATATGGAGATGAGTAAATTCAAGACATTCCCATTGTTGTGGAAAGTCCTATGGCACCTGTAGTGATATGAACTGTTCCTTTGGAGCTAGCAAAATAGTATGCTGAACAAGTGGTGTGGCAGCGACAAATTCTTTAACTACTTGTAGCTTTTCTTAGACCATAGAGTGAATCTTCATCCTGGGATTTCATAACTTCTTTGCAATAGTGCAATAGGGATTTTGTAAAGGTGTGATACACATCTGATGTTGTGATGGTATCACCTCTACCTCATGTATATAGTAAAGTTTACATGACAGCATATCCCTAGAAGTAGCAAACATATATATCTTGACATAAGGATTTTAAAAACTAGACTAGGATTCTGTAGTAGACAAATTTTTGGTTTTTTTTGGACTATAAACTCTCAATGTATTTGTTCTAAGGATCTATAGGAAAGACTCAATAAAAGAGAAACTCTTTTTGTATTTTGTGGACTAACTTTATATATTTGTGGTAAATTTCTAAGGACAAAGTAAACCAAATATGTGTTCAAAAATCTATGAGAGTAACTAGGACTCGATTATGTTCAAGACGCAGAACACTATACTTTGAAAACACTGACTCTGATATGTAACTAAAACTATGTAAAGCTGGCTCACGCCTTTGCAATCAGCAGAGGTGCATGAAAACTCCTGCTTCCTCCCATCCTTCAGGAGTGGGGATGGCTCTAATATCAAATAGATCAGGAGACAAAGGGAATGGAATACTACTAGAGAGATCATCCAAGAGGACAGGTAACAGACCCCGAACTTTCCAACATGATAGGTAGTTTTATGACCATGCAGGCGGCACGCCATATGAAATCAATGCTTTTGTCAAACACCACAGACATAGAGCCTAACATTCCTATAGATTTCAATACCATGGAGTTGGTATACCTTAACAAGTCAAAGTTTTCATCAACACCACAGACATAGAGAATAACTTTTCCAACATGACAGGCAATTCAATCCATATAGTCGGCATGCCATACGAAATCAAAGCTTTTAATTAACATACCACAGCTTTCCTATGACTGAGTTATGCATCAGTATAGTTGGTTTTCTTTTTAGCTACAAAGACTTCATAACCCTTAACGGGATGGCTTGACTTTGGAATTTCAAGCTACACATCAAGGATGTTTTGCCTCAAAAACAAAACCTTCAATACCCAAAAGAGGGATGACTTGACTTTGATAGTCTTAGAACACATGAGATCCCTTATCTCCTTAGTGGACAACTATTTCGTATTTGACTAAAATGGGTCTTACGGTGGGTCTCCCTAGCTTCTTTCCCTAAAAACGGCTGCAGAACAAAAGGTGTACAAAGGCAGACCCTTGATCTGCGTGTTCTTTATCGGATATTAAATCTTTTCGGAAATCAATGGCATAGACTAAGCTAATTTTGTTTCATATAAATGGAACGGATTTAGCCATCTACGTTGTGTGGATAAATCAAACTTTGTTATTCATGGAAAGTACATAGGCATCTACGTTGTATGGATAAAACCAACTTTATTTCATAAACATGGAAAGTAACTTTGGGGTGCCATTGTTTCTGTCGCAACAAGTTATCACTTCGTTGTAGTATTTCCCAACCCCCTACTATGACCTAGAGGATCGAAGTACCCATCCCTTTGGAAAGAGAAAGCAAGAGCAAGAGAGTTTAGCCAACAAATATTTTTATTAATAGCAGAGAGAAACTAATCAAGAGGTTTTTAAGTATAGAAGCTAATTCCCCTAAACTAAAGGCCTAGGCTAGCTTAATAGCTAATCTAAGCTACGGTTTCCTATCCTAATAGCTAAGGGATAGGTATTATCCATTAATAAGGAAAGTCTTATCTTTTTAAAAGGGATAAGCATTATCTTTTATGACTAGATAAGCTTTATATTTATTTACACTGTACCCTACTAATATGTGGGGGTCCAAATAAAAATAAAACAAACTACTTTGTTTGTATGTGATAGCATGTGCAAGTAGGCGAGTCAGCAGCTTGCAAGTAAGTGCATCAGCAGCTTCAGAGGCATCTTGCAAGCAGGTGGATAAGCTCCTTGTCTTCAAATTAGTTGAGTCAGTGGCTTCAAAAATCTATCTGAAAGGGTAACCCGGTAAGGAGGGTTTCCTTAGAGAGGAAGGTAACCCACTGGGAAGGGTAACCCACTAGAGAGGGTAACCTACTGGTAAGGGTAACCCATTGGAGAGGGTAACTTTCTTTCATATGTCATCTGACGTCATTTTTCAGGCGGTGTTGGATAGGGACGGCGGTGGTAAGCTCCTGTATCTTTCTTCCATCCACCAATCTACTCTGTGTTTTTTCCTGAGGAATTCTTGGCCTTCCAAGCTTCTCTTCATTGATCTGGTGAAGTAACTCTTTCTGAAGGATGAATCTTTGCATTCTTGAGGTAGAGCCTTCATCTGTATGCTTGTGGTTTCATTATTTTTGAACTCATATGGTGGCTGACATTCTATTATAGTTCATTGGACTTCACTATCAGTATAATCCTATTTCTTTTGAATACATTGCTTTTATTGGAGAGTGAAGCATTGTTCTTCACAGCCTTTATCTTTAAGAGAGAGAGTTGAATCTGGAATTTTCTAGAGTAATGTAATTTCTGACTGAGCTTATATATCATGGCCTGTGATTACTACCACATGAAATAACATAAAAGCCGTTGCATAATTGGAACCCTTGAAACATCGAATCCAGTATAGTTTTGGTTTGAACCACATCATAAATCTTTTCAAATCTTGTTGTATTCGATCGAATGTCGAAAGGCATAGCACCTGAACTCCATGACCATATAATAGTTATAGTAAATATATTAGAATAGTCATAAGAGTTCTGGCTAGAAGTCATCATCTAGCATAATAAACACATAATAGATGAGATATCCTGGATGTTCTTCGAACATCTTTATGATAGGGTTGTGGTACCTGGTGAACACTTGAATGTTATTGAAAGTCCGGCTTTCTCAGAAGATAGATGGATCTGAAGGATCCAAATATCTATTTAATAGATCTATAGAGTAATCTGCAATTTTGAAATATAATATTCCTGATGTGTTGAGCATGACAGATTGACTGGCCGATTTCTGGTTGTCTTCTTTGGTGTAGGATATCAAGTAGAGATTATCAATATTGATATCTCCTGATACTGTATAAACATCTCCTGAGAAGATAATGTCCTCTGATGGTTCTTTTTTAGTGTGAAGACTGCTTCAAGGTCATCCTCTTTGTTGAGATAGATTCAAGCATGATTTGATTTTTCTTCAAAGAGGTAGACAAAGTCCTTCGACTTCTTGATTTGAGTACATTACTTTGCAAAAGTAACCAGGATTTCTATAGATGAAGTAGCTATTGGTCTTTCTCTAGTAATTTGCTGGACTTCTTCATCTGAAATACCTGGTTTACCCAACTACCTTAGGATCGTCATTTGAAGGCCTAGGTAGTTTGAATTTCCTAAAGAACAGCTTTCGTTGAGATCCTATCTGGCGCTAAGAACAGGGGCAATCGAACTTCATAACAAGATTATTCCTGCCATTGAAGGATCAAGAACTGGGTAGTTCTCAATAATCTGCTTTAGTACATATCTCTTCTTGCATTGATTGTGCAAGGCTTGGAGGATAGTCTTCCTGGCATAGCTCGCATATTTGTAGAAGTCATTCAGTAGGATTCTAGTGTTGGCACAAGTGAGGATATTGGAGAATCTGGATATACAGGCTAATAGCATCATGCATTGTTCTCTTGCAGCTAGATTTTTTATTGTTCTGAAGTCCTGAGGTAGGGATAGAGTTGAATCCATGGTTTTTTCTTTCTCTATTTTTTGTTCTCACCTCTTTCCTAGGATTGGATATTGTTTGAAGACTGGTTGAGTGACTACTGGTTTGCTGAAGTATTTCTCTAACATAGATGGACATTCCTCCTTAAGTATTTAGATTGAATGATGTAAAATATCTTCATCACCTTTAACCCATTCACTAGCATAGAGTTCATTATTGCCATCTAATAACTGTTAACTAGTGGAAGCCTGTGGTTGTTCACTAATAAAGATGTCCTCAAATGTTACTTTCTTTGCACTTAAAGAAGAGATGGGAATGTCTTCTGCAGTTGGATGAGGATCACCGAGATCTTCAGGACAAGCCATGCAGGCTCGTGCTTCTCTCTTTTACTTTCTAGATTTGGGATATCTTTTATAAAAGTGTCCTTTGTCATGGAAGATAAAGTATTTATGCTCTGCCTGGATCTTTTTTGCAAGAGGATTCGACATCTATGCTGATAAATTGTTCTTTGTCTGGCGGTTTCTTTTTTTTTAGCCAGTCTGAATTGCATGTATCTCTTGTACCTTGCCTAACTCCTTGATTGCTGAGGAGATCCTTCTAGATTTAAGGCTAGATCTTCATCCGTATTCAAAGTTTCCAACATAGGGTTGTCGAACAAAGTTTCCTTTTACTTTTTTGAAGGATGGGAGCCTGCATACTGTGATGACTCTCTCTGCATAAGCTCATCACCATTTTGAACAATAACACTCGTGTTAACTCGATCGATGTGGATTAGGTCAGCAGCTTTGTCATTGTTTTGAAGAAGATATCTCTTCAAAGAGACATGTTCACCGCTATGGGATTCCTCCTAGGAGATCTACAAGAGATTATCTAAAGTTGTGGAATCTCGTTCACAGTTTGTGATCATCTTATGTATTGGATCAGCGATGTTGTCATTGTCCTACAATTGTTCTTCAAGATCACAATTTTGTGATTCTCTCTGAGATGAAAAAACCTCTGATGGCTCATCATAATAGGTTTCTATTCTCTGGATCTCTAGATCATCAGTTGGGACTATAGCAATTGGATCATGGCCAGTGGGAGCATATGTAGATACCATCTTATCAGTATCATATGGAACCCAACTAGAATGTTTTATCTTCTTGACCCTTTGTGTCACGGCATCTCTACTTGTCCATTCAGTTTTTAGAGGTGAAGTGAATTGCATAGATGAACAAAGTGGAGAAGGTTGGTTTATTCTCTATAAAGAATATCCATGTGGGAATAGGATAGATCTTCTGGAATTAGCACAGTCGTATCTCTTTTGGTGGGCTTCCATGGCATCTTTCCTCTTCAATAAAAACTTGGCAATGTCAAACTCCTCCTTTTCATCAATAAGAACCGGAGAGAACAACATTGGTATGGATGGACAAGGTGGGATGGTGAAAAAGGGCTGGACTAAACCTTATAAAGGGTATGGTTTGGTAAATACGGTCGTGTTTTGGGCATTTTGGAGCTTAGCATGATCGTATTTTAGGATATGGATTTGTTCTTCTAATGAAGTTATTTCCTTCTATTATTGGCCATAAAAATATAGTATAGAGAATCCTATTGGGCATTTTTCCTTCCTATTGAGAGGAAGGGTTTCCTTGGAAAGAAGGGCAACCTTCTGGAAAGGGTAACCCACTGAAGAGGGTAACCCACTGGGAAGGGTAACCCACTTGAGAGGCTAACTTTCTTGCCCATGTCATCTTACATCATCTTTTAGGAAGTGTTGGATGGTGCCGGCGGCAATGAGCTCGTGTATCCTTCTTTCATCAACCAATCTACTCTATTTTTCTGCTTTAGGCATTCTTGGCCTTCCAAGCTTCTCTTCATCGATCTGGTGAAGTAACTCCTTCTGAATGATGAATCTTCGTATTCCTGTTGGGGAGCTTTTAGCTGTATGCTTCTAATAGAGTCGATGACTTTATCTCTACTGATCTCATATGATGGTTGATATTGTTTTACTGCTCATCGAACCTCATCCCATTGGGGATGACCCTCATCTTCATAGTTCTATTTTCCCTATTTATTTGGCCATATTTTCTTCAGAATGCATCTATTTTGCTAGAAAATAAAGCGCTGGGCTTCATAGTATTCATCTTTCTTAGAGAGTATGGACATGGGAAATTTCCAAAGGAGTGAAATTTTCAGCTGAGCTTGGACGTCATGGCCTGATATTTCTATAGGGCAATGCAGCATAAAGACCATTGCATCATAGGAATACTTGTATCATCGAATATGGTATTCTTGTGGCTAGAAGCACAGCATGAATCTTTTCAAAGTAGGTTGGATTCAATCAAAATGCTTAAAGGCATCACACTTGAACTCTATTAGAATATAGTATTGGTGACAGATACAAGAATTGCCAAAGGAGTTCTTATGGGAAGTCATTTTCCAGTCCTATGAACACATGGCAAAAGGGATATTCTGGGTGTATTTTGAATGGCTTTAGGATGGATCCACCATGTTTTTTGAACACTTAAAGCTCATAGAATGTTCTTCTTTCTCGAAGGATGGATAGATCAAAGGGATCACATACTGGTTGAACAGATTTGGAGGGTAATCTGCTAGCCCAGAAGACAGTATCCTTGTTGTGTTGAGCATGAAGATTTGGCTAGCCTGATGCTGGTAGTTTTCTCCATTGTTAGATATCAGGTAAACATCATCAGCATAGATGTCACCTACTTATTTATATACATCTTTGGAGAAAAGGGTGTCCTCCTTCGATTCTTCTTCCAATAAGAAGACCAATTTCACATCGTCCTCTATGCTGAGATAGTTTCCCACGTGATCTGCTATATCTTCAAAGAGCTGTATAGAGTCTTTCGACTTTTTAGCTTAAGAATAGTTTCTATCAAAGTGGCCAAGCTTTTTGTAGATGAAGTATCCATCATATTTCTTCTTGTAGCTGGCTAGGTCCTTCGACTGAAGTACTTGGTTCATTAGGTAACCCTACATCTGTCATCAGGAGTCTTGGCAGTTTAAACCTCTTGAACAGAAACTGCCTTTTTGAGCTCGTCTTGCGGCAAAGGCAGGAGCAATTAGACTTGGTGATGGAGTCATCTTTGCTACAGGCTCGATCAAGGACTGGATTGTTTTTGATGATCTGCTTTAGTATAGTCTTCTTGATGCATATGTTGTCTAGATCTTGGAAGATGGCCTATCGGATTTAGCCTATTTATGGGATGGTTATAGACTTGAACTTCTCCTCCATAATCGTCATCGTGTGGTTTGCTAGCATTGTCGGCAGTGATTAATATGAAGGCTTGCTTCAGGCTGGGATCCCCGCCCAACTCAAAGTAGATCTTTGCCATCCTTTGGAAATAGATATTGATGATATTTCTATCAAACGATAGACACTTCATCTCAAAAAGCTATCGCCGAAGCTTCTCATGCCCCTGACTTGCATCTCCATAGAATACCTCATGCAGGATCCTGATGTTGAAGGCAAAGCCCTGGGATATCAGATATATGTTCTTTTCTGAAATCCCAAGAGTGTTCCACTTGTCTTTGAGTATGCCGAAGAATCTCGATGTGAACTGTAAGAGTATCATGTATTTCTCCCACTCGGCCAATTCTTCATCACCATCCAAGTGTAGAAGTCCTAGATCTGCTAATGCCAGACTAAAATCTTTGTGTCGTCGAGGGTGAAGGTGTGAAATCTGGTTCCTATGGTCTTTCTCGCTGGTGTACCTAGATCTGACCTTTTTTCTGGGATTAGATCATCCGTCATCCTATCTTGGTCATCGACGACCTCGGAGACCTCTGGTTCCTTAGAATGGTTTATGTATATTGGTGGATAGTTTTCTTTTGGAGATTCTATTGAGGACTTAGGAGTATCCTCAACATATTCTCGTGCATCGATAGAATCTTCGTTGTCCTCCACGTACCCATCAGCTGTAAAGTTATCTTCGGTTTCAAAATATGCCTCTACATCAGAGGAATGTTCTTTACTTGAATCAAGATCAATGGGATCAGCATTATGGATTTGTTCATTACACCTTAGGGATTCTTCAACTGGATCAAGGATTGTTGTGGCTTGTGGATCTAGGACATCATCGTCATTGATGTTCAAGCCATACAGATTTGGGACAAGCTGATCTGAATCACTATTTGTATCATGATGGGATGGCAACCACTTGTGATTGAGAAGGTCATATTTCAGCAAGTCGGTCCATTCTTTACCTTCACATAGTACTTCTAGCTTGTGGATTATCAGATTGTGATTTTGGAATGTGATGTTGTGATCCGACATCATTATGGTCCCTTTGTCTGTGTCAAACTCTATTTTCCTCTTGGTCTTTTTCTGAGTTTCGTCGGCTTATATCTTAGCAGTGATGGCATCTTTCCTATCCCATACATGCTAGGCAATATCAAACTCCGTTTCTTTTTGAGAATCTGGGGATATCGGCATATAGGAGATCAAAGTAGGAGTGGGAAAAATGTGGCTCATTTTTAGCAAAGAGTATGTATGTGGAGACACATGGAACAAAGTTGTCTTTGGTAGTGAGCTAGGGGTTCTCTGGGGATGAAACCCACCATGTCTCAGCTGTTTGATTTGTTCTATCAGAGAAGTTATTTCTTTCTGTTGCTAGTCAAAGAAATGTGACATTGAAGTGCCTGGCAGAAATATGTCATACTACAAGGATTGGAGCCTGAACTCTAACTTGCGAATAAGTCCATCATGCTGAGTTGATGCTTGTTTTTCTCTCTTGTTCATTCTTTCAACTTTGCTCTCCAACTTATTCTGAGAGTGAGCAACATTCTTCATGGCTTGGTTGATGCTGTATAGCATCCTATTTTGGCTTATGGCATTTTTATATTGCCAGTTGTGTGTTGCTTTGGTGTTTTTGAAGGGCATCTTCTCTCCAGACCGAAGGATAATAGTTTTGGCTGGTATCTTTGGAGCGTGGGTCATGTTATCCTCTTAGAAGGGTTTGTTTGGCTGGAAGTCATCTGAGTATCCGGTGCCAGAGTGAGACATCATGAGGAATTTGGTAGCCGGCAGGTTTTCTTTAGTTTTGGTGGTTTTGGTATGTGGTAGAGAGGGTGAGGAGGCCCCGTTGCATAGGTGGCATCTAAAATTTGACTTTCATAGATAGTTTTTGGAGAAATGACATTTACGCCATACTATTTATTGGCTGCCATGATCAAAGTGATGTATCTAATCATGCTCTTCCATACAGCTGTGTATGATCAAGCACATGAACCCTAGGTCTTCTGTCAAGCTTTGGCCATCTAATAGTGGAATGTTATCATAAGGTTGATATATGTAGATTGGGAAGGTTGTCTTGGGAGGCTATTTTAGGTGTGAGTGGTTGAAGCTAATCATGACGGTGTTGTCACTCCTTCTGGCAAAGGTTGTCTCCTTAGACTAGAGAGGTTGAGGATAGTCTCTCAGCCTCTCATAGTTTGTGACCCATGAATTTGGGAGTACTTTCACAAGTTCATCTCTAGGTATCTGCCTTGGGATCTAGACACACTGAGTAGTTCCGTTGGTGGCATCTATATTCAAGAACAAAGCATCACCGTCACCTGGAAGGGATAGATCCATAGCATGATTCTGAACCCGCCACGCTATCTGGTAGTGGAGAGTTGCCTGGATGGAATCTCTGGATTGTGGAGCTCCGAGTATCTTGACCTAGACCTTTAACGCCTCCATCAGATACGGATCAAAGAGAGACATATTAAAGTTGGGAAATATACTGATAAAGACTGTACTGGCGTTCAGTGTGATTTTTGAAGTTCCCAAGTTGGCATATTGGTACTAATTATACCTGGTATCAAGGAGGGAAAGACGTGCCACCATAGGCTGGCCTTTTCTTCCGTGATATACAATGCAATCCTAAGAGCACCAAAGTGGATAGGTGAAGCCTTGGTTCCTCAACTATCTTGGAAAATCTTGTGACATCTGTAGAATAGTGAACTGTTCCTCCTGAGTTGCAAGAATAGGATGCTGGTCTAGTTTTGAGGCAGCAACATATTCTTTAACTCCTTTCAGTCTCTGCTTTACCAAAGAACGGATCTGCAGCCATGGGTTATATTCTTTTTTAGCTAAGGCAGAGTAAGGGTTTAGGAGAGATAGATGTGTTGAAGATAATCTTCTGTTCTGGTAGCAGAACATCTACTTCATATAGGTAATCGAATTTGGATAACAGATTTTTGGAAGGGGACATATTTACTTGAGCAGAGATCTACATGAACTGGACATACCTAAAGAGGAAGACTCAAAAGAAGACATATTTTTGTACTTTGGGACTATAATGACTCGATTATGTACAGGATGCAGTATATGAAAAGTGGAAAACACTAACTCTAATAATGATAGTAAAACAATGAAACTAATACGTACAAGACTTAAGTTGTAAACTTTGGAAGCAAAGACTAAGGATGGATCTAAGAGTAGTAGTTTGGACAAGTAAAACTAAAAACTAAGAATTAAAATGTAAATCTAGCTCATGCATTTGCAATCAGTAGAGGTGGATGCAAATTCTTGTTTCCTCCCATCCTCCAAGAGTAGGGATGGCTCTAATACCAAATAGACGGGGAGTTAGAGGGGAAAGGAAAACTACTGGAGAGAGCAGCTAGGCGAACAGACAGCAGACCCTAAACTTTCCAACAAAAAAGGCAGTTTCACAACTATGCAGGTGGCATGCCATATGAAATCAAAGCTTTTGTCAAACACCACAGACACAAAGCATAGCATTCCAACAGATTCTAACACCATGAAGGTAGTAGACCTTAATAAGCCAAAGCTTTAGTCAACACCACAGACACAAAGACTAACCTTTCCAACATGACACATGATTCATGTCCATATAGGCATCATGCCGTACAAAATCAAAGCTTTTAATCGATACGCAACAACTTTCCTACTTCTGAGCTATGCATCCATATAGACATCTTTATTTTTAGTACAAAACCTTCACAACCCTTAATAGGATGGTTTGAATTTGGAACTGTAAGCTACACATCAATGATGGTTTTCCTTGGCAACAAAACCTTCACAACCCAAAAGAGGGATGGCTTCACTTTGCCAGTCTTAGAACACATGAAATCCCTGGTTTCCTTAGTACACAACTATTCTTTATTTTCCTAAAAATAGTCTTACGGCAGTACTCCCTGGCCTGTTGCCCTCAAAAATACTGCAAAACTAAAGGTGTACTAAGGCAGATCACAGATCTGCGTGTTCTTTCTTGGATATTGAATCTTTTTGGAAAACTATGGCATGGACGAAGCCAATTTAATTTCATATACATAGAAAGGACTTAGATATATACGTCGTGTGGACAAACCCAACTTCGTTATTCATGGAAAGTACTTAGTCATCTATGTTGCATGTACAAAGACAACTTCATTTCATAAACATGAAAAGTAACTTCGGTTTTCTATTTTTTCCATCACAAAAAGCTAGAACTTTGTCCTAGTATTTCTTTACCCCCTACTCTGCCCATTCCATTGGAAGAAAGAAAGCAAGAGAAAGAGAGTTTAGCTAACAAATATTTTCATTGATAGTAGAGAGAAACTATATAATAGGTTTTTAGGTAAAGAAGATGATGCCCTAACCTAAAGGCCTAGGCTTCCTTTTATAGAGGAAGGAAGCTTAATAGCTAAGCTAAACTATGGATAAACATCAAATAAAATATTATAATTCCTAGAAATAAATGTTGGAAATCTTGAGGTCTTGATTTGAAACTTAAAATACCCTGAGGCTTATTCTTAAGAGAAATTGAGAAAGAATGGGTTTATTTACTTCCTAGGGTATTAAATTTCATGCTTTGGGGGCTGAGAGTTGGGGGAAAAAGACCTAAATACCCCCAAGAACGTGATCTTTTAATGAGTAAAAACTAGATTGCCAACGCATAGGTTGACACAGCGCATTGATAGCACTGATGCAATATCCAATGCATCGCGTCAAGATCTCTTCGACTCACTGGAATTTGATGCTGGTAGCTGGGGAAATATTAACCAACGTGATAGGCTATGCAGCATGCCAAGATTACGTTGGTACACTATTTTGGGATTCCAAAGGAGCTTCAAATGAAGTTTGAAAAATTTAAAACTTATCTGGGAACCCCTATTGACCTTCCTGATCATGAATTAACTAAAACATAGACATTTATAGGACATTAAGGTTACGAAATAATATTGCCAACTTTTGAAGGCTAAAATAAACTAAGTGTGAATACTTAGCTGGACTTTTTTCTAAGTTTGGGATCCCTTAACAAGCTTAAAGGACTAATTAAGTTATAAATTTTGTGGGTTCTTATAGTATGAGGATAAAATAAATTTTGTGGGGTCTTATAGTATGAGGATAAAAGAATTTTCATACTTCATGACCAAGTGTGAGTGATGAGCCCAAAAGGGTTATCATATATTTTGAGGGTGTCTTAAGATTTGATAGCCATATTTGTGTTCCAATGGTTAGAGACCTAATTCAGCTAATTGTGCTCGAGTACAACTAAGATGTATAGAGAATTGAGATATCATTATTGGTGAAGTTGCATAAAGAGATATGTAGAGGATTTTTTTCTAGTTGCCTATGTTGTCAGTAGGTGAAGGCTGAGCACCAATGATTGGGGGGATTGATTCAGAGGTTGCCCATTTTTAAGTGGATGTTGGAATGAATTTCCATGTACATTGTTAGTGGTTTTCCTTATAATTCCCATAGTTACAATGGATTTTTGGTCATTGTGGATTATTTGAAAAGTCTGCATATTTTATTTCTATCCAGATAACTTTTAGAGTCAAGAGGTTAGCCCATATCTATGTGTGTGACATAGTCTGTCTGCATGGTGTGTTCGTATCTATCATTTTAGATCGAGGCTCTGTGTTCACTTCTAGATTTTAGAGAGGTTTATAGAATGTGTTGGGTACTCAGCTGAACCTTAGTACAACCTTTCATTTGTAGATTGATGGTCAGTCAGAGTGGACTATTCAAGTTCTCGAAGATATGCTTCAAACATGTGCTATGGATTTTGGAGGACAATGGTAGCATCACTTAGACTTGGCAAAGTTTGCATATCATAATAGTTACCATTTGAGTATTGAGATGGTGCCTATTAAGGCTTTGTATAGTAAGCAATGTCGTTAGCTGATTGAAAAAAAGATTGGAAAGATACACCAGTTTATCACCAACACTGCCAGAAAGATGATGCTAGATGACATATGCAAGAAATTACCACCACAAACTCTATGAAATTACCTTCCAAAATTTACCATGAAACCCCCTCAATTGGATTACCCACTCAAAATAGTTTGCCGATAAGCTTCTTATTCAGCTACTTGGTAGACACCTACTTACAAGGATCTTACAAGCCACTGATCAACATTCTTTAAAAGCTACTAAGTCACCTGTTTGTACTTGTTGTGACATGCCAACAACATTTGTGTGTTTTGTTTTATTAGGCCCATTACAAGTTAGTAGGGCCTATCTTGAATAAAATAAGTTAAATATCTCATAGAAGTGTATGCCTGGATAATTTTATCTTCTTTAGAGGATGGGGATGATCTCTAAAAAAATAGGTAGGGCTTTACTATATTTAGAATAGTGGGCCATGTATGATATTTATCTTTATTTTAAGTTTATTTTTACATCAATCTTATCTAGAGCTTCATTCTTCTATTAAAAGAAGCATATGCCTTTAGTTGGAGGTTATCAGCTTCTTAGCGATTAACTTCTTAGGCATCAACTTCTTCACCTAGAGATTAGCTTTTCTACTTAGAGAGATACTCTCTACTTAAAATCAGCCCCTCCACCAAAATTCTCTCTTGTAAAGTTTTATTTTAATTCTTATATTCTATGGAGTATTAGATTGATTAGTTTTTGACTAAGGTTGCATTTCTTCGAGTTTATAAAGTTTTTACCAATGATGGTGTGGTTTTCACCCTTGGGGAGGTTTTTGACTATATTTGGATAGTTCATTCCCTCCAGCAAATATGGTGTGGGTTCTATGCATTTTAAGCCAATAATTTATCCTTTGGCATAATTTCTATTTTGTGACTATACTTTATAGCCTCTAGCTGATTTAGTGTTGTCTGCTTGTGTTTTCAGTCGGCGGTTATCCCTGTGGTGGTTTTTGTTCTTCAGGTTTTCTTGACTGTCGCTTGGTATGACTTATCTCAAATATGTTAGATTTGGATAATAAAGTCAATTTGAGTGATTGGTAATGATATAAGGTTCTTGGTTCAGTTTTGATTTGACGTTTTGGAATGAGGATTTAAAAGTTGTGATAAACTGTGAGTATGAATGTCAACCCATCTTTAGGTTTTTTTAGGTAGTTGATATCGGGTGATTCAGCCTTTGTGTTGAGTTTTTAGCTTCATGTTGTAGAGCTTGCGTGCAGCTTTTGTTTTAGACTTCTCTTTGTATAGATTTCATTTATAGGTAGGTTGAGCCTACTATGTAGTTTCTTATTCTATCTTCTCGACATTATTTGGATTATGGTTAACAAGTATTGAGATGATTGCCATGAACCTGGTATCTATTCTTTTAGCTTTGACCCTAAGTCTCTAGTTTTCTTTGGTAAATTCAGATAATTTACTCAACGTGAGTAATACTCGAGTTGGATACAATATGGCTTCATTCTAGATGGATGAGACATCTTGGAGTGGAATATTCAATGATAAATAGTTATACCTTGGATTTTGGGATTGTAGTTTGATTTCCATCCAGACTGGTTGCAGCATTAGCATAGATTTCATTCCTCAATTATCTCTATTTCTGTGCCCAGACAATGCCTTATGAGATTATTCTAATGTTTGTCATATGGACTTTCAGTGGGTGAGCTTTGTTCTTTGAGTTATCTATAAAAAGAATATATGGGAGAGACTCAAGTGATTTTTCTCCTCGTCTAGAGTTGATAGATAGTGCAAAATAGTAAAGGGAGTGTATATTTAGATTTGGATTTGGTGGCATGACTCATGACTTGGGTTGTCTTTGGCTCGGATGAGCCTTTGTTGATTTATTCAGATATAGAGATTGTATAAATGTGTTGCATTTCAGGTATGCATAGATCAGCCTTCTTGGTTCAGTTTGACACCAATTAGCGGTTAAGTTAAGTTTTGGTTATTTGGAAGTAGAATAAGAATGCTGGTTGAAAAAAGGATATGTGTGGCATAATCCCTTTCAAGTGTTCTCTCTTTGTTGAGGTTACGTAGGAATTCATGTTGGGAACATATGGGCCTAGTACCTCATCCTTTTGATCCTTTGAGATTCTTTCTATCCATCAAATTTTGGGGGCAAAAGTCCTTTTAGTAGTGGATAATGTAATGACCCTTCAAGTCATTTTCCATAATGTTTCTTATTTTCTACCATTTAAGCTTCTCTATAGCTACCCCAGGTCATTTATGACTTACTGGGTCTAATATTTCAGTTACCGAGCTATTCGTTTGATTTTTAGAACCAATTCTCTATTTAGAAGTCTTTGCTGATTCCAAATGGCCACCAAGCGAGCACTATGCCAGCAACTCTAGAATATTTATTTTAGGTTTGGTAGAACTTTGGTTTCATTTTGACCTATCGATCAAAAAGTTAAAAATTTAAAGTTTAGGTGTTAAACCCACATTTGGTCTAAACAACCTCTAATTTAAAATGTAACTTTCCCAACGCATCTGAAATGTCAAATTTAGGGTCGTTACATATTTCATTTGTGAAAATTGAATTCCAGATGAATCCTAAGGCATCGTTGATAACTTAGAAATTTTCTAAGTTTTTCTTATCTAGGTGCGACGATAATCATAGCATGGAAGAGGCAATCGCAGCAAGGCCACGCAATTGTGGCACCGCGATCGCAACTTATCTTTGCCTGGGGTCTATAATTAGACCCTATAGTTGTGATTTGGGTCATTTTCTCTTCACCCTTGAGAGCTTAAAACCCTAGATAGGTGCAATAACTAAAAATTGATCATGGTGGGTGACGTGGAGCTTGTTTATCATCTTTTATCACAAATATCTTCAAATTTAAGGTAAGAATCCTTTGAATTCATGCTTGAATTTCTTACTTCGGACCCAAAACCCCAATTTAACTTAAAGCTTGATTTTATCCCAAAGTATACTTAATTTTTACCCATTTCTTGAGGGTTATGATTCCTTGTTCATGTATGAACATTGTGTTGAGCTCATAAATGCATTGTCCATAAGTGGGACCCACTTGGGATTTTTGGTTTCATTTTTAGACCCGAATCACAATAGAGAAAAATAGGTGTCATTAGACTCATATTGACGAGTAGATTATGATTTTAATAGTGTGATGTCATTTTGGAATGGCGGAGTGAAGTCAAGCATATTATGCATGAAGTGCGGTTTTGCAATTTTGCATTGAGGTACGATTCTGTCTACTTTTCTTCCCAAATGATGGGTGATATATATTGCATATGAATTTGATGTTAGTCTTGATTATAAGTAGTAACTTAGCCTTGATTATTAATGTTTGGGATTGGATTAGGGTTTAGGACCCATAAAAAGGTATGTGTATAACCTTTTATAAGCATATTGCCTTCTGCCTAGTTTAGATTAGTCTGTAGCATGGATATGATATAATGCTAGGTTTCGCGTGTGGTATTATCATTGGAAACATGATTAGTAAATTTAACCCTACTAGGCTAGTGTGGAGGTCTTTGAATCGTAAGTTGGGAAGAGTTGACTTGAGTACCCTTTTTTCTAGTCGAAGTCACTATCTTAGGCTTGAATAAGGATTACACGACATCTAGAAGTTAAACTAGATTCCTTAGCCTAGTTTGGGGCATAGTTTACCTAAATATGGAAATTAAGGATTATAAGTGGGATTGTTGGCTCACTTAGGCCAAGACTTTTGTTAGCCTTGCGGATTTAATTGAATATGTTATGCATAGTTGAGACTAGTTAACCTTACTAAAAGCTTATTTCATGAATTGGTAAATTATAATAATATTCCCCGAATTATGACTTTTAAGTTATGGTTATGATATTCCTTGTGGAAGTGATATAGGGATTTTAGAGATGATATTCCTCCTAGATATGTTAATTTGCCCATAGAGGTGTTACTTCCTTCTACACTTGATGATTGGTCTATGGAGATGATATTTCCTCTTAGATAAGATTTTGGGCCTATAGAGATTATTTTCCTCTTAGTTATTATTATTGGGTCTATAGAGACAATATTCCTCTTAGATAAGATAATTGGCCTAAAGAGGTGACATTCCTCATAGTCATGATATATGACCTATATTGATAAGATGTCCTATACATATTATATACATGTTGATATTATGCCTTCTAGATAAGAGATCATTATGTACTTATTGATATTATGCCTCCTAGATGAGAGATCATTATATACTTATTAATAGTATGACTCCTAGATAAGAGATCGTTATATATTTATTGATATTATGCCTCCTATATATGAGATGGTTAGTGATATATTACAACTGATAAATATTTTTATCAATACGAGTTTCGGAAATGTATATGGGCCGAAGGTCGTAATAATGATGTAATGAATATTCCAGACATACTTTTGGGATGAGGGGCGTGTTATGATATTTGTCAGATATTTGGGAAGTGTTTATCCTTGTAAAGGATGTGGTTACAGTTTATGATTATATATATATGTTGTATACAAATCTCTCCGATATGGGATGGAGGAAGATGCAGTATGATGCTTTTTATTCCACTGACTGAATACTGGTGATGGCATTCATAGATTTAGTACTCATGGTTATTATATCGATAATTTATGTGATTCTAGCTTAAATACGATCTTATGACTGTTCTTTCTAATTAAAATTTTAACTATATTGTAGCTAGTTGTCTATTAGGTGACTGTAATACTTGATGGCTAAGAATCTAATGTATTATTTAAAGAACCTTTCTTAGTTGAAATATGGTAGATAGTGATGGTTGATGCATGGCTAATGATAATGTCGGGTTTAGCATAGGTGAAGATTAGTTGATATTGATGAATATGTTTATGATGTTTAGGAGTTATGTATAATGAATAATTGGTTAGTATTGACAAGGCAGATATTCTTATGATGATATGATTATGATTATTAGTATATTAGTATATATTATTCAGTTATGTTTATTGATTATGATTTTGTATGTTTGGGGATGGCCGTTTGATGAGAAATATGGAAGAACTTGGCATAATAAGCAGTCGTTAATAAATCTATGTTCATTGATGATAGTGATATTGATTTGATTCCGAAGGATACTATTGTGATAACATTAATGTCCGGCAAGGCTAGAGGATATTGTGATAATGATATTGATACCCAGTAAGGATGGAGTATAATATGATGATATAATAATACCCGGTAAAGCTGGATATTGATTATGATGATGATGCTAGTTACGATGATCAGATTGTGATATCAATTGTGTACTTTGCATTCATTCCTTCATGCTCATCTCCTATCACTAGTATGAATCTATGTCTATAAGCCGGCATGGGACAGTTGAATAGGTATGGGTGAAGAATATGCCTTGTGTTGTTGTATGTTTATTGAACCTTCCATACCAGGGGTAGCGGGGGTACATATAGGCTCGACTATGTATTTGGTTGTTTGGAGTAGCCAATTATTCACGTTGTTGTTGATATTGTGATCATTATTATGGATAGCTTATGGCAGATTAGTCACTGATATGGTATCGAGATTTGAGGTATGTCTTAGGCATCTTCTATCTTATGACCTCATTATTATGCCCGATTATAGCCATGTGGAATAGAAACCCTGAGTATGATAGTATTAGACCCTAATAGTATTATAATGAGGTCTTAAAATAAGGATATGATGATCTAGGTTATGCTTTGAGATGATCTCATGTATTTATATATATATCCATTTAGCTATATTAATCTATGGAACTACCTTATATCCCTTCCTTCATTTGTTCATATGGTATATTTATTTTATCGCCTTGTATTTAGCTATATATCTTTTTTTCATACTTTATTCGTATATTTTTCTGGCATATACGGTATAGTATTGACTTATATTGAATGTGGCTGGAATAGGATAGTTCTCCCTAATACTTTCTTAGTTTTATCAAGTTATACTCTTGGAATTAAACAAGATAGATGCCCCTTATTATTCTCATAGACTTGTTATATGATTTCTAGACTCTTGGGTTAGTTTCAATTCTATTTATATGTTGTATATATCTGCTTTGTCTTTGTAGATCAGTTGGAATTTGCCTACTGAGTACCATTCGCTTGGTACTTATACTACACTTCTATAGCCTGCAAATCGTAGTATGGCTTATCGTCGTTTATGTGTGCATCATGTGGAGCAACCACGGTTTAGAGACTTAGAGTGAACTCTTGATGTTCGGAGTATTACTCATCTCTCTTTTATGTAGTAGACTGGTCTCTATATTGTATTTAGAGATAGGTTGTATTGGTGTATTTCTCTTGATATTTCACTTTCGTACTCTTATTATATTAGAAGCTCTTATACTGATACCACCAGGTTTTGGGGTTTTATTATGTATTGATCTTTATTTCCATTTATTTCGCATTCTTTTCCTTATATTATTAAGTAGTTTGTTATTAGCCATTATGGACTATTGGTTGTCTTGCCTACCGGAGGATTATAGTAGGCACCATCATGACCTGAGTAATCGAATCATAACACTTGTCGTTATTTGTGGATGACAGAGAGGTCGTGGAAAAACTCGATATGGGTCCCCAGCTAGGGTGACACGACCCGAATCTTGGCCTTGCCATGATGGGTATCTCAAGTCCCCCGTGGACAGGAGATCACCTCCTTCACCTAACCTAACCAGTACAACAACCACAAGTGTCGGATGAATTCTGATATATAATAAGATAATGAAGAATAAGATTAATAATAATTCATTATAAGTTTATACCAATCATCAGCAACTGGACGTCCATCACCAAACATCAAACCTAACCAACACACTTAAGTCAACAATAATCCAATAAAGCCTCTATAAATATGAAGTCAACAAACGGACGGTACATGTCCCCCCAAAAAATCCAAAACCAAAGTCTAAACAAGTCTAAGACATAGAATATAAAGACTATGAAATGAAGCCTTCCGAAGTATGGAAGCTCACCACTTCACTATCAACTCACGAACCACTCGAACACCTGGTTACTGCAAAGGGAAAGTAGAATAAGTTCAGGGGCCTACATTGCATAGGAATAAAGCGTATGAAGATGGTTAGCCGTTGGAATGCTAGTATCTAACTAAGAGATAGAGGAATAAAATAATGTCATTATTCAAACCAAGTTAAATCATCTGCAATCACACACACACACACATATATAGCATGCAGTGATAAGGAACAAGGCTTAACATGCACTTCGAAAACCTAAACCTGGGTTGTGTAGAGTAAGTGTCATATAACAAGGAACCCACGGGATATATAGGACTAACTCTCCCTTAGGTGGATGGGCCCCATTATGAGTAACCGGAAGAACCAGAGAATATCCATAGTCATATAGGCTATTATGAGGGACTCTAACCTCCCGGCATAATCAAGGTGACTTAAGCACCAATGTATATAATATAGAGGACTTAAACCTCCCATTCATATATCTATGTAGGGGAATCGAACCTCCCGGTCATATAGACACCTGCACCGGCTAGTGCAGTTTCCAATGTTAGTCCTTTGGAGTCCACTTTACCGGCCCAGCTACACATCCTGCTTTAAAGTACAAATTAAAACATTTATTTCACGTGCACAACCATTATTCCAATTGCTTACAAAAGGAATCCCATTGGTATTATCATACCAACCCCACATGCAAGCGTACAACATGCCATAACCCTTATCAATCAACTTTGGGAGTCGAACCCATTGTCCAAACAAATACATCAATTCAATTCAATGTTTAGGAGCTCAAACCCCTTTATCCAATTAAACCACCAAGGTTACAATTCAAATCACTTTATGGCCAACAAGTCCTTCATAAAATCACTTACCAATCATCAACAACCATAGGGCAATGCCATAGTTCAGAACACAATTCATATGTGACAAGATTCTTCTCATTGACATTTTCACAAACAAGTTGAAGGCATACAATTATCAAACCATCAGTCAAGCCAAAAACCATTAAGTTAGGGTTAACCATGACCCCTTAGTTTAAATCACAATTCCCAAGCACCCACATGTGCAAAAACATTATCAAAACATATAAAATCATAATTTAAGACATGAGAAAATAATGCTGAAAATTATGTATTCAAACCCTCAACCATGATTTTCAAAACAACCACTAATGATTCATAAACAATGTTTAAAATACATCATTCTTGTGAACTAACAATGAAGGATGCATGCCTGAGTTACGAAAATTCACGAAGATATTTCTATCCTTAAGCCTCTATATGTCCACCTTTAAGAAACCCTATCCCAATATCCTTTAGAGGTTCTTAGAGAGTGTTTTTGATCATCTAAATTGAAGAATGAAATGCCAAAAAGTGTTTTAAGACGTGGAGTTGAATGTCTTGGAGTGGAAATTGTCAAAAATACCCCATCTTAAAATCTATAAAAAGAAATGCAGGAGGGTATGGTTTGACCCCTCAACTTGTATCCATATCCTACGAGTGGTACCTTCAACTTGTAAATTGATAAGAAAGTAGGACACCACATTTTTTCTAACATATAACTAATTAGCCTAACTCATACCATCACCATATGTCTAGTAGTATACTTCAAGTCGTACCCTAAGAAGAATTTCAAAGGCTAGACACTAAACAACATAGCTAGGGTCCTAGACTCTTAACCACCTTATACGACTAGCATGGTGTGAGTCATATGATGATCTGAAGGCTAAAAACCTGAGAATTTTCAAAGGCCAAAGTTCGAGGTATTTTAATCTCCCCCGCTTAGGATCATTCTTCCTCGAATGATGGGACAAGGCAATACAAGCACGATTAAACCCTCAAATGTATCTACTCTAAACACAGAAAAAAACATCAAGAAATTTGTAATCTATCATAAACAAGGATAGAAAACAAAGAGGTTAAGAGAAACACAAAGCTCAAGCAAGAATTTTTGGAATCAGAAACAGGAATGGATACTTGGACTTCATGTCCTCCTCAGCTTTCCAAGTAGCTTCCTCGGACTTTTGGTTACGCCTTAGAACCTTTTTTGATGCCATGTCTTTTGTCTGTAACCAATGAACTTGTTGATCAAAGATCCTCAATGGGATCTCCTCAAAGGATAAAGAATCGGAAATACCAATTTTCTCTAACGGAACAACCAATGATGGATCACCCACACATTTACGAAAACCTAGACACATGGATTACCTAATAAATGGAACTCATTCTAGAGGGAAAATCCAACTCATACGCAATATTTCCAACTCTTCTAAAAACCACATACAGGCCAACACACTGGGGATAGATCTTACAATTCCTTCTAAACCGCATTACTCCCTTCATGGGAGACACCTTTAAGAACACCCAATCACCAACCTCAAACTCCAAATCCCTTCACCTATTGTCCGCATAGGATTTTTTATGACTTTGGGTAGTATTAAGCCTATCCCTATTCACCTTCATCTTCTCCATAGCTTGGTAAACCAAATCTGGGCCAAATATTTTCATTTCACCAACCTCAAAAATCCAAATAGGAAATCTACACCTCCTACCATACAACGCCTAAAACGGAGCCACACTATGTCGAAATGATAACTATTGTTATAATAAAATTAAATCATAGGCAAATGGTCAAACCAACTATCACCATAGTCGATCATAAAGACTCACATCATATCCTTCAAAGTCTTAATAGTCCTTTCAGTTTGCCCATCCGACTGCGGGTGAAAGGTCGTACTATGACTCACTTTAGTCCCCAAGCCATGCTGAAATGAGTGCCAGAAATGCGATGAGAATAGAGTACAACAATAAAAAATAATTGAGCTAGGCACACCATGTAACTTTACCACTTCTTGGAGGAATAACATCACTTAATCCTGAGCAGAATAAGTAGTCCTCACTATCAAGAAGTAAGCCGACTTAGTCATCCAGTCCATGATGACACAAATAAAGCCACACTAATTCTGCGACCATGGAAGGCTGATAATGAAATCCATATTAATCATCTCCTATTTCCACACTAATAGTTCAATCTCTTCAAGTATCCCACCGGGCCTTAATGCTCCAGCTTCACTTGCTGACACTCTATACACTTAGGCACAAAGTTCTTTACATCCTACTTTATACTATTCCACCTATACATCTCCTTGAGATCATGATACATCTTTTTCAAACTAGGATGAACCATATATCGTAATTCATGGGCGTCGTCCAAATTCTTGCCTTGCAATCTATCAATATTGGGAACACACAACCTCCCTTGGGACCTCAAGATACCACCACTGCCAATGTTGAAAGCCATTACCTTCTTCTTACCCACATCATCCTTGATCCCAATTAAGAGAGGATCTAACACCTGTTTCTCCTTTATTTTCTAACCAAGAGATAATTGCGCCACTTGTTGGACAAACACACCACAGTCCTCAGAGTCCAAAAGACAAACTCCAAGATTAGCCAAATGGTGAATATCCACACCAATGACCACTTATCCTCATCCACATAAGCTAGAATCCCCATGGATAACCTACTAAGAGGATCAACAACTATATTAGCCATAGCTGGATGGTAGTGAAGACTCATATCATAGTTCTTCAGCAACTCAAGCCATCGCCTTTGCCTGAGATTAAGATCTTTCTGAGTGAACACATACTTCAGGCTTTTATAATCAAAAAAGATATCAACATGCACTCCATACTGATAATGACATCAAATTTTCAACACAAACAGCACCACTAAAAGCTCTAAGTCATGAGTCAGATGGTTTTTCTCATAAACGTTCAACTGTGTAGAGGCATACACAACCACCTTACTATGCTTCATAAAAACAAAACCCAAACCAACCCAAGACACATATAATAGACGATGAAACCCTCAGGGCCTTCAGGCAGAGTCAAGATCGGAGCTGAAGTCAACTTATCTTTGAGCTTCTCAAAATTACCATATAAAGCATCAGACCATAAGATCTTTACCTTCTTCTAAGTCAACTTAGTCAATGAGAAAGCTATAGATGAAAAACTATCCACAAACCTCCTGTAGTAACCACCTATACCCAAGAAGCTTTGAATATTGGTTGGAGTTATTGGTATAGGCCACTTCATAACCACATAAACTTTCTGGGGATCCACTATGATCCCTTCACTCTAAAATCATGACCTAGAAATTTAATAATGTTTAAAAAGAATTCATATTTAGAGAACTTAGCTTACAATTATTGATCTTTCAAGGTCTGTAACACAATCCAGAGGTGATCGGCATAATTCTCCTGACTCTTAGAGTACACCAAAATATCATCAATGAAGAAAATCATAAATAAATCTAAAAACTAAAGAAAGACCCTACTCATCAAGTCTATGAATATTGCAGGGGAACTAGTCAAACCAAACAACATCACTAAGAACTCAAAATGACCATAATGGGTATGAAAAACTGCCTTATGGATATCCACCTCCCTAATCTTTAACTAATGATACCCAAATCAAAGATAGATCTTAGAGAAGAACATAGCACCTTGGAGCTGATCAAAAGATTCATTTATCCTCAAAAAAGAGTACTTATTCATTACCATCAACTTATTAAATTGGTGGTAATCAATAATCATCCAAAGAGAACTATCCTTCTTATGCACAAATAACATCGGTGCACCCCATGAAGACACAATAGGATGGATTAAACCCTTACCTAAAAGATACCTTAATTGCTCCTTTAACTTAATTGGAGCCATTATATATGAGGGAATAAAGATAGGATAAATGTCCAGAATAAGATCGATGCCAAATTCAATCTCCCTACCAGGAGGGAAACTAGGAAGGTCATCAAGGAAGTCCTCAGGAAATTCATTCACCACTTAGATGGAATACAAAGAAGGACCCTCTAAGTTAGAATTTTTAACCCAGACCAGATGATAGAGACATCTCTTAGAGATCGATCTTCGAGCTATAACATATGATATGAACCTTCCTTAGGAAATAAGGAACCACCCTCCCACGCAATAACCTACTCATTAGGGAAACTAAAAATGACCTTACGGGTCTGACAGTCTAATAAAGCATAGCACAAGTGCTTCCAATCAATCCCAAAATAACATCAAAGTCAACAATGTCAAACTCTATCAAGTCTACCAGAGTTTCTCTACTACCAAAAAATATCATACACCCCCTATTGACTATTCTAATAACTAAAGAGTCTCCAAATAGGGTAGAAATATAAAAAGTGTCAGACAGACACTTACGACCAAAACAAAATGCACAACAATAAATGAGGTCAGATAAGAGAGAGTGGATGCTGGATCAAGTAAAAAGTCAACATCACGGGAGAAATAGACGAAAAAGCAACACACTTTGGTGTCGTAGCTGATAAAGAGAAAACAGGAACCTTATTGGCCTAGAAGTAATTCTAGAAGGACAATCACACTGTATATGGCCAATCTAACCATAAGTGAAGCTTTAATCACTCCCCTTCTCACACTAGCCACGGTGTGCCTGACTATAAAATCTGCAAAGAGGATATAATGCAACAGACTAAGCCCCACCAGTCTGATATTGGGTAACCCTATGCCCTGTAACCTACACAATGCTGAGAGAAATGATCATCCGATGACTTCAGGGAAGAAGTACTATCTGTAGAGAAAAAACTAGAACGCCTCTATTTTTCCTTAGGCCACTTCCCCCATCTTTGCCACTCTACTGCTGACTTCCACCCTTATCAAAAAATTTGAACTTCTTACTCTACCTCTCAGCAAACTCAGCCTGATTCTTCTTTTATCCTCAACCTATTGTACATAAATAACAAGCACAGAAATATCCATATCATTGTTCAAAAATTCATCCTTACTCTCTAAAATCAAATTATGACACAACTCAGAAGCAAACATACGCATTCTTACTCTTAATTTAGACACTAACTTAGGAGCATACCTGTACAATTGATGGAATTTCAAATCATACTCCTTGACAGATATCCTACCTTGCTTAAAGTTAACAAATTCCTCTCATATTGCTTCCCTCAACTCCTTAGGAAAAAAGTCATCTAAAAGGCACAAAAAAAGTGATCCGACAATGCAGATTCAACATCACTTCCCCTAGACTATTCCCTCTCATTGTACTACTGGTAATACACGTCCTTAAAATAGAAGGAAGCAAACTCAACACCTTCAATATCTAACGCATGCATAATTCAGAAGATATTCTTCATATCATTAATAAAAGAATGAGGATCCTCGTCAACCTTAACACCAATAAAACTTAGAGGACTCAACCTTATGAATTACCCAATACTTATGGCCTCAGGAGATTGAGTAACAAAAGCACCACACTCATATTGAGAAGCTACAAGTTGAGCCAACAAATAAATAGACTCACAAAACTCAACATTCATCACATTTGTATCAGGAGATCACAGAAGGCTAGAGAGGACCAATGGAACTCTATAGGGGAAATCATGAACTAGACCCATAGACTGGGGCTATACCCTATAAGCAGGGTGTGTCCTATCAATAGTGTCCCTAAGTAGAAAAGAGGAGTCACCATGAGCTTCAGATCATCTCGGAGGCATGATCTGAAAAAGCGAGCAAATGGGAACTTGAGAAATCTAAGACCTTAGACTCTATAGCTTGAAGTAAGAAAACAAGAAAGGAAATATTTCTAAATTTCTCATAACCTCTCTCTTATAAATGTAATGTGCTACATACCAAATTAACCATAACCTGGTTCTAATTCAAAATTTGTCTTGACCAAAACCATGGCCTGGCCTTGACAGGTATCTCAAGTCCTCCGTGGAGTGGAGAAAACCTAATTACTTAACCTAACCAGTACAACAACCATAAGTATCTGATGAATTCTGACATATAATAAGATAATGAAGAATAAGATTACTAATATTCATGATAAGTCCGTATCAACCACAGATAACTGAACAATCATAAGTTGCCAAACATTAAATCCAACCAAAACACCCAAGTACATAGTAATCCAACAAAGCCTCTGTAGATTCAAAGTCAACTAATTGTCGGGATATGCCAGCAACAATATCCATAACTAAAGTCTAAACAAGGCTAAAACATAGATTGTAAAGACTATGAAATAAAGCCTTCAAAAGTTTAGAAGCTCAGCACTTCACTGTCAACTCATGAACCACTCAAACACATGGTCACTATGAAGGGAAAGTAGAAGAAGTTTTTAGACATACATCACCTGGGGATAAAACGTCTAGAGATGGTTAGAGGTTGAAGTTCTAGCGTTCTAGCATATAACTCTTGATAGAGGAATAAAATAATGATATCATTCAAAACCTAGACAAATCATTATGTGCAATCACATACATACAAACCTATATATCATGTCGGGATAGAGAACAAGTCTTAGCATGTATTTTGAAAATATTAACCAGGGCTGTGCAGCCTAATTTTCATATAACAAAGAACCTACGGGTTATATTTGTTCAGCTCTCCCCTAGCTGGAAAATCCGCAGTGTGTGTATCCATATGAACTAGAGAATATTCATAAGTGTATATACCACTATGGGGAACTCAAACCTCTAAGCATAATCAAGTTCACTTAAGCAAAAATGTTACATTATAGGGGACTCTAACCTGGCATTCATATATCCATTCGGGGGACTCGAACCTTCAAGTCATATAAAAACCTGCACCGACTACCGTGGTTTCCAGTCTAGTCCTTTGGAATACACTTTCACGACTCGACTACACATCCTTCTTTAAAGCCTAAATTAAAACATTTATTTCACAAACACAATAATTATTCCAATTTTTTACCAAAGGCATCCTGTTGGTATCTTCATGCTAGCCCTACTTGCGTACGTATAGCATACCATAACTACTATCAATCAACTTTATGAATTGAATTCATTGTCCAAACAAATGCATCAATTCAATTCAACATTTAATGACTCAAATCTCTTTAGCCAATTAAACCACCAAGGTTACAATTCAAATCAATTTATGGCCAAAAAGTCTTCATAAAACCCCTTACCAATCATCAACAATCATAGGCCAATGCCTTAGTTCAAAACACCATTCATATATGACAAGTTTCTTATTGAAATTTTTACAAACAAGTTAAGGGCACACAATTATCAAACCATTATTCAATGACACCTTAGTTTAAATCATAATTCCCAAGTACCCACTTGTGAAAAACCATTATCAAAACATGCATAATCATAATTTAAGACATGAGAAAACAATACTAAACATTATGCATTCAAACCCTCAACCATGATTTTTAAAACCATAATTAATGATTCCTAAACAATGTTTAAAACACATGATTCTTGTTAACTATCAAAGAAGGAAAAGGCACATGCCTGAGTTACGAAGATTCAAGGAGAGATTTCGATTCTTAAGCCTCTAGATGACCACCTTGAAGAAGCCTTAGCCCAATCTCCTTGAGAGGTTTTTAGAGAGTGTTGTTGATCATCTAAAGTGAAGAATAAAAGGCCAAAAAGTGTTTTAAGATGTGGGGTTTAAGGGCTTAGGGTGGGTTATCAAAACTACCTTCATCTTAAAAGCTATAAAAAGGAATGCGAAAGGGTACGATTGGACCCCTCAACTCGTATCCACATCCTACTAGTGAAACACTCAACTCCTAACTTGACAAGAAAGTTGAACACCACATTCTATTTAACATATAACTCATTAGTCTAACTCGTACCATCACCATACGTCTAGTACCCTTCAAGTCATACCCTAAGCTAAACATCAAAGGCTAGACACTAGATAACATACAGATAGGGTCCTAGACAATTATCCACATCATACGACTAGCATGGTAAGACTTGTATGATGATCAGAAAGAGAAAAACTTAAGAAATTTTCAAGGTCCAAAGTTTGAGGTATTTCAGTCTCCCCCACTTTGGATCATTCTTCCTTGAATGATGGGACGAGGAAAAACAAGCACGATTAAACCCTCAAATGTATCTATACTTATCACAGAAAACAAACATCAAAAAAATTGTAATCTATCATCAACAAGGATAGAAAACAAAGAGGTTAAGAGAAACATATACCTCAAGCACGAATTTTTGAAATTATAAATAGGAATGAATACTTGGATTTCATGTCCTTCTTGGCTTACCAAGTAGCTTTCTCGAACATTTGGGTCTGCCATAGAACCTATACCGATGCCATGTCTTTCATTCACAACCGACGAACATGTAAAGCCAATATCCTCATTGGGTCCTCCTCATAGGATAAAAAATTAAAAATACCAATGTTCTCTAAGGTAACAACCAACGACGGATCACCCACGCATTTCTACAACATAGACACATGGAATACAAGAAGAATAGAACTCATGCTAGATGGTAAATCCAAATCATATGCAATATTTCCAACTTATCTCAAAACAACATATGGCCCAACATACCAGGGACTGAGCTTCCCATTCATTCTAAAATGCATTACTCCCTTTATGGGATATACCTTCAAGAACACCCAATCTCTAACCTCAAACTCTAAATCTATTTGCCTAATGTCAGCACAAGACTTTTGGTGACATTGGGCTATCTTAAGACTATCGTGAATCACCTTTGCCTTATCCATAGCTTAGTGAACAAAATCCGGGCCATACATTTTTGCTTCACCAACCTCAAGCCACAAAATATGAGCTCTATACCTCCTACCATACAATACCTCAAATTGAGTTATACCAATGTTGCAATGGTAACTATTGTTATAAGAAAATTCAATCAAAAGCAAATGGTTGAACCAACTACCACTATAGTCAATCACACAGGCTCATATCATATCCCTCAATGTCTTAATAGTCCCTTCGGCTTGCCCATTCAATTATGGGTGAAAGGCTATACTAAGACTCACTTTACTCCTAAAACCTCACTGAAACGAGTGACAAAAATGCAACAAGAATTAAGTACCACTATAAAAAATAGATGAAACAGGTGCACCATATAGCTTTACCACTTTCTGAAGGAATAATATCATATAGTCCTCAGCAAAATAAGTGTCTTTACTTGTAAGAGTAATGGACCTAGTCATCAAGTCCACGATGACACAAATAGAGTCACACTAGTTCTGCGACCATGGAAGGTCGATATCGAAATCCATACTAATTATCTCTTATTTCCATATCAATAGTTTAATATCTTGAAGTATCTCAACGGGTCCCATGTGCTCCACCTTCAATTGCTGACACACCATACACTAACCCACAAAGTCGACTACATACTACTTTATTCTATTCCACCAATACATCTCCTTGAGATTATGATACATCTTTGTTAAACCAGGATGAAGCATATCCTGCGATCCATGGGTGTCGGCCAAAATCTTGCCTAACAATCCATCAACATTGTGAATACACAACCACCCTTGGTACGTGAAGATACCATGATCGCTGATCTCGAAAGCCATTACCTTTTTCTTACCCACATCATCCTTAATACTCATCAAGAGATAATCTAACACATATTTCTCCTTTATATTTAAACCAAGAGATAATTGCACCACTTGTTGCACAAACATACCACCATCTTTAAAGTCTAAGAGATGAACTCCAAGATTAGGCTACCGATGAATATTCTTCACCAATTCCAACATATCCTCATCCACATAAGTTAGACTTTCCATGGATAACCTACTAATAGAATTATCAACTATATTAGCCTTACCTGGATGGCAGTGAAAACTCATATCATAGTCCTTCATAAATTAAGCCATATCATTTGCCTGAGACTAAGCTTATTTTAAGTGAACACATATTGCAGGTTCTTATGATCAAGAAAAAATATTAACATGCACTCCATACTAATAATGATGTCAGATTTTCAACACGAACACCACTACCAAAAGCTCCAAGTCATGAGTCGGATAGTTTTTCTCATAAACCTTCAACTGTCTAGAGGCATACACAACCACCTTACCATGTTTTTTAAAAACACAACCCTAACCTACCCGAGACTTATCACAATAAATGATGAAACCTTCAAAGCCTTCAGGTAGAATCAAGATCAGAGCAGAAGTCAACTTATGTTTGAGCTCCACAAAACTACCATCACAACTATAAGACCATAAGTACCTTACCTTCTTCTGAATCAACTTAGTCAATGTAATAGATATAGATGAAAAACTCTCTATAAACCTCTTGTAGTAACCTTCTAAACCCAAGAATCTCTAAATATAGGTTGGAGTCATGGGTCTAGGCCACTTCTTAACAACAACTTTCTAAGAATCCACCACGATCCCTTGACCAGACATAGCATGACCTAAAAATGAAATAACATTCAATAATAATTCAGATTTAGAGAACTTAAGCATATAATTACTAATCTTTCAAATACTATAACACACTGCAGAGGTGATCGACATAATCTTCCTCACTCTTAGAGTACACCAAAATATCATTAATGAACACAATCATAAATAGATTTAGAAACTGACGAAAGAACCTATTAGTCAAGTCCATGAATATCATAGGAGCATTGGTCAAACCAAATGATATCACTAAGAACTCAAAATGACCATAACAGGTATGAAAAACTGCCTTAGGGATATCTTCATCCCTAATATTTAATTAATGATACTTGAATTAAAGATCGATCTTAGAGAAGAACATAGCACCCTGGAGCTGATCAAACAAAGCATTTATCATCAAAAGAAGGTATTTATTCCTTACTATCACCTTATTCAACTATCGGTAATCAATACATATCTAAAGGGAACCATCCTTCTTACGCATGAATAACACCCATGCACCCTATAGAGATATACTAGGACGAATGAAACACTTTTCTAAAAGATCCCTTAATTTCTCCTTAAGCCTCTTTAACTCAGCCAGAGCCATTATATATGGGAGAATAGAGATAGAATGAATGTCCAGATCAAGATTGATACAAAATCAATCTCCCTATCAGGAGGAAAATCTAGGATGGTCGTGAGGAAAGACCTCGGGAAATTTACTCACCACTGGGATGGAATACAAAGAAGGGCCCTCCGAGCTTGAGTCTTTAAACTGGACCAGATGATAGATACATCTCTAGGAGATCAATCTTAGAGCTATAACATATGATATGAACCTCCCTTAGGAGATAAGGAACCACCCTCCTATTTAATAATTTTCTCATTAGAGAAATTAAAGATGATCTTATGGGTCCAACAGTCTAACGAAGAATAGCATGCGTTCAGCTAATACATCCCAAAATATTATCAAAGTCAACAATATCAAACTCTATCAAGTTTACCAGTGTTTCCCTACTACAAACAGAGATCACGCATATCCTATTGACTCTTTTAATAACTACAAGGTCTTAAAACAGGGTAGAAATAGAAAAGGGGCCTGACAGACACTTAGGGCCAAAACCAAAATACACAACCACAAATGAGTTCAGATAAGATAGGGTGGACCCTAGATTAAGTAAACAGTACATATCATAGAAAAAGAGTTTCAGCATACCAGTAATAATATCTGGAGATGCCTCAGACTCCTGACAGTAACAAGTGCATACAATTGATTCGGGAGCAGAAGCAGCACACGTTATTGCTGAAGTTGATGAAGAGGAAAAAGGAACCTTATTGTTCCATAACCAATACTTGAAGGACAATTATTCTCTATTTGGCCAATCAAACCACAACTGAAGTATCAATGTTTTTCCTTCTCACACTTTCCATTGTATTGCTGACCATAAGATCTGTAAAGAGGATATGATGTAGCAAACTGAGCCCCATTATTCTAAGATTGGGTACCCTATGTCGTGTACCCTCCACCATGCTAAGAGAAATGATCACCCAACGGCTTTGGGTAAAAAGAACTAGTCATAGAGAAAAAAACCAAAACTCTCCCCTTTTTTCTTATGCCACTTTCCCTCATCTCTACCGCTCTACTGCTGGCTTCCACCCTTATTAAAACATCCAAACTTCTTACTCTACCTCTCACCAATGTTAGCCTTCTTCTTTTTTTCTTTTTTAACCTAGTTCATACAAAACATAAGCAAAGAAATATACATATCATTGTTCAACAAGGTAACCTTACTCTCCAGAATCAAACCACAGGACAACCCTGAAGCAAACTTATGCGTTTTAGCTCTCACATTATACACCAACTCAGGAGCATGCCTAGATAACTAATGGAATTTCAAAGAACACTCTTTGACTGACATCCTATCTTAATTCAAGTTAAAAAATTCCTTTTTCTTTTTCTCCCTCAACCCCTGAGAAAAGAAGCAGTCCAAAAGGCACTAGAAAAGTTATCCCACAATACAGATTCAACATCACTTCCCCTAGACTGTTCCCACTCGTTGCACTACTAGCATGCCATGTCCTTCAAAGTGTAGGAAGCAAACTTTACACCTTCTATATCTAATGAATAAATAACTTAAAAGATATTCTCTATCTCATTAATAAAAGCTTTAGGATCCTCTTCAACCTTAACCCCAAGAAGAGTTGGAGAACTCAACCTCATAAATTAGCCAACCCTAGTGTCATCAAAAGATGGAGTAACAAAAGAACCACAATCTGAATGAGAAGCTACTAGTTGAGCCAACATATGAATAGACTGAAAAACTCAACATTCATCATATTTGTCAAAGGTGATTAAGGAGGGCTAGAGGGGATCGATGGAACTCTAGAAGGGAAATTAGGAACTAGAACCTTAGTCTGGGTCTGCACCCCATAAGCAAGGTATGTCTCACCAATAGTGTTCCTAAGTGGAATAGTGGAGTCCCCATGAGCTTCAGGTCATTTGGGAGGCATGATCTAAAAAAGCGAGTAAATAGGAATTAGAGAAATCAAAGACCTTAGACTCTATAGCCTGAAGTAAGACAACAAGAAAAGAAAATATTCCTAAATGTCTCATAACCTCTCTCTTATAAATATAGTGAACTACACATCCATAAAAGAGACTCCACTTAACATGACTTTGTAAATACCCAATTGACCATGAACCTGGCTCTAATATAAGCGTTGTCATAATCTAAACTAGGGCCTTGCCATGATAGGTATCATAAGCCCTCCATGGACCAGAGATCACCCCATTTACCTAACCTAACTAGTATAACATCCCTAAGTGTTGAATGAATTTTAACATATAACAAAATAATAAAGAATAAGATGGATAACATTCATGATAGGTCTACATCAACCATCAAAAAGAAAACAACCATCCATTGCCAAACATTAAATCCAACCAACACTCTAAGTCCACAGTAATCTATCATAGAATCTATAAATCCAAAGTCAACAAATAGTTAAAATATGCCCACGACAATTGCCAAAACCAAAGTCTGAATAAGTCTAAGACATAGAATATAAAGACTATGGAATAAAGCCTTCCAAAGTATAGAACCTCACCACTTCACTATCAACTCATTAACCACTCAAACACATGGTCACTACGCAGGAAAAGTAGAAGAAGTTTTGAGACCTGCATTATGTGGGGATAAAGCTTTCGCAGAGGATTAGTGGTTGAAGAACTAGCATATAACTCTATAATAGAGGAATAAAAAATGCCATCATTAAAAACCAAGTCAAATTATCAGATGCAACTAGATACATACATACATACATATATATCATGTTGGGATAGGAAACAAGGCTTAACATGTACTTTGAAAACCTTAAATTGGGCTATGTAGCATTACTTTCATATAACAAGGCACCCATGGGCTATATAAGCTCGGCTCTCCCCTAACTTGAAGATCCCCAGTACATGTATCCGCATAAACTAGATAATATCCATAAACATATATGCCATTATGGGGAATCGAACCTACCATCCTAATTATGGTGACTTAAGTACCAATGTATACAATTTGAAGGACTCACACCGCCCATTCATATATTGATTCAGAGGACTCAAACCTTTAAGTCATATTGAAACCTGCTCCAGCTACTGTAGTTTTTAGTGTTAGTCGTCTGGACTCCACTTTCATGACCCGACTAAACATCCTTCTTTAAAACCAAAATTAAAACATTTATTTCACATACATAATAATTGTTCCAATTTCATAATAAAGGAATCCTATTGGTATAATAATACCAACCCTACTTGCAAGAGTATAACATACTATAATTATTATTAATCAACTTTGGGACTCAAACCCATAGTTCAAACAAATACATCAATTTAATTCAACATTTAGGGAATGAAACTGCTTTAGCTAATTAAACCCCCAAGGTTACAATTTAAATAAATTTATGGCCAACAAGGTCTTTATAAAACCACTTACCAATCATCAGCAATCATAGGCCAATGCCTTAGTTCAAAACCCAATTCATACCTAACAAGAATAGGTTGAGGGCATACCATTATAAAAACAAATTCAAGACAAAAACCATCAAGTTAGGGTTAACCATGACCCTTAGTTTAAATAAGAATTCCCAAGATCCCACATGTGTAAATCCTTATCGAAGCATGTATAATTATAATTTAAGACATGAGAAAACATTACTCAACATTATGCATTTAAACCCTTAACCATGGTTCTTAAAACTACCATTAATGATTAATAAACAGTTTTTATAATATAAAATTCTTGTGAACTAACAATGAAGGAAAGTCACATGCCTGAGTTATGAAGATTCACAGAGATATTTTAAACATTAAGCCTCTAGATGACCACCTTGAAAAAATACTAGCCAATTTACTTGAGGGGTTTTTAGGGAGTGTTTTTGAAATTCTAAAGTAAAGAATGAATGTACAAAAAGTGTTTTAAGATGTGGGAAGTTAAGGGCTTGGGGTAGGAATAGTCTGTAATACCCTCAACCTAAAAGCAGTAAAAAGATATGTAGGGGGTACAGTTGGACCTCTTAACTCATATCCATATAATACGAGTAGTACCCTAAACTCATTACTTGATAAGGAAGTTGGACACTACATTTTGTACAACATATAACTTATTAGCCTAACTCATACTATCACCATACGACTAGTACTCTTGAAGTTGTACCCTATGCAAAACATCAAAGGTTAGAGACTGGATAACATACTGTTAGGGTCCCAAACCTATATCCATATCATACGACTATCATGGTATGAGTTATATGATGATCATAAGGCTCAAAACTTAAGAAAAGTATAAGGTCCAAAATTTAGGGTGTTTCAAAGTGGGTAGGATGGGGGTTCTTCACTAGACCCTATTCCTGCTTTTGAGCCAGAGGTTTTTTCCCCCAGCCAGTGGTGGGCCAGGGACTGACCCAGGCTTAATTAGGATTTATTTCTTCTTTAATAATTAGGGATTCTTTGATTTAGCTTATAGGGTTTGTTGGTGGTGCACTATTTGATGGTTCCCAGTATATGAATCAAAATAACACTGAGGTAGAAGTGCAACTTATAGATATAACTCTAAGAGTTGAGGTCCCTCCTACAGCAATAATTTCTCACCCAATAATTTCTCAGCTAGTGGTTTCCCAAGCTGCTATGATTGTTGAGGAGCAGAAGATATTAGGCAGATTCTTTTAATTGGCTCTACCTAGGTTTTATGATGTATCAGGTGAGGCTGCATAGTAGTTTCTAATTTCTTATAAGGATAGGATCTATAATTTATTCCTAGTTAAGACTCATGGTGTGGATTACACTACTTTTTAGTTGGACTTGGTAGGTTCACATTGGCGATGTCATCTTAAATCTAGTCCAACGAGATCTTCTCCTTTGACAAGGACTCAGTTCATTGAGATTTTCTTGGAGACGTATATGCCTTATAGTCTTAGGGATCATTTAAGGGTTTAGTTATTGAGGTTGGAGCAAGGATCCATGAAATTTGTCGAGTTTCAAGCTCATTTTTGTTAGTTTCTTGGCATGCTACTTTTATTCTTACTATAAAGTATTAGAGGGCTTATTGCTTTTTTTTAGGATTAAGACTTCCTCTTTGCATGTCCACTTATATTTTGGTCACTATGGATAGGAATATTGATAAGGTGTCTTACCACACTTAGGTAATAGAGGAGATGTATCGAGAGGCCTATGAGGTAGCAATAAAAGAACTTTGTATCAGGGAATTTTTGTAAAAGCTATAGTAGCTCATATTTTAGATGTAACAGTTATCAAGTTAGATACCCTCTGAAATTTTCATATTAGCCTCAAATTTAGCCTACAAAACCCATTTAGGTAGCTTGTAGATTACTGATAGAGGTTGATTTTACTGATCAATATGGTCAGGTTAGCGGCTAGACTTTAAAGGGATTTTCTTCTGGTTATTTGAGTCGAGGTTGTTATTCTAGGTCAGTATGATCTTTTTGTTTTGTTTTATCCCATAGGGCATGTTATGGTTGTGGAGCTTTAATACATTACTCATAAGAGTGCCTTAGTCATAGCGCGATTGTTAGCAAAGCTTAGAGTGTTCTCCATATTAAAGAAGTTTTATCTCAGCTAAATATGGTATGCATGGTCGTAAGAGTGGTCCCCATAGAGCTCATGGAGATTCTCAAGCATGTACATCAAGAGATTAGTTAGGAGCCTAACAAGGTGGTGGGTGTGGTCAATTTTATACAGTACCTTCTTGGCCTGAGGTTAAGTCTTTTGATGCTATTATCACAAGTATGATTTTGGTGTACCGTCCATCAGCCTTTGCTTTATTTGATTCGGCATCATCTTACTATTATGTGAATTGCTAATATTCCTTATGGTTAGAATTATCTTAGGATTTGTTATATATGCCTTTATGTGTATCTACTCTTGTGGGTAAATCTTTATTAGTGGATTTGATTTTCAGATCTTGTGTTGTGACTGTTAAAGATGTTGATACTCATATTGATCGCATTATATTGGATATGGTAGATTTTGATTTGATCCTAGGCATGAACTAGTTATCCCACTATGATGCAGTCATGGATTGTTTTGATAAGATTGGTACCATAGCCACAAATATATGGTAGGAAGCTATTAGTTGCAAGCTAATGGGAATTATTTCTTGTGTTAATGCTAGGAGACTTTTATTGAGGGATTTTGAGTCTTATCTCACTTATATTCTATAGTTTGTGAGTTTCCTGATATTTTTCTATTAATATGCTGGGCGTTTCTCCTGACTATGAGATTAAGTTTTCTATTTTTCTTAAGCTTATCACCAAACCTATTTCTTTGGTACCTTACCATATGGCTTTTGTCGAGCTTAACAAGGTAAATTCTAAGCTTCAGTATCTTTTTTATAAGGGTTTTTTAGATCAAGTATGTCCTCTTAGGGAGCTTCTGTGATTTTTGTGAAGAAGAAGGATTTCTCCTTGCATATTTGTATTGATATAGGCAGCTTAATAAGGTGACGATGAAGAACAGTTATCTTATGCCTTATATTGATAACTTGTTTGACCTGCTTTAGGATGTAATGGTGTTTTTTGAGAATGATTTGAGGTCTGGTTACAATCCATTGAGGATTTAGGATGTGCATAATCCGAAGATAGCCTTTAGGACCGGTTATGGTCATTATAAGTTCTCGATAATGTCCTTTGGGTTAACAAATACTCCAATCTCATTCATGGATTTTATGAATCAAGTGTCCAGACCTTATTTAGATTACTTTGTGACTGTGTTCATTCACAACAGCCTTGTGTATTTGCAAAGTAGAGAACATCATGCATAGCATTTGAGGGTAGTGCTCCAAGCATTGAGAGATCATTTTCTTTTTGCCAGGTTCTTTAAGTATGAGTTTTGGCTTAAGTCAGCGAAATTTCTTGGGTATATGAGGTCTAAGGATGGGATAAGGGTTGACCCTGTGCTGAATAAGGATATTTGTGATTGGTCCAGGCCCACATCTTCGACTAAGGTTCATAGCTTTATCATCTTTGTCGGTTATTATAGATGATTTATTAAGGGATTTGCTATTATTTTAACACCTATGACCAGATTTGCTCAGAAGAAGGTTCATTTTTGATGATCTGAGGATTGATCTTTGAGAAGCTCAAGTATTTCCTCACTTCGGCTCCTTTTTTGGTTCTCTCTTTTGAGGGTGATGGATTCACTGTGTATTTTGATTCTTCTGGTGTTGGTTTTGGTTATGTATTAATGCAGTAGGATTGTGTTATTGCTTATGCTTTGAGGTAGCTTGAGGTACACGATGCAGCTACCCCACTCATGATTATAGTTGGCAGCAGTAATTTTTGCGCTTAAGATTTTGAGGCATTATCTTTATGGTGTCCATTGTGTGATTTTCATAGATCATCGCAATCTTCAACATCTTATAACCTAGAAATATCTAAATTCTAGGCATCCTAGATAGATGAAGTTGTTTAAGGATTATGATATCGCAATCTTATATCATCCAAGTATGGCAAATATGGTAGAAGACTCCTTGAGTTAGAAGGCAGTAAGCATGGATAGCTTGTCTTGTTTTTTAGTTTCTTAGAGGTTGTTGGTGTGGTACATACAGTCTTTAGCCAACTTGATGGTGTGACTTGTTATTTCAGACCCTAGGAGGATATTTGCTAGTGTTATGGTAAGATCCTTTCTATTAGAGAAGATCTTGGATGGCTAGTATGTGTAACGCCCCGAGTCTGGTACCCCGGATGCTACACGGTGGTCATAATCCGAAAGGACCACAAGTTAACCCATGACTGGTACATGCTACAATAACTGAGTAATAATACTGTATAATGTGGATTAATAGGCTGAAATGCCATAAGGATCAAAACTGTAATACTGATAAAAATGGAAATGACAAAGTATTATAAAACATCATAATCTGAAATACTGAATACTTTCTCAATATCTAGTCTGAAAAGCCTCTAAAACTGTCTGACCTATGGAGTTGATGGGACAAAAAGCCAACTAACTCCAACTACTGAAAATAAAATGAGATACTAAATGAATAAATAAATCCTCGAACTATGAGGACTGACCACTACTCTGTCTGCTGAAAGTCTGATCTGCTAAAGATGCTCTGGAGCCCGTATGTTTGAACCTATGGTATAAAATACCATAGCACAAAAAAAAGTATGTGTCAGTACTTGTGAGTGTACAGGTACACAAAGTGAGATAAGTCTAAATATAAGGGTTTACATGCATGAACTATAACTGACTAAATAATATGATTATAACAGCATGAGAATACATGCATGAATACATAACTGTAACTAAAGTCATAAGGATTCTAAATATTGAGTTTACTGATAACGTTGATTACTGATAACTGATATAAATGATAATGAATATACTGTTTACTGAGTGACTGTGTCTGACAATCCTGTTTCTGATAGAACTAGCTGAGTTACGTACTAAGCTGAGTGACTGTATCTGACAATCCTAAAATCTTTAGAACTATCTAAGTTCTTTACTGAAGACTGAGACTAAGAGTGTGGGAGGTAATCATCTAACCGACATGCCCCTTTCTAAACTATTTGATGTCCAAACTGTAACCCCAGTTTGAAGGGTATCAGTATCGTGCCATGGGTAAAGACAAGTTGTGAGCTAACCCTAGACTCATAGGGTTATATCTCAACCTACGTTGGCTACGTAGTATTGGAATTCAAGGATTGATTCTGAGGATCACACCCTCTACTGGTGGGTGAGCCCCCAACTCTAGGTTTACTTAGTGTTGAATCCAACTCCTAATTAAATAGTCATTGGACTCATTTCCAAGTTCATACTAGGCTGGACTGATCTATTATTGATTGTACTGATTAACTGAACTGAACTGAGTTTACTGAGTTCCAATGACTGACGGAATACTATTGAGTTCTGTTAGCTAACTGAGATTACTGAGGACTGAACTGAATACTGAATAGGACTGGTTTACTGAGTTTTCTTGAATTCTGTAACAAAACTAGAGTACTATTGATCGTGACATGACTTAGACTGTTCTGTAACTGACACTAGCTCTAGGCACACAGCTAAATTGCCGGGTATTAAATACCCCCAGGACTTGATGGCATAAAAATAATAAGACACGACAATTCTTGAATACTTGACAATAGTCAACAACTCATCAACCACTTGAAAGTCATGAACTTGTACATGAATAAGAATGCATGCTAACACATCATAATTTCATTAAACCAAAATCATAAGCATTCCATCAAAAACTTAAAAGGTATAGCTTTAGCATGGAAGACATTATGAACATATAGGTATAGCATAAGTTCATCATTTAGATCACCAAAGGATAATAAAAGCACTGTAATCTCAATTTAGCATTTTATCAAACACATGGTAGGCGTAGCTTTATACTTAGGCATGAACAACAATGCTAATACATCACGACTTCATAATTCAAGGGTTTCAATATAAGAAAATCAAAATTCAAATTACATGCTATCATAATATAAAGAAATACATAAATATTTTAACTTGGAATACATACCACAACATCAACATGATTACATTCAAACCCACTACATGGAAATCACAATTCATGTTTTTAAATGAAGTTTCTTGAACTCCATTGGTGGAAGGAACCCTTGGATGAACACTTTAAATACCTTGTTGAAGAATTTCTTAAAATAAATGGTGGAAATCTTGAGTTGCTGATTTGAAAGTTAAATAACCCAAATTCTTGTTCTTGAGAGAAATTAAGAAATAATGGGTTTATTTGCTTCCTAGGGTATTAAATTTAGTGTTTGGGGGTTGAGAGTCAGGGAAAAAGACCCAAATACCCCCAAGAACACAATTTTTTAATCAGTGAAAACTGGATTGCCGATGTACAGGTCAATATGACGTGTTGATGGCACCGATATAATATCCAACGCATCGCATCAAGATCGCGCTGACTCACTAGAATTTAACGCCGATAGCTGTAGATAATATTAACCAACATGATAGGCCACCCAACACTCTAAGATTGTGTTGGTACACTATTTTGGGATTCCAAAGGATCTTCAAATGAATTTCAAAAAATCCAAAACTTGTCTAGGAATACCTATTGACCTTCCTGATCATGAATTAACAAAAACATAAAATTTAAAGGACATTAAGGTCGCAAAATAAGATTGCCAATTTTCAAAGGCTAAAAATAAACTAAGTCTGAATACTTAGCTAGAATTTTTTTATAATTCTTGGACCCCTTAACAATCTTAAAGGACTGAATTAAGTTACAAATTTTGCGGGGTCTTACAATATCTCCCCCTTGGGTACATTCATCCTCAAATGAGACTGACTGAACTGAGAGTACTAGTAGTCTAAATCTACTTATTAGACATGAATATATGGGACATAACTATAGGAATAATATTACTGATATACTGAATCATCACACTGAACATGCATATCTGATGCATTAGTACATAACTGAGCTGGTTCCTAAATACATGACTGGGAGTACAGATAAGCTGGCTTTCTCATACTGATCATGCATATTTGATGCATGAATACATGACTGAACTGACTCATGAACATATAACTAAATATTCAAAGGTAAATGATACCAAGTTTATAATGGAAATTTGAGCGTGAAACTGAATAAGCTCAAGGAAAGCCATTACCTTGGGTTGAGTCTGGATTAGCAGAGAAGAGGTAAGGATACTTGATCCCCATGTCTGCTTCTGCTTCCCTAGTAGTTCCCTCAACAAACTGATTCTGCCAAAGAACTTTGACTAGAGGGACTTGGTGACATTACTAAGTCTGAAGTTTAATGCATAGACTGAATATCAGGCACTGAACTAAACCCCTGAATACATAGCTCACGGCTGAGATTGGAACTTGAGGGTCAACCTATGAGTACCCGCCATTCCAAACTGGATTCGTTATATGAAGAAAAGATAGAGGGTTTAGTACATGATATCTCAGGGGTTATAGAGTATCTCCCCCTTAGGAAATTATGTCCCTCAAAGAATACTGACTTGGTTGAGATATTGAGGAAAACTGGGATGATGCACAGGGAACCTATGAATCGAGTCATGACTGGATATAATATCTGGGGTCTAAAATTGAAACATAATTTATGGACTGAGATGAATACACAACTACCTAGTTTCCCAATCTTGGAACAGTTACGTTCATGAAACTTTGGATAGTACGAATAAATGTAAAGATGGAAAATCGTACGAACTTTTCTATCTGACTGTTAAACTAAATCACGGGCTCTGTGGACTAACTTATTCTAAAAAATTATACAGACTAGGGTCTTTTTCTGATTCTCTTTCTATAGAGTTCTCATGTCTTTATGGGGTAAGGAAATCTTGGTGTGGTCTAAATAAGTTCTATAATATGAGTCATGGCCTACGAAACATGATCTAAGATAAAGTGGCTAAGCCTCATGTACTACAACTAAAATTTTTGAGCTTAGAGATATCCCATGAATATCCTTTCAACTATACTCTCTACCTTAGTACAACCCATCACCTGAGACTACTAAAAATATTTGTATGGGTGTTGAGCACGAATGCATAAGCATACTAACTTATTAGATTAACTGAATTACTGGGTCTATAAGATAGAACTGTACTTAGCCTGAATAACTAAACTAAAACCATAGACTTTCATGTATACGAGGTAAGTACTGACTGGATAATATGAAATAACTGAGCCTTAATTTATAAAAACTGTATTATCTGAGAATGCAAGACCAAGAATATCATATGATTCTAAAATAGTCTATAAACTAAGGTACTAAAATACTAATAATCTGAGTAACTAATAACTCTATGCTATAATCAAGCAATCTTGAGACTTAACTGAGTTATGAATTTGATTACTAGACTGAGACTGAGGCTGGCACTATGTCTGAAACTATAACGATGACTATAATCAAGAAGGTAATGGGGGATAAACATACTATAAGGCATGAGAGTAGTAGTAATGATATCCACGACCTAAGTTTTGAGTTTTCTGCACTCATGGAACATGATTCGTACTACTGAGTGAACTAGAACTCCTCATACTAGGAACTATAGGTGGATGTGATTCTATGAAAAGTTTATTAATATAAGTTGTGTTCATGAAGATGAGACGTAAAACATGTGTAGGTATCTTGATGACTGAATTACAAGCTTTGAACAAAGGTAAATATAGGTTGGGAATCATTCCCACTCTTTACTTTTTGACACGTACTAATATTACTACTGAAATTTGGAAGCCTGACTTCCTGAGATATCATAACCGAACAATTCTTGTATACCCATCAGGCTATGATAGACTGACCCACTAGGGTGGAGACTGAGAAAAATTTTGTTAATATTTGGTCTGACTCTAAAGTTAACAACTATACAAAGAGTTACAAAAGACAGAGAAGATCCTGAATCAGATGAGGCATAAATATGTGAAAAAGGAGGTCTATAATGTACTAGTAATTGTATCTGGAGAAATTTACTGATCTTTCCTAGACTGAAGTGCATAAAGCCTATTTGGGCACTGCCCACTAGTGGTGCTGGAAGTGCCAACCTATTGATTTGGGCGACCGAACTGAGCTAAAGAACGACTGTGCTGACTTTGTAGGCTAGGTATAAGACAATCTCGGACTCTGTGACCTGACTCACTATATCTAAATCATGCATCACTACCGGATCTATACATACCCTTATGATTCTTACCATATTTTTTGCAAAATAGATTAGTTCGAACACCGCTTGCACTACTCTAGGTTTTGGAGCTAGCACCCCATCCTAACTGTCATTCTTAAACTTTGGTACTGATGCATAGCTAAAGATAGAACTGGGGCTATAGATTTTAGGAAGAACTGAGAATGATTCCCACCCTCTGACTTGGGTTGAGTGAAGCTGAAACTACCTATTTTAGCTCTCTTATTTTCTCTCTCCTTCTTCTTAAGCTTCTACTCCTCAATCTGTTGAGCATGGACCATAAGCCTAGATATGTCCATCTCCTTAATCAACATCATAGTTCTATACTCTTTAGCCACTCTACCCGATACCCCAGACACAAACTTGCTTATTCTAGATCTATTGTATGCCGCTATATGGGGAGCATACCTGACTAACTGAGTAAAATTGAGGGAATACTATTTCACACTCATACTTCCTTGCCTTATATTGATGAACTCCAAAATCTTGGCTTCTTTTATCTCTAAAGGAAAGAATCTATTTAAAAAGGTCGTAGCAAACTCTTCCCATTCTATGGGCTCTGTATCTGCACCCTTTTCTACCGCACACTACTTAAACCACGTATGGGTTATATCTTATAGCTGATAGGAAGCTAACTTAGCACTCTCACTAGAAGTCACTCCCATGATATCTATGACTTTCTAAACCTAATCGAGGAACTCCTATGGATCCTCTTCTGGCTTAGGTACTGAGAATAAATTAGGATTCATTAGGGTGAAGTCTCAAATCCTGGCTACAAAAATATTGGCCACTTGGTTGGCTGGTACAGCAATTGGTCATTCATTCTGGGTTGATACTGAATTGGCTAAAGTAGTGAATGCATTTTTGAATTCTACATGAGAGACATGCTCGTCCAAGGGATCTTCCTGAACGGGTTGAGGTGCTGACTGGTTTACTGTTATTATTTCATTAGTCCTTTTGGGAGGCATGTTTTATAAATGAAAGGAAGAAGCAGATTAGAATGAGTGTTTAACTAGAGCTCATGCTCACTCACACGACATGAATATTGAAAAAAGAGGAACTATTACTATAACATCTCATAGCCTCCTATACATAAGTGTGGAAACATCTCATAGCCTCCTATACATAAGTGTGGCGCGCTACATACCCATGCACAAGAAACTACTAGATGCGGCTTTTAGACTTCCTAGGACTATTTTGAACCTTAGTCTCTGATACCAAGTTTGTAATTCCCCGAGTCTGGTACCCCAAATACTACATGGTTCTCATAATCCCGAATAGATAATACTAGATAATGTAGAATAATGGGCTAAAATGCCATAAGTTTCAAAACTGTAATATTGATAAAAAGGAAATGACAAAGTCTAATAAAACATTAGAATCTAAAATACTAAAAACTGTCTAAATATCTAGTCTGAAAAGTCTCTAAACTTGTCTAAACTGTGAGTTGATGGTACAAGCCCCTAACTAACTCCAACTACTGAAATTAAACTGAGATACATAATTAATAAATATTTCCTCAAACTATGAGGACTCACCACTACTCTTTCTACGGAATGTCTAATCTTCTAAAGGTGCTCTTGAACTCGTACATTAGAGCCTATGGTATAAAACACCATAGCGCAAAAGAATAGTATATGTCAGTACGTATGAATATACTGGTACACAAAGTGAGGTAAGGGTGAATACAACGGTTTATATGTATGAACTATAACTGACTGAATAACATAAACATAAAAGCGTGAGAATACATATATGAATACATAATTGTGACTTAAGTTATAAAGATTCTGAATACTAAGTTTATTAATAACATGGATTACTGATAACTGATATACTATTTACTAAGTGATTATGTCTAACAGTCCTATTTCTGATGGAACTAGCTAAGTTTCGTACTGAGCTGAGTAACTATATCTGACAGTCTTGAAATCAATAGAACTATCTGAGTTCTTTGCTGAAGACTAAAACTGAGACTATGAGAGGTAATAATCTAACTGGCATGCCTATTTCTGAAATATTTAGGGTCTTGGTTCCCACATCCCTCTTTTATGTATGATGTGGGTTCCTAAAGTTTACCTAAACTCCTTCTTCAAGGATGGTTTAAGATATCAAGATCTTGGGATTTTCACCAACAAACCTAATTTGGGTGATTGAGTCTTTCACCTATATATCCCAACCAATTTAGTCAAAAAATAATAAACCCAATATCCCAAACTAGTAAATGCACAAGTAAATCACATGCCAAATATAATTGCACCCTAATCTAGCATAATCCCAAGGGGAAGAACTAGCTACACATAAAAATAATACGACATATATACCCAATGACCTCTATTGATTAGATTTATAAAAGGCTTAGTGAATGTTGCTACAAACTTTGAACATCCACAAATATTTAATGGGAGGTAGCTAATCTTTCACTTGGAAGATACTCTAATGTATTCTTCACCCAAAATTAATACAATATTTTCTTCTAAAAGAATGGTGGCTAAGCACTTGACAAGGTTCCCTAAAATTGGGAATTGTAGAATGAATAATGGATGATAAGGTTTGTGTCCTCTTTAGGGAAAATTTAGGATTGGATCATTGAAATTACATGTCTACCCCTGGGCAAAATCTCGTGTTGTAGTGATTGCACTAGCTTTTCTTTAATTATCACTACGTGACCAGGATAGAACTTATATGATCGCATTAGATGATCTATCTTGACTGACCACGATCATGGCCCTCAGACAGCTATTATGATAACTGATCCTATGTTCTACTCCAGGTCTTTAAATTGTGCTTCTTCACTTCTTTTGATCTTTTTCAGCTCGTATCCACATATTTTTATCTCAATATCTATGTGCCTGCAAAATATGGAGCATAGTGTAGTTAATCAAAAAGTTATCTTATTTAGACATATAAATCATAGTAGTGTGCACAGAAGTGGAGTGCAAATGAGTGGTATATTCACCACTCATCACTTATTACCTAAGAAAAGGTTCATTTCTTATCTAAGAGCCTAGAAATTAATTTCTAAAGTTTGTTTGTACCATCTAATTATGTTATAGATTCTAATATTGAAAGCCCTTCTATACAATTTGTTCTCATGGTTAATGAGTTTCCTAAGGTTGTCACTAATGATCATCATGGTATTCCTACCATTAGGGAAATATACTTTTGGATTGACCTCCTAGATACCATCCTATTTCTATCCCTTCTTATAAAATGGTTCTAGCTGAGTTAAAAGAGCTTAAGGAGTAGTTGACGGATCTTTTTAATAAGGGTTTTATCCACCCTAGTGTATGGTTGTGGGGTTCTCCTATTCTTTTTATGCATAATAATGATGGATCCATTTGAATGTGTATAAATTACTTCTAGTTTAATAAGTTGACAGTAAAGAATTAGTACCCTCCTCCCAGGATTGATGACTTGTTTAACCAGTTTTAGGGTGCTAAGTACTTTTCTAAGATTGATCTTTGATTATCTTATCATAAATTGAAAATTAGGGAGGTGAATATCCTTAAGACTACTTTCCATACCTGGTATGGCCATTATGAGTTCTTGGCCAAGTCTTTTGGGTTGACTAATGCCCCAGCAGTATTTATGGATCTTATGAACTGGGTATTCCTTCAGTTTCTAGACCTATTCATCATTGTGTTTATTAATGACATATTGGTGTATTCTATGAGTAAGGAGGATCATGTCAATCATATTCGTATAGTGTTGCAGACTCTCAAGGATCAGCATTTACATGCTAAATTTTCTAAGTGTGAATTCTAGTTAAATGTTATGACCTTCCTTGGTCACATTATTTCTAGTGAGGGGGTTACGGTAGATCCATAGAAGGTATAAGCGGTAAACAAGTGGACTAAACCCATGACTCCAACCGATATTCAGAGCTTCTTAGGGTTTGTTGTGTATTATAGGAGGTTAATAAAGAGTTTCTCTATAATTGTCACTTCGTTGATGAAGTTCACTTAGGAAAAGGGGAAGTTTTTATGGTTCAATGCTTATAAGGATAGTTTTGAGAAGTTAAAGGATAAGTTAACTGTAGCTCTGGTTTTAACCCTACCCGAGGTTACTGGTGGCTTTGTTGTTTATTGTGATATAAACTATGTGAGACTAGGTTGTGTGTTGATGCAGTGTTGAAAGGTTGTGGCTTACGCTTCTATGAAGCATCAGGTCTATTACAAGAACTATCTGACTCATGACTTAGAGTTTTTGGCGATGGTCTTCGCTTTGAATATTTAGCACCACTACTTGTTTGGGGTTCATGTTGACATATATTCAGAATATAAAAGCTTGTAGTATATGTTTACCCAGAAGGAGTTAAGTCTCAGGCAAAGAAAATGGCTTGAGTTTCTCAAAGACTATAACATGAGTCTCCATTATTATCTAGGTAAAGCTAATGTGCTTTTTGATACTCTTAGTAGGTTATCTATGGGGAGCATTTCTCATATGGATGAAGAGAAGTAGGGGTTGGTAAAGGATATTCACTAGTTGGCAAATCTAGGTATTTGTCCTTTAGATTCTGAGGATAGTGGTAAGATTGTTAAAAAGGTGGTGAAGTCATCTCTTGGTGTTGAGTGAATGAGAAACAAATTTTGAATCCTATTTTGATACAGATCAAAAATTATATGGGTCAACAAAAAGTCTTGGATTTTGAGATTGGCGATGATGGTATCTTGAGGTACCAAGGTAGATTATATGTTTCTGATATTGATGGGCTACGAGAGAAGATCTATTTTGAAGTTCGTGATCAAGGTATACAGTTTATCCTGGTTCAACAAAGATGTACCATGATTTGAAAGGGATCTATTTGGAATGACATGAAGAGGGATGTAGCTAATTTTATGGCAAAGTGCATAGTTTACAACAAGTGAAGGTAGAGCATCTAAGGTTCGATGGTATGTCCAAAGAGATTGAGTTACCTGTGTGGAAATGGAAAAGTCATTAATATGGATTTTATTACTGGTCTTCCACGGTCCCCTAGTCAGGTTGATTTAATTTGGATCATCATGGATGGGATGACTGAGTCTGCTTATTTCTTGCCCATGAGGACTAGTCATTCTACGGTGGATTATGCTGAGCTTTTCATTCAAGAGATCATCAAGTTACATGGTCCACCTATTTCCATTATTTTTTTATTGAGGTACGCAATTATCATCTCACTTTTTGTGGTCATTTTAGAGAGCCTTGGGGACTAAAGTGAACCTTAGCACTGCTTTCCACCCTCATAAGGATGGACAAGCGAAAAGAACTATGCAGACTTTGAAAGATATGCTAAAGGGATATGTAATTGATTTTGGTGGTAGTTGGGATGATCATTTGCCTCTCATAGAGTTGGCATGTAATAACAGTTATCACTCTAATATTGGAATGGCTCCTTTCGAGGATCTTTATGGTAGGAGATGTCATTCCCCTACTGGATGGTTCAAAGTTGATGAGACTAGATTGTTCGGTCTAGACTGGGTTCACCAATCCATAGAGAAGGTGAATGTGATATGGGATAGTCTTAGAACCACCCAAAGTCGCCAAAAGTCCTATACTAAGGTAAGGTGTAGGGAGTTGGAGTTTGATATTGGTGATTGGATATTCTTTAGGGTATTACCTATGAAGGGAGTGATAAGATTTAGAAATAAGGAGAAGCTCAGTCCTCGTTATATTATCTCTTACTTGATTTTTAGTAGAGTGGGTAATGCATCTTATAAGTTAGAGTTGCCTTTGAGTATGGGTTCTATTCAACTGATTTTTTATGTTTCAATGTTGAAGAAGTGTGTGGGTTATCCTTCCTTGATTACTACCTTGGAAAGCATGGGTGTTTCAGATTCCATGTCTTATGAGGAAGTCTTAGTTAGGATTTTGGATTGGCAAGTCCGTCATTTGAGGACTAAGGATGTGGCATCGGTGAAGGTTCTTTCAAGGAACCATAAGGTGGTACAAGCTACTTAAGAAGCCGAAGAGTACATGAAATCCAAATATCCATTCTTGTTTCCCGCTTAGGATAATCATGCTTGACGTATGTGTATTTCTTAATGTTTTTGGTTTCTAACTTTGTTAAAGAAAAGCGTAATTGTGTTCTGTGTTTACTAGAGATAATGGGTGCCTTTACTCATAATTTGAGGATGAATAATCCTAAGAGGGGTGAATGTGATACCCTGGATTTTGTCCCTTGGAAATTTCTTAACCTTTGAGCTCACTGCCCATACAACGACTGGACCTAATGAGTCATGATGACTCCTTACGGGCCTTATGACCCAAATTGTAGCCTGACCAATAAGTTGTCTAATATTTCCCTAAGTTTATATCCTGAGTATGGTTGGAACTTGACAATTCATGGTGTGACATTACGAGTCGTAATGTGTGACTCATGTTCAAACTAGTGGATTGTCTATATTTTCTTTTATGACCACAATTAAGACTATACGAGTCGTATGGTTTGGTCACGAGTCGTAGGGTGAGACTCATGACCTGACTAGAGAGGATGCCTTGAGGTACTGCTTTGATTATGAGTTATGGTAACAACTTTTAAGGAGACCCTATGAGTCATATAGTGACCCGTTATCACTGGCAGTAAGTTCTCATCTTTTAATCAAGGGCAGTTTGGTAAATTCCCTCTTTCCCCACTTAAGACCCACGACTGTAAAACACCTTTGGGGCATTATTTTCATCATTTAACACATAAAAACACTTTATTTACTCTCTCAAATCCCTAAGTCAAATAACACCTGGGGTTTCTCAAGGTTGATTGTCTAGACCTTCCAAGGGAGAATTCCTTCCATAATTGTGATACTTTCAGGCATGTGACTCTACCCTTAAACTTGTTTTACATTAAAGCATAAATTTATATGGTTATTTATGCAGATTTGTCCAAGGGCTTTATATGAGTTGAGGGATTTGACATGGTTGATTCTTTAATTGTTTCCCATATTTATTATGCATTATGTTTGCTTTGTTAATGGTTTTGAACTTGTGGGATGTATGGATATGGTGAATAAACTAAGAGGTCATGGTTTCCTCCAATTTGATGACTTTGACTTGGCATATGGTTTTGGAAATTGCATTCCCTCATCCCATTTGTGAAATTAATATTGAAATATGGTTTTGTCATATGGTTTGACTTGCTCACTTGTACTATTGCATGGCATAAAAGGCTAATGAACCGCAGATTGATTTTATTGAACATTGGGAATTGTGTATTCCCCATACGAGTGAATGATTGAACCTAGGGGATAATGGATTCCCCCATGTGATGGATAATGGATATGACATGATAATGTTAACTTGCAAGTGAAGTTTGTATGATGATACCAATGGTATGCCTTAATGAATGAATTGGTAATGAATGGGAATGTGTGAAAAGTATTTTAATTGGACTTAAAGGGGGTTGTGTAGCTGAGCCATGAAAGTTGAGGTCTCGAGGGACCTATATTGGAATCCACGTTTGCTGGCGTAGGGGTCAAAATAATTGGGTGGTTTGAGTCCCTCTTATTAAATGATTGGATGGTTAGAGTTTCCCATGTTAAATGACTGGGTTCTTATGTCACCTATGTAAGGGAGGTTCAAGTCCCCTCATAGTACATATGTACATATGAATATTCCCTGGTTTGTGCGGTTATACGTACTAAGGCCCTTTCAGCTGGGGGAGAGCTAAATCTGGATAGCCTATGGGTTTCTTCTTATGACGGTTGAGCTACACAGTCGAAGTTAAGGTTTTAAAGTTCATGCTAATCCTTGTTCCCTACCCCGGCATGATATATATATATATATATATATATAGTTCTGTGCACTGATTTTGGATTGATTTAGAACTGTGCATCATGATATTATTTTACCCCTATCCCTGAGTTACATGCAAGCGCTCAACCCACTAACCGTCTATGGATATTGTATCACCACACGATGCATGAGATGGAGACACTTCTACTTTTCCTGCCAATGATAGGACTTCCGGGTTGTCAGCAGTCAGCTTGAAATGGAGAGCCTTCTTCTTCTAAAAGGCTATTGCTTCTTGGTTTATCTACTATCATAGACTTTTATTTGGACTTGGTTAAGGCTATCATCGAGGAAAATTCACGACTTAGATTGATTTGGTTTTGTTAAAGGCTTTATGGATTACTGTGGATTGGATATTTGTGTGGATATTCTTAGAATTCTTTGAGCTTACATTATTCTATCTTGTTATATGTTGAAAATTTCATCCGTTGTTTTATTGTGGTTTGGTTGGCTAAGCAAAAAGGGTGGTCTTTGATCCTCGGTGGACTTGAGATACCCATATAGACCAAGCCCTGGTTCGGGTCATGACATATACTATGAGATAGCTCAATCTATAAAGAGGATAAACCTAGCCTACCTGGATGTCGAAGAAAGCCAAAAGAATTGCTAAATTACCGATTATCCTTTCCGAGAAGCTTCCAGAGGGTGCCACACTATCAAAATTACAATCTACACATCAAAATGAGAACAATGATACCCATATTACATTATCATGTTTCGGGCCCAAAATTATGTAAAACTCCCATATGGGGCTTGGTTATGAAATTGCACTTTCAAGGACAACGCAATGTCCTTCTATGCTCAAGGAACATTTACCCTCAAAAATGGGTGAATTCCAAGCTCTAATGGTGCTATATTCAAGCCACCAAGATTATAGAGATTTTAGAATAATATAAAGGGTTTTATCCGAGATAATATAGAAGGTTACCACGAATTCGAGAGGTAAATGCATAAATAAGCTTTACCAAAGCTATGTAACTACCCACAATTAATTCTCTAAAGAATTCCCACTTTTTAGGGTTAAAAATTTAAAAGAATGAAGGAAGAATGGTGAAAATTGAGCTAAGTGGGGTATTTATGCCCTTCCCAGGCCCACAAGTGTTGCTTCAAAAAACACTGGATTGCTTATGTGATACTGGAAACTTATAGAAGATGTTGTGTAAGTCACAATTCCTTTGCTTACATGATACTCGACTCTGCCATGCCTATCGCTTACACGACTAAGGGCACCACTTAAGCGATACCTGTTGGGGCCTTGGCAGATTGCTTAAGTTATCAAAGTCATTGATTAACTGATACTTGTTTAGATTTGGAAGATTGCTTAAGCAATCAAAGGCATCACTTAAGAAATGCACCAGCACCAGCTGAGGCTCTCCGCCAACCCCTCGGGATTCATCTAAATATTGTGTATGCAAATGAACTATGCTACCCAATCAAGTTCAACATTTCAAAATCAATGGCATGGTCAAAATTTCATATAAGGTAGTTCCAATGAAAAGTGGGTCCCACACCCACTTACTATTTTTCTTAACTTTTGGCCAATAGCCCAAAATGAGTTTAGGAGCCTCGAGACCCACACCAAGGGTCCATATATGCTAAAAATTGACATTCCAGAGCTATTGGAACAGTCAGAATTGGCATACAAAGTCATTCAATTAAATTCTTTGCTCTGTATCCAAATTGAACTAGCAAAGGCTTCAAAATAAGGAATTGGCTCTAAACACCAAATAAACTACCCGGCAACCGCACTATCAGTCCCGGCAAGTCATAAATGACTTAGGGAAGCTATAGGGAATTTTTAAACTATCAAAATGAGTGGAAATACAAAAAATAACCTGGAGGGTCATTACAATATCCATTACTAAAAGAACTTTAAACCGCAAAAGTAAAGGATTACGATGTACCTGAGGCCTCAAATAGGTGAGCATATTGGGTACGCATCTCAATTTTTGTCTCTAATGTAGCCTCCTCTACTGTGTGGTGCATCTACTGAACCTTAACTACTAGAATCTCTCTAGTCTACAACCATCTGATATCACTAGCTAAAATAATCACAGGCTCTTTCACGAAGGCCAACTACTCAACCAACTGAACTGAATCCCATTTAAGCATATTAGATGGGTCAGGAATGTATTGCCACAACGTAATATATGGAAAACCGAATGAACAGTAGAAAAATCTAGGGTTAAGGCTAACTCATAAGTCGTCTCACTAACTATGCGAAGAATCTCAAAGGGTTCGATATAGCTGATGCTAAGCTTGCCTTTCCTCCCAAACCTCATCACATCATTCATGGGTGATACACAGAGGAATACCCGGTCACCAACTCCAAACCTCAAGGCATGAAGTATACGATCTGCATAAGTCTTTCACCTACTTTAACATGCCCTCAACTTGTTGTGAATCACCTTGACTCTAGCCAATGACTCCTAAAGAAAATTAGTACCACGAAGCCTAATTTTAAAAGTCTCAAACCATCCAATTGGGGAAAAAAAATGCTACCATATAAATCCTCAAAAGGAGCCATCTTAATACTCGAATGGTACCTATTATTATATGTGAACTCTGCCAAGTCTAAGTGTTGCTCCCACTGACCTCCAAAATCCATCATATAGGCTTGAAATATACCTTTGAGATCCTAAATCGTCCACTCCAACTGCCCATCGGTCTAAGGGTGAAAGGTTGTACTAAGATCATCTGAGTACCTAACTGTTCTTGAAAAGCCCTTCAAAATTGAGAAGTGAACACAGAACCTAAGTATGAAATGATAGATATAGGGACACCATGCATATGGACTATCTCACTAACGTAGATATGGGCTAGTATCTCGATACTAAAGGATATCAAAATTATAATGAAGTATGCTAACTTGGTCATCGATCCACAATGACCCAAATACCATAATAAATTTAGGAAGTACGAGGAAAACAACTAATAAAGTCCATGGTGATATACTTATATTTACACTTGGGAATAGGCAACCTCCAAATCAAGCCACCAGGTCTCTAATGCTCGACCTTCACCTGCTAACAATATAGGCAATGAGCTACAAAGTCTGTCGTGTCTATCTTCATACCACTCTACCAATAATATTGTCTTAAATCTCTATACATCTTAGTTGTGCCTGGGTGATAGAATATCTGGATCTATGATCCTCATGTAAAATTATCTGAATCGAGTAATCAACTCTCGAAACAAAATAAGGCTATCAAATCTCAAAACATCCTCAAAATCTTTGGTAGCCCTCTTGAACTCACCACTCAACACCAGATCATGAATGATGCAAAGTCTCTTACCCTCAAACTGGCGATCCCGAATATGCTTAAACAGCAAGGACCTTGCCTCAACACTACCAAGAATTATCCTGGGTCTAAAATATCAATTTGTAGTATCAGGTTGGATAAGGACTAAATGTCCCATGCCAATAGCCTCTGTGAAACTGAAATACAAGCCAAGCTACCCATACTCACTGCCTTCTGGCTCAATACATCCACTACCATATTCGTCTTTCCCGAATGATTCAAGATAGATATCATAATCCTTAAGCAGTTCTATCCATCTATGTTGCCTAGAATAAAGCTCTCTCTAGGTCATAAAATATTGAAGACTATGCCACAATGGATATCATAAAGATAATATCTCTAAATCTTAAGTTTGAAAACTACCCCGCAAACTCTAAATCATGAGTAGGGTAGTTGCACTCGTGCACCTTCAGTTGCCTAAATGCATAAGCAATAACATGACCTAACTACATCAGCACACAACCCAAACCAATATCCAAAGCATCACAATACATAGTGAATCCCTCACCCTCACCAGGAAGAGCTATAATAGGAGCTGAGTTGAGAAATCCCTTGAGCTTTACAAAGCTCGATTCACACTCCTCAAACCCTTAGAAAGGAATCTCCTTCTTAGTCAATCTTGTTATTAGTGCTGTAATAGTAGCAAAACTCTTAGTGAACCATCTATGATAAACTAATAAAGCTATGAACCTCAGAAGGAGCCATAAAGTAAGGTGTCATAGAAATAGGTCAGGTGCCTTGCTAAAGATCAATAACAAACTCAATACTATGCTTAGGAGGAAGGCCAGGTAAATCAATAGGGAAAACATTAGGAAACTCACAAACGAAAAGAATAGACTCAAGCGACGGACTCTCCACACTGACATCACAAATATAAGTGAGATAAGACTCCCAACCCCTCTAAATAAACCTCCTAGAATGAATATAAGAAATAATCCCTATAGGTTCACGACTAGTAGATCCTTGCCACAAGATAGAGGTTATGTTAGGTATGTCTAAGGTAACGATCTTGGTAAAAAAATTTAGGACTGCATGATAGTGGGATAACCAGTCTATGCCCAAAAATACATCATAATCCACCATATGTAACACAATGAGTTCTGCCTGAGAATCAATCTCTCAAACAGTCACATCACATTATCTATAAACTCAATCCACTACTAAAGAATAACCCTCTAGAGTAGATATACGTAATGAAATATCTAATGAATCCTAAGGAAACTCTAACCACGGGGTACAATAAGTAGACACATAAGAATAAGTGGATCCCGAATCAAATAAAGCAAAAGTCGACTGAGGACACACCAAGATCATACCTGTCATAATAGAATCTAAGTACTCAGCCTCGTGTCAAGCAGGTACGGCTTAAAACTAACCATGCCCACCACCTAGATGGACTCCTAACTGACCTCCTCTCCTACCTGCCGGAGAACTTCTATGATTACCCTGGGACCACACCTAAGACCATGCATACCACCTCTAGTTGGGGAGTAACTATCCAAATTGGTGGAACACTCTGAAATAAAGACACTTATATTCCATGACAGAGGCACTCTCTCTAGAAATGACCAAAAGCTCCACAACCATAACATGCCCCTGGAGCTAAGCCAAAACCAGAAGATTTGACTAACCTAAAATATCTACCATGAGTAGAATAGCTAGAAGACAAAGCCTTCGAAGACTAATCGCAACCCTAACCAGGACGATAATCTATAGTGCAGCTTAAACGGGTCTACAATAATAACCTTGATGTTTATCTGACTGATGCAAAGGGTGTCTACCTAGAGAACCTCTGCCTCAAAATCATTATCTACTATGTCTCCCATTTAACCTACCCTAGTATCACAGCCTCTTATCACTACCCCTTGGGCCTCGTAATACATCTCCTCTATAAAATGAGCATGATCAAAAACCTCAGCAAAAGACCTATCCATAGCAACCAAACTCTATATAGACATGTAAAAAGGAAGTCTCAATTATCTAACAAAGCAACAAACCTTCTCATACTTGGCAGTCATAGAAAAAGTATCTTGCCTAGCCAACTCATAAAATCAAGCCTCATACTCTACAATAGTCTTGGAGCCCTACTCTAACCTCAAGAATTGATCTCTCAAATGATCCCCGAGACTGTATGGCATATACTTCTCTAAGAAGATCTTTGAGAACTGGGTCCATGTCAAAGAGGGACATCTAGCTGCCTAGAATCAAAATAACCTCTCCACTAATTTCGAGCCACCAAGTCCAACTAAAAAGTAGTGTAATCCATACCACAACTATAATTTAGGACTAAATTTTAGATTCTATTCTCACAAGCAATCAAGAACTTACACGTATCCTCGCTCAATGCACTGAAAACCTAAGCGGAGCCAATCTCAAGATCTACCCAATATCTCCTTCTCCTCCACATATATAGTAGGCTAGGAAACTACTAGCTAAAAAACTACTAGCACAGGAGAGACCTTAACTCTGGGAACTACAGCTACAGGTTGAGCCTCTACCTCAATACCACTCTGATCAATAAATTGTGCACTACCAACCAATCTCAAAAGTTGAATTAAAGAATCCCTGAGCACAGATAAAGAAATAAATCCTAATAGAGCCTGTGCTATTTCCTGTCCCACCACTGGCTGGGGCAGAAGAATCTCTAGCTCAGATCGGGAATAGAGTCTAGTGAAAGTCCCCTATCCTGGCCCCTAGCTGGGGACACATCCCTGGGTTATCCATGGACTCTAGGTCATCTATGAATAGTGACAAGATCCTTAGGCTTAGTGTCGAGACCCTCATCTTGTGCAATGGTAGTAACCATCCTAGACATCTATAAAAGAATAAAACCAAAGGAATGATTTAGAAATAACTCAGAATTGTGGCATAAAATAAGTGAAAGAATTGAAGAACTTCTAAGAATGTCCTACAGCCTCTCAAAGATATGAAAGGGATATCACCATTCTGATCCACAAGACTGTACTAAATACTTGCACTTGTACCAATAATATTGGTGAAACCTAGGCTCTGATACAAATTTATCATGACTTGATTTATGATTCATGATGTCATATACTTTATCCCGCTAGTATGTAAGTCGAACCACATCCCAGAGCTACATGCAATGGGTTAATTCAGTGGAAAATAGCCTAAAAGCCATAAATTAAGAATTAAAGACTTAAGTAGATAAAAAAACAATCATAATAGTCTATTAGATAGTTAGAAAATCAACAACCACCCCAAGAATCAATAATGTTGGCACAAGAGCTACTATAAATAAACTATGAGTACTAATATTCAAATATAATTCATATCAAAGATGAAAGAGTAGACATAGAAAAATTATTGGAAAAATGGTAACTCTGACTCCAAGAGCTCACCCAATATTAAAAATCAATCTTGCATGAGCATCATGTCAATGATGTCACACAAAAGAGAATGCCTCTACTTACGTGATACCTGACTCTACCACGCCTACAACTTATGCAACTAAAGGCATTATTTAAGAGATACCTGTTGGGCCTTGGAAGATCACTTAATTAATCAAATTCATTGCTTAAGTGATACTTGATGGTCTTTGGCATATCACTTAAGCAACCAAAGACATCGCATAAGTGATGCACCAGCACTAGCTGAGACTTTTCTTAGTCTCTGCCAACATCTTGAGATTCATTTGGAATCCTATATATATAAGTGAACTATGCTACCTTATCAAATTCAACATTCCAATCTTAATGGCATAGTCAAAATTTCCATTTGAGGTTATTTCAAAGAAAAGTAGGTCCCACACCCACTTACCATTTTTCTTAACTTTTGGCCAATAGCTCTAACTGAGTCTGGGAGCCTCGACACCCAAACCAAGGGTCTACCTAACCTAAAATAAATGTTCCAAAGTTGTTGGAATAGTTAAAATTAGTATACAAGATCGTTTTACTAAAGTTTCTGCCCAGTAGTTAGTTTTAACCAACAAAGGCTTTAAAATAGGGAATTTGCTCTAAAAACCAAATGAACTACTCGATAACTGGACTATCAGTCCTAACAAGTCATAAATGACTTAGGGAAGCTATGAGGAATCTCTAAAGAGCCAAAATAACCAAAACAAAACTAAAAAAATGATCTAGAGGGTCATTACAACTAAAATTTAATAAAGACATGTACTCATGGATTATTGTTGATTAGAAACTAAAATGCAAAGGAATTGACACTTTTTATGAAAACCAAAGCTTTGAAGAATTGAGTTTACTTAGGGACTCAATGGGACTTAGGGACTCAATGGGTAAAAGAATACCTATTAATGAAATTCTGAATATGTAGAAGTGAAAACCTTGATATAAACATTAAACTTGAAGCTTAGAGATGATGAACCTTAGTTTCTTACTTTGAAGAGAAAGGGTCACTTTGTTTCTCTGATTTTTATGCTAAGCGTTGATGGATTGATGAAAGAATAAGGTATTTGGTATAGTTAATGTTAATATTCAACATTAAAATAGCCAAAACAACATAGTTTATGAAGTTAAATGATGTGAAATGTTTGAAATACCACTCAAAAATATAATAAAAAACTAACAATAGGACGCATGAACCAACCAATGATTCATTGGATCTACCAATGATCGTTGGTTATGCTCATTGGTATTGGTAGAGTCTTGATGACTCTCTAGACTTTTAGGGCTATTTTCTATACATGAGTACATAGATGGTCATCTTTTTAACCAATGGTCGTTAGAAGTATTGTTGTATCTAACAACTTGTAGTGTTTTGCCAAAGTGGCCAAAACTTTTAGATTTGGAATTGGATTAGTGATAAATTAAATATATTAGAATGAAGACTCAAATACCTTTTATTTGGTGGGTCTTGAGCTTCTATATATTCTAGGAGTTATACTCATTTGAAGTTGACTTTAAAATGATTCTATGCAAATTATCGGTAAGGAAGCTTTCAACTTAACTATGAACTAGGAGTTACTTATGGCCCAAATTCATATATAAATTACTTCTCATGCTATAAAATTATTTAATTTGGTTATATACATACTTAAAGAATGGTTCTTATCTTAGCTTAGATCTTTAGGGTGTTACAATTTCTAAATTACAAATCAAATGTCATATTGATTTTATACATGAATAATTACCTCCTAACAAACTATAAGTGTGGTATTACTTATACAAAATTTAATACTTGCATAAATAACCTCTAAACCAGCTACCAAACGATGCCAAAGTTTATGGAAAAGGTGTGTGATAGAGTTTTCTAATCTTTAATTTGTCTGGTTCTGAGAAAAATATAAGACATTTTTATTAATATGGTTTGTAGAATCATGGATAATAACTAGTTCTCTATCATTATAAATTGTGCAAGATAAGGTTTTTTAATTCTACTAGAGGACTCAAAGAAGGTGATCCACTTTCTCTAGCTCTCTTTATTTTTATTATTGTTGTTATTTCAAGAATGACAAACAATGTTCATGACCATCACATCTACCGTGGTTTTCATATGTAGAAGAAGGGACCCCGAATTAATCATCTGAATTTTACAAATAATGTGATAATTTTCTCTTCTATGAAAGATACTAATGTGCAGCTTATTATAGTAGTTTTGAGTTATTATTATAATGTCTCTATCTAGATCATTAATAAGGACATGAGCCACTTTATGATCCCTTCCAAGACCCCTCATGACACTATTGACAAAACTAAAACTATCACTGGATTTATCAAAAAAGATAGTCCTATCACTTATCTTAGTTATCCACTTTACATAGGTAGTCAAAGATTTATCTATTTCTCTGAGATAGTGCCAAAAGTTGTGACCAAGATTAGTTAATGGCAAGACAAAATACTCATCTTTGATGGTAGGGCAACAATGATCAAGTTTGTGCTTCAACCCCTACTTATTCACATCCTATCAGTTGTATCTCCTCCCACGACCACTCTTAAACATATTCTATCCATTATTTTGGATTTATTGTATAGTTGGGGCAGTACAATTCTAAAACTGGTCTTGATACTATTGACCACATATTTATTCCTAAGAATTTCTCTAAGCAAATCTGGAAGGTTTTTGTTGATCCCATAGGCATCTATTATGAGACCATCCCTTAAAGAAACTTCCTGATGAGGTGGTGGATCTCTGATAGCAAGAATAAAATTCACAGGCTTCTGTTACGTGCTACTCCTATTTTTATCTTTTGGAACATTTAGAAGAATAGGTGCTCTAGTAAGTATGGTGGAAACAAGTCCAATACAACGAGAGTTATTTATATCATCATAAAAAATATGTCTTACTTGATCCATACAATTTTTTATTATTTAAATAGGCCCACTAGCTAGAAATATTTAATCTTAATGGTGGAATGATCTTTGGTGGATTTATGCACCTAAGTGTCATTATCTATGCTTGTTTTACCTTGTTTTGAGGATTTCTTGTTTGATTAATGTGTTTTTAATAATATAATTGATCATATAAGTGTTAAAAAACTTTATTACAATGTTTAATATGTGTTTCAAACAAGTTTAGAATCAATTTGGCCACTTAAAGTTTAAACTAGAAAACTAGTATTACTAGCTTGAGTTATATGTTGTTCTAGTTGATCTCAATGGATTCTAGACAGAGTGCAATGATTTAATAAGGTAATTATTATTCCATTATGCATGGAATAACTTTATTATAGTTTGTAAGGTTCAATTGAAAAAATCTAAGATTCAAAACTAAGTTAAAGATCAAAAGGACAAAACTATCATTCATAGCTTAAGTTTCTAGTTCATCGTCTTTGATTATATGTCATTTTGACTTCTAATTTGTGGTGTTTTATGCTATAGGATGATTGGTGAGATTATAATTATGATATATGGATGATATAAAAGCTTTAAATCAAGTGTAAAAATCACCACAAGTCTTGGAATGGACGGACAAAAGCACGGGACAAAACTTGACCAAAAATGGACGTTTTGGAGTCATTGGAGTGCCACGGACCTTAGCTACCACATTGAGGTATGTGCCACACCATTGGTGAATCCTAAATGAAAAAATCTAGTTTTAAACCATGATAAGTATGATCCACATATCGTATGCACCGTAATAAGGGCGTGGCACGGACCTAAGTTCAAATCGGCAACTTGTGTCCTCCTATAAATAGGACCCTTAAACATTATGTTACACAACTTGGAAGACCTTGAAACCTTGAGGGATCCTAGAGAACATTTCAATTAGGTTTTTTGTTCCATTACTTCAATTTTATTATGTATTTTAATAGGTATTCAATCATTTTAATTACGGTTATGTCCATGAGCGGCTAAACACCTTTTTCCAGGGTTAAGGCCAAGAACATTATTACTCTTGTTATGAATTGACTTGGTTTTGATTATTTATAATATTTTTTATTTATTTATACTTTCTATCACTATTTGAAGGATTATATACCCTTATAATACATCCATAGTCATCTTGTGAGCCCAAAAGAAGGAACAAGAGGATAGTACATGGGGATAAATAGAATAGGATTGTAATTTTCTATAGAATGAAGTTATAATTTGAATTTAGGATAGGAATATATCTAAGTTCCCTATTTATTTCACTTACAAGATGAAATATAAATGCATTTAACTTATTTTCCATATCTCCTCTCAATGATGTAGTTGTGGGACTAAGCTAGATAAGTGATTAGAGGCTCGAAAGACCATAGTCATAATATTAACCCCGTGAATCAACAACCAAGATATGTAACCTAACCAATGAAGTTTAGTAGCATAGTATGATTGTACGCAGAGCCTTAACTCTAGATTTCTCCCCATTTATTGTCTTGAACCTTTACTTTTCTACATTGTTTACTTTAATTTCAGCTTTAACTCTCAAACTCTTTTGGTAACTTTTACACCCATTTAATCTTAATATTAAACTAGAATTGGATAGTTGTCAACACAAGTCTCTGTGGATCGACACTTGTCTTGTAAAAGGCCACTTTACTATTTGGTGGGACCACATACGCTTCGGTGTGCATTTGGATGCAACAAGGTTTTGGTGTTATTTTTGGGGACTCATAAATAGGCAACTATTAAAGTACCATGGAAACACGACATATTAAATGCTTAAAACAAGGAATTTATTCTCGTACTTAGGTTATTCTTAGGGATATGTTGTGTTTGTTGCTTAAGTGTAGGGAATTTAGGAAGGAAATGGCTTGGAATAAAAAATGGAAGAAAAAGCTCTGAATATAATAAAATGTGATATAAGTCCACCTACCAGTCGACAAGTCATCATACGACTTGTAGACTTAATCATGAACACAACAGTAGTAAAAGGAAAGTTAAAGAAGCTAAGTGAAGGACGATCACGACTCGTAAGGAGTCAAGATGAGCAGTCATAAAAAACAGAAGCCAAGGCTAACATTTAGAGTTAAAGTCATAGAAGACCATGAGTTGTAAGATTTGATTATGACTCATAATAAGAAGTCGTAAAAAGACCAGTGTTCAAAGCCCTGAAAGTTGAAGGATCAAGTGATGATGAGTGAAGACCACGAGTTATAAAGATCAGCTATGACTCATGGTGATGAGTTGTAAGGACAACAGAAGCTTGAAACCCTGAAGATCAGTCACTAGAATGCCAATGATTAGCATTGTATGACTCATAAAGAGACCTTACGAGTAGAACATACGAGTCATAATAAAGCATCCCAGGTTTGGACCCTTAGAAAATTTTCGGGAATCCCATTCTTTGGACCCAATACGACTCATGGAATGAGCCGTATGCTGGGGTACGAGTAGTGAAGTCCTATCGTAAGCTGTCCAGTGTTAGTTGGTGGAATGTTTTTGGTCACTAGAATGGATATGACTTAAGGGTAAGTGTCATATGGTTACGTATGAGTCGTATAGGTGACTCGTAAGGTGGATAGTGTTTGATCCTCCTGGTGTTGCATTCTGCCGGGGATATGGATTATGGGTATGGATTATATGTTGAGGTTACGACTTAGGTGGATGAGTTGTATATTGGACAGTATCTGATCCATGGTTGGGGCTTGGTTACAATCGAGTGGGTATCAACCGTAAGGGAGGTTGCAACTCATAAGGGGGTTAGTCATGACCCTGTGTTGGGTTTTTATGGGATTTAAGTGGTGGTATTCTGGATATTTACCCACTTACCTTAATAAGGACCCACGACTTCTAATCCACATAGGAGGTTATTTAGCTTATTATTTTATTCTTAAACACTTAGAAATTCTTCTTAAACATATCATAATTCTCTCAAGAGCTTTTGGGACAAAGAGCTAGGGTTTTAACTAAAGGGTTACTTTGGGGCTTGTCTTGGTGAATTATTTCCATCAATCTTCTTGGTTTAAGGCATGATTCTCTTCCCTAATTGTAATTTCAATTAAAGGCATGGTTACATGGACAATTTGATGGTTTTAGTCTTTCATGCTAATGGCTTTTAACTATTGATTTAAGGTTTTTTATGTTAAATGCTTGGTTATGATTTTCTATGGTTTTAATTATGTTTTCTATGTATTAACGATGGTTTTGGACAATTGAATTTCATGGTAATGGTTTAATGGTAATGGAATTTGGTTTTGGTTATATTATTCCCCCATGGTGTTGATAAAATGCTTATAAAGATATGTTTATTTCATTGACTTATTTTAATGGAACTCTTGCTTGTTTTTGGCTTATATATGAAACCTTAAATATTTTTAATGGTTTAAAAAGGTTAAGGGATAATTGGTAATGTTTATGAGAATATGGTAGTCTATCAAGAGGTTTAATATGGCTAATGATAGGGCACTTGAATGTCCCCTTAATCTAAATAGTTTGGCTATGGATAAGGCTTATAAGTATGGTGGTATGATGATACCAAGTGTTTATTAAATAGCCTTGGTTAATAAAAGGATAATTGGATTGTTTGGACTTGGTTTAAATTAGGTATTAATGGCAAAAAGTGTAAGATAAGTCTAGAAGGTGGCAGTCCCAGGGGGATCAAAACCAAAAACTCATATTTGCCGATATGAAGGGTCTTCAATAGCCACGTATGAGTTTTACATTTATATTAGATGGATGTATTAGTAATCCCAGGGATATTGCCTGGTCGTGCGTCTACACGCACTGGGACCTTTTTAGCAGGGAGAGCTAAACACATATGGCCCTTGAGAGGTAGGACAGATAAGCTACACAACCCAGGTACAGGTTTTAATGGCATGCTAAACCTGATCCCTTTTGCCAACACTTATATATATTTATAGTTATTTTTATTGGATAGTTTTCAGTTGGATTTGATAACTGGAATTACTTTAACCTTATCCTGAGTTTTATGCTAGTGTTCACCCACTAACCTATCTACCTGCGGGTGTATACCCACGCTATGCAAAAATAGACCATTCGAATCTTCCTTCATAGTACTTGATTTGAGGATAGCTTATTGGACTGAAGTGGTGAGCTTCCATCCTTTTGGAAGGCATTATTTTATGTTGGAAATTCTTACACATTTTACTTTCTTTCAGAATATTAGTTTTAGCCATGGTTAGGGGCATGTCCCAACTGTATATTTGTATTCTTTTAGATAGAGGCTTTATGGTAATTATGGGGGTTGGTATGGGCGGGATCGGTATTGGTATATGCCTTAGCATTGGCCTTGGTGTTGGGGCTGACATCATTGGATGATATTGTTGGTTGTTCCATCGTATTACATTTTGGGTTTGATTATCCTCTTATGTTTGATATTTCCTAAATGGTTTACTATGGTATGGATGGTTGGTTTGGTATGGTTAGACTTGGTTGGGTCGATCATGGCTATGACCCTATCCCAGAGTCTTCATAAGAACATTGCTCAATCTTGTTATATGCTCAAAATTCAGCTTATCTAAGGTGTATAAGGTGGTTGGGTTAGTTTAAGGGGGCGGTCCTCGATCCTAGTTAGACTTGGGATGCCCATTACGATAAGGCCCCAATTTGGGCTACATTAAGTTAGTATCATATCTAGGTTCATGGTCAATTGGGATTACATAAAGCCCTGTCGAGTAGAGTCTCTTTTAGAGTTGTGTAGCGCACCACACTCATAATCTGCAAGACATTTAGGAATATCTTACTTTCTTAGTATTCTTTCTTTAATCTTAACTTTTTTGTCCTAGAATCTTCTATTATCCTTGTTTGTTCATCTTTCAGATCATGTCTCCTAGATCTGGAACATAAGAAAATTTATCTGCCCCATCTGGAAGAAATGTTGAGGGAGCACATTCTACTCCTGGGGTTCATCTTTGATCTCATAGTCCTATTCTTGATTGTACTGGAGTTCTTTCTATTTCTCCTACTACTCCTTATTTCCCTCGGGGCAACATAACAAATATAGAGTTTCATCAGTCTATGTATGCTATTGCCCAATTAGTTGCTGCTCAGGACAAGTGGGGTACGGCTAGCATTGTGTCTACTGAGGTCATTAGGCTTGGACAGTTTATGAATATAGGTCCTCCGACTTTTATAAAAGTGAAGGTGGAGAAAGACCCACAGGGATTTCTTGATGACATAAAGAATGAGTAATAAGTGCTACTAATGCGGAAGGAGTAAACTTTGCAGCTTATCAATTTAAAGAGATTGCTTATTTGTTTTATGAGGAGTGGGACACAGATAAAGGTGATATAGAAAAGGATGGTTTATAGGAGGCCTTTTCTAATGCCTTCATGGATCGGTTCTTTCCTCAAGAGTTAAGGAAAGCTAAGATGGAGGAGTTTGTAAACCTTAGGCAAGGGATAATGTCTATGAAGGAGTATGCTTTGAAGTTCCATTGGTTATCGAGGTATGCTCCTGATTTGGTGGCTGATACAAGGTCAATAATAAGGAAGTTCACTTCTGGGCTTAACAGAGATCTAATTCTGAAGAGCAAGATTGTTTTGCTCATAAAGGATATGCACATATCTAGGCTGACAATTCATATATAGCAGGTTGAGGATGAGAAGAGAAGGCAGGCAAAATATAGAGATGGGTAGAATAAATAGGGCAGGCTTTTTTATTAGGAAGGTGCCCAGTCTTAGGGTGGTCGAGATGGTAGGAAGTGGAAGAAAAAAAGTAGGGGGTTCTGGTTCTTTCTCTACTACCGGTGCTCCTTACCCCTGGCAGTCAACTGACAGGTATCACAATGGTGGTGACAATTCTAGGGCACGGGGAGCCCAGTCTTAGGTAAGCAAAGGTCAGCTTGTTTCTTTGAGTCCTCCTTGTCGGTTTTGTGGTCATCCTCATTGGGGATTCTGTAAGGAGAGAAGGTATAAGTGCTTTAAGTGTGTCCAATTAGGTTATCAGCTCATGGATTGTCCATCTAACAATGTTTCTATAAGGGCGAATAAGATTCTGGTGGCTTCATCTTTTATTCCTACACCCGGTGGTGTGGCATCTACTTCTGTTACTGCTTCTATTTCTAGTGTTGGTCGTAATAGGTTGTATTCTTTGAAGTTCCATCAGGAATTTGAGGCATTACCTGATGTTGTTATTGGTACATTATAGCTTTTCTCTCGTAACGTATATTGTTTGCTTGATTTAGGTTCTACCCTTTCCTATGTGACTCGTTATATAACTGTGTCTTTTGGTTTTGATCTAGAGATAATTTTGGATCTATTTTCTATTTCTACCCTGATAGGAGAGTCAATGATTGCTGAATAGGTCTATAGAGGGTGTGGAATTTGTGTATGGTAGACAAACTTTGGCCAATCTATTTGAGTTGGGTATGGTCGATTTTGATGTAATGTTATGCATGGATTGGTTGCATTTTTGTTATGCGAATTTGGATTGTCGAACCTATAGAGTCATCTTTAGGTTCCTTGGTGAGCTAGAAATAGAATAGGAAGGTTGGTCCTTAGCACTAAGGGGGAAGTTTATTTCTTATCTTAGAGATCGAAGGTTAATCTCTAAGGGTTGTCTTTATCACTTGGTCCGAATTAAAGATTCTAAGTCGGAAGGTCCTTCTTTGTCTTTAGTCTCTATGGTTAATGAGTTTCCATAGGTCTTTTCGGATGATCTTCCAGGTGTTCCTCTAGATAGGAAAATAGAGTTTGGTATTGATTTTCTTTCGGACACTCATCGAATTTCTATTCCTCCATATAGAATGGCTCTGGATGAGTTAAGAGAACTCAAAAATCAAATTAAGTATTTTCTGGACAAAGGGTTTATTCTTCCTAGTGTTTTCCCATGGGGTCCACCAATATATTTCATACGTAAGAAGAATGATTCTCTTCATATGTGCATCGACTGCAGGCGGTTGAATAAGGTAATGGTCAAGAATAAATATCCTCTTCCATGGATAGATGATCTGTTTGACCAGTTCCAGGGTGCCAAGTTGTTCTCTAATATAGATCTTCAGTCTTGGTACCATCAGTTGAAGATTAGGGAAGTGGATATCCCTAAGATGGCTTTTCGCACTTGGTATGGGCATTATGAGTTTTTGGTGATATTATTTAGATTGACAAATGCCCTAGAAGTATTTATGAATTTGATGAATAGGGTGTTTCGATAGTATTTAGATCTTTTGGTCATTGTGTTTATTAATGATATTCTGGTGTATTCAAAGAGTGAGGTAGATCATGCTAATCACCTCATTGTAGTATTCCAGACCTTAAAGAAATAGCGGTTATATGCTAAGCTCTCTAAGTGCGAGTTTTGGTTGAATATTATGACTTTCTTGGGTCATATCATTTCTAGTGAAGAGATCATAGTGGATCCATAGAAGGTGGTTGTGGTGAAGAAGTGGCCTAGACCTATGACTCCATCTAATATTCAGAGCTTCTTGTATTTAGCCAGGTATTATAGGTGATTTGTGGAGAGTTTTTCATTGATAGCTTCTTCTTTGACTAAGTTAACTCAAAAGAAGGTTAAGTTTTCTTGGTTGGATGTGTGTGAGGGAAGTTTTGAGAAGTTGAAATATAAATTAACTTTGGCTCCAGTTTTGACTTTATCAAAGGGCAATGATAGGTTTGTGGTTTATTGTGATGCATCTCGGGTTGGTCTTGGTTATGTGTTGATGCAGCATGGAAGGTAATAGCCTATGCTTCTAAGCAGTTGAAGGTGCATGAGAGAAACTATCCTACTTATGATTTGGAGCTGTTGGATATTGTGTTTCCTTTGAAAATATAGCAGCATTATTTGTATGGAGTTTATGTGGCTATCTTTTCTGATCACAAAAGTTTGTAGTGTGTGTTCTCATAAAAAGAGCTTAATCTCAGGGAGAGAAGATGGCTTGAGCTTCTCAAGGACTATGATATGAGTCTTTGCTACCACCCAGGTAAAGCTAACGTGGTTTTTGATACTCTTAGCAGGTTGTCCATGGGTATTTTGGCTCATGTGGAAGAAGGGAAAAGAGAATTGGTGAAGGATATTCACCATTTGCCAAATCTTGGGGTTCGTCTCTTGGACTCTAAAGATGGTGGCATAATGGTGCAAGAAATGGCTAAATCATCTCTTGGTGCGGAGATTAAGGAAATACAAGGGTTGGATTTTTCCTTGATGAAAATCAAGGGTAGCGTTGGTGGGCAAAAGGTTGAAGATTATGAGATTAGAGATAATGGTACTTTACAGTACCAAGGTAGGTTGTGTGTTCTTGATGTATACGATTTGCGGGAAAAGATCTTGGCTGAGGCGCATGAGTCGTGCTATGTTATCCATCCTGGTTCTACTAGGATGTACCATGATCTCAAAGAGATCTATTGGTGGTGTGGTATAAAGTGGGACGTGGTTGATTTTATGTCTAGGTGCATGGTGTGTCAATAAGTTAAAGCTGAGCATATAAGGCCTGGTGTGTTGTATCAAGAAATTGAGTCGCCTGAATAGAAGTGGGAGGAGATCAATATGGATTTCGTTACTGGTCTTCCTCAATCTCGGAACTAATTTGACTCGATTTGGGTCATCGTGGATAGGATGACAAAGTTTGTGCATTTCTTTCCTGTGCGAACTAACTTTTTGGTGGAGGATTATACGAAGCTTTATCTTCAAGAGATTATGAAACTGCATGGGGTGCCTATTTTGATTATTTTTTACCATGGTACGCATTTTACGTCCCACTTCTGGTGGTCTTTCCAGAAAGGGTTGGGGACTAAGGTGAGCTTGAGTACTACTTTCCATCCACAATCGAATGGGCAGGCGAAGAGTACTATTCAGATATTGAAAGATATGCTTCGAGCCTAAGTGATTGATTATGGTGGCAGTTAGGTGGAGCATCTGCCTTTGGTAGAAGTTGCTTACAACAATAGATATCAAAAAGTATTAGTATGGCTCCTTTTGAGGTGTTGTAGTAGGAGGTTTAGATCTCCTATTGGTTGTTTTGAGCTCGAGAAGGCTAATTTATTTGGTCCAGATTTGGTTCATCAAGCTATGGAAAAGGTGAAGGTGATTCGTGATAGGCTCAAGGCTACCTAGAGTCATTAAAAGTCCTGTGCTGATATTAGGCTTAGAGACTTGGAATTTGCAGTTGGGGATAAAGTTTTCCTTAAGGTGTCCTCTATGAAGGCTATAGGGTGGTTTGGCAAAACAAGAAAGCTCAGTCCTCGATATATTGGTCCTTATGAGATTTTATGGAGAGAAGGTAATATTTTGTATGAGTTGGAGTTTCCATCTAGATTGAGGTTGTTTTATCCAGTATTCCATGTTTCTATGTTGAGGAAGTGTGTTAGTTACCCGTCTTTGATTGTTCATTTAGAGGGATTGTATATCTCGGATTCTCTGTTCTTATGAAGAGGTACCGGTTGAGATATTAAATAGGCAAGTTTATCGGTTGTAGACCAAGGATGTGGCTTTGGTTAAGTTTCTATGGTGGAACCACAAGGTGGAAAAGGCCACATAGAAAGCGGAGGAGGGCATGAAGTCCAAGTACGCTCATGTTTTCTACTCCTGATATTCATGCGAAAGGCGTGTGTTCTTGAACATATCTTTATTTTCTGAGTTTGTTAAAGGAAGAATTCCATCTTTGTTTTCCATTTTATAGAGGTAAGAGTAGAGATATCAAAAGGTGGAATTGATGTTTGATAATGCAAAAGACTCTATGTGTGGTTACCCCTACCTTTTCCATCATTCAAGGATGAATGTTCCTATTGGGGGAGACTGAAGCATCACCGATTTGGACCTTTAGAAAATTACATAGAATCTCATTCTTCGAATTCAATATAACTCATGGTATGATCTGTATGCTGGGTACGAGTGGTAAAGTCCTATCATAAGTTGTCCAGTGTTAGTTGGTGGAATGTTTTTGGTCATTAAAATGGATATGACTTAAGGGTGAGTGTCATATGGTTATGTATGAGTCGTATAGGTGACTCGTAAGGTGGACAGTGTTTGATCCTCCTGGTGTTGCATTCTGACAGGGATACGGATCATGGGTATGGATCGTATGCTAAGGTTACGAGTTGAGTGGATGAGTCATATATTGGACAGTGTCTGATCCATGGTTGAGGCTTGGTTATGATCGAGTAGGTATCAATCGGAATGGAGGTTGTAACTCGTAACAGGGTCAGTCATGACCCTATGTTGGGTTTTTATAGGATTTAAGTGGGGGTATTCTGGACATTTTCCCACTTACCCTAATAAGGACCCACGACTTCTAATACACTTAGGAGGTTATTTACCCTATTATTTTACTCTTAAACACTTAGAAACTCTTCTTAAACATATCATAATTCTCTCAAGAGCTTTTGGGACAAAGAGCTAGGGTTACAAATAAGGGATTACTTTGGGGCTTGTCTTCGTGAATACTGTCAATCAATCTTCTTAGTTTAAGGCATGATTCTCTTTCCTAATCATAATTTTAATTAAAGGCATGGTTACATAGTTGATTTTATGGTTTTACTCTTGCGTGATCATGGCTTTCAGCTATTGATTTAGGGCTTTTGATGTTAAATGCTTGGTTATGATTTCCAATGGTTTTAATTATGTTTTCTATGCATTAACGGTGGTTTTGGACAATTGAATTGCATGGTAATGGTTTAATTATAATGGAATTTGGTTTCGGTTATATTATGCCCCCAAGGTGTTTGATAAAATGCTTATAAAGATATGTTCTTTGCATTGACTAATTTTAATGGAAATCTTGTTTGTTTTTGGCTTATATATGAAACCATAAATGTTTTCAATGGTTTATAAAAGTTAAGGGCTAACTGGTAATGCTTGTGGAGAACATGGTAGTCTCCCAAGAGATTTAATAGACCTAATGATAGGGCACTTGAATGTCCCCTTAATCTAAATAGTTTGGCTATGGATAATACTTGCAAGTATGGTGGTATGACGATACCACTGGCTTATTAAATATCCTTGGTTAATAAAAGGATAATTCAATTGTTTGGACTTGGTTTTAATTAGTCATTAATGGTAAAAAGTGTAAGCTAAGCCTTGAAAGGTGGCGGTCCTGGGGGGAATCAAAATCGTAAACTTATATTTACCAATATGAGGGGTCTTTGTGCGAGTGTCACATTTATATTGGTGGGATATACTAGTCATCCTTGGGATATTGCTTAGTCATGCGGCTACACGCATTGGACCCTTTCACAAGAGAGAGTTGAACCCAAATGGGCCATGGGTGGTAGGACAACTAAGCTACACAACCCAGGTAAAGGTTTTAATTGCATGATTAACCTGATCCCTTTTCCCAGAACTTATATATATATGTATAATTGTTTCCAATGGATGGTTTTCACTTGGATTTGACTATTGGCATTACTTTATCCTTATCCCAAGTTGTATGCTATTGTTCACCCATTAACCCATCTACTGGCGGCTGTATCCCCGTGCTATGCAAGAACCGGTCATTCAACTCCTCCTTCATATACTGCATTCGGGGACAGCTTATTGGACTGAAGTGGTAAGCTTCCATCTTTTTAGAAGGCATCATTTCATGTTGTACATTCTTAGATATTTTACTTTCTTTTTGGATATTAGTTTTGTCCATGGTTGGGGGCATGTCCCAACTGGATATTTGCATTCTTTTTTATAGAGGCTTTGTGGTACTTCTGGGGGTTGGTATGGGTGGGATCGGTATTGGTGTTAGCCTTAGCATTGGCATTGGTGTTGGGGCTTACATCATTGAACTATATTGTTGGTTGTTCCATCATATTACATTTTGGGTTTGGCTATCCTATTATGTTTGATATTTCCAAAATGGTTTGGTATAGTATGGACAGTTGGTTTGGTATGGTTAGACTTGATTGGGCCAGTCATGGTTATGACCCTATCCTAGAGTCTTCATGAGATCATTGTGCAATCTTGTTATATGCTCAAAATTCAGCTCATCTAAGGTTGTATAAGATGGTTGGGATGGGTTAAGATGGAGGTCCCCGGTCCTGGTTAGACTTGGGATGCCCATTACGACAAGGCCCCAGTTCTGGCTACGTCACTTAACGAGTGCCGACTTACTTTTCCTATTTAGTTTTTATTATGATTTCTTTATTGTTTTGAGATACTATAAGTACCTTAGGGTTATTCCTTTATAAGGTTACACACCTTTACATTACTTTTGATACTTTAAGCATACTTTGATCATTGATATTTTATTCTTGATCTTTTAGGTTTTTTTCAATTGGAAACTTTGGATTTTTTTCTCTCTCATTATTGTGTAATTAATTACATATGTTGTTTATTTATTATCATGGATTATTGCGTGAACATGAGCGGCTAATCTCCTTGACTAGGATTGTGGGAACTTGGCAGCTTAGCTACATAGAGAAAGTGGGAGATTCATCTATTCTATTATAGTTGTGTGTATCTTAATGTTCATCATATTAATTAACCTCAAAGCTATCGTATAGGATTGAGGATTGCCCGTCTTTGAGAACGTCCTCACAAAGGACTTTAAGATTAGGAAAATGGGATTAAGACAGTAATTTGAAGTTTAATTCCATCTTATAATTCCGCCATCTCATCTAATCAACTTGAGACTCAAAAGGTGAATGTTGAACTGAGTTTATACGCTAGGAGCAATAAGACGATGCCCTAAGACTCATAAAGTAAAGGGTGGTGAGATTTATCAATACATTCACAAGACGGTTGATAATACATAGCTTGTCAACTTTACATGCAGTGCATTAGAATAGATGAGTTGAACAGAATAAGTTTATAGAGAAGTTAGGAGGAACACATTCCTAGTATTTGTATTCTATTATTTACAAACTCAAGCATTAAAGTTTTGCTACTTGTTACTCTTGACTTTAAATTCCCCCCATTTACTTTTTTCTATTACTCATGAATTTTTTCAAATTTGAGAGATTGTTCAATGTTTTCCCTATGGGTTTGACCCCAACCTAGTTTGGGTTACTATATTTGACATCGACCTCAGCATACTTCTTTGGAGGTTAGTTTTAGGCGACATCAAATTTTGGCTCCATTATTGAGTAAGACGGTGTGAATTATTGATTGAAGATAGTGAAGTTTATGGGTTTTATTTTCTATTCTTAATTTGGTATACGTCGGTTTATGCCAAACACTAGGAGTAGAGGCAATCTCTAACCCTCACTGGATCCAGATTATGATAGAATTCTACAAATACCACGTAGGATGTTAGAGTAAGTTCATGATGGTGTTCCTATTGGGATTTGAGATCCTCAGATTCTACCTCCTCCCCCACCTGCTGTCCCATAAAATGTTGTAGATAGAAAGATAGAGAAATTCTTAGCAAAGGCAGCTAAAGAGAGAAAAGCTACTGAGAAAGCCAGGTTAGCTAAACAAGCACAGCTAGCCAGGCCAAGACCAATAATTGATCCACGTACAGTTGTTGATTGAAGTTCGGAGAGATCTATGGGTGGCAGAGCTTTATTAATACTTGCATATCAGTATTTACAACTATATATTGATGATGAAGACATAAGGAACATACATCCTACTGAGACTGGATCCATTGTTCCTCCAGAGTTACACCTAAATATAAAGTTCGATATTACAAGAACAATGATTTAACTATTAAATTTGAATGGTGTATTCTTGAGGGAAGCAACAGATGATGCGAACATGCACCTAGCCAATTTTATGGAGATATGCACCTCATATACCATTCCTGGGGTAGATTAGAAAGCCTTGAGATTACGATTGTTCTCTTTTTCATTAATTAGTTATGGTTGGGAGAACTTTCTAGAGGCTCAATAATGACTTGCATGATCTGTGTAGATAGTTTTTGAATTGATTTTTCCCTCCTACTAAGATGCTGCTGAAACACCCTAGGAATATGACCCTTGCAAAATTTTCTTGGTTTTGGACTTACAGGACTTTGTACGACTCAAGGGTACCAATCGTACCCTTGAATACAACTTGTGGGATGGCTTGAGGACTCAATAAAATGTTAGGCAGTGTGCTTGGATTGTTTACTATCTAAGATACGACCCATCAAGGTGCGAGTCATATCCAAAGATACGAGAGGTGCAAGATAAGTCGTTTGGTGCTTGATTGAGTTGTCTTGTAGACTCATGGTACAATTGGTGGGTACGATTGAGAGTAACACTCATACCCTTAGGTACGAGTTAGGAAGGTGTGAGTCATATAGGAACTAGTATGTAGTGTCTTGGCATGGACTTGGGTATGATTTAGGGTACCACTCATACCCTAAGATACAGATGGTATAGGTAAGTCGTACCCCTGGACGTGGCTTGATTTAATATTAAGTCAAGGGTATTTTAGATATTTTCTACTTCAAAGCCCAGATGACCTCACGTTATATAACCCTTGGTGGCCTCTCATAACACTTATTCAAGGATTGAAACACTTTAAATACTCTCTCAAACTTACTCTTGAAGATTGGAGGCTAGGGTTTCTTCATGTTTTCTTCAAAGGGCTCAAGAGTCATGTTTCTCTTCAAAATCTTCTTGTATAAAGCAAGTGATTTTATTTGGGGACAGTCATTGTTGGATTGAAGTGGTAAGCTTCCATAGTTCAGAAGGCATCTATTTCATGCCATGGTCTACTTTACATATTTCTTGTCTTTCATAGACTTTGGTTTTTGGCTATGGGCTAGGGCATGTCCTGACTAGGTACTCTTTGTTTTGGTCTAAAGTCATTGTATGGACAACTACGTACTTGGGTATGGTATGTATGGTTTATGTTATATATATACATACGTTGGATTATTATAATTGGTTTTGGTTATTAGTTTCTGTATTGGTTTGGTTGGTTATTGGGTGGTTGGACTTGATTGGGTTAGTCTCTATTATAGACTTGTCCCAGATTCACCACATAGTTACATAGGCTATCTTTTTATATGTTTGGACTTCAGCAGACTCAAGGTATGCATTTGGTGGTTGGGTTGGGTAGCATGGGCGGTTCTCGATCATTCTTAGACTTGGGATTGCCCATTGCGACAAGGCCCTGATTTGGGTCATGTCAAGTTAGTATCAGAGCTTTAGGTTTTGGTGACATAGGGTGTCCACAAATCCGTGTCGAGTAGATTTTTTCTTATGGGTGTTTTGTGCATGACACTTATAATCAGGAGGCTACGAGACATTTAGGAATGTTTCACTTTCTTAGTTATTCTACTTTCGAGCTATGGAGTCTAAGATCTTGAACTCTTCTCTGAATCTTTATTTGTTCACTCTATGGATCATGCCCTCTCAATAATCTAAAGTTGTGGAAACTTACCTGTTCTACTCAAAAACAACATGGATAGATCTAGTCCAACTCATAGGGCACAGACCTGGCCAAGGGTCACAACTTTTGGTTTTCCCCATAGAGTCTTATCGGTCTCCACAGACCCTGTTTTGGAAGGTAGTACTGTAACGCCCCGAGATCCCATCCCGAGATGTCACATGGTGCTTATGGACCCGAAGGACCACAAGCTAACCCTTTTCTGATATCTATACAAGTACACTACATAATATCTTAAAAATGCGAAAACTTGCCATAAGGTTCAACACATCTATACATACTCAAAACTAAAAATTAAATACTAATACATCCGTCTAAAAAGCCTCTAACTGTCTGAACAGTGGAGTTGATGGGACATGTCCCCAACTAACTCCTTCAACAGAAAATAAACAAAGTCTAAAATAATAGTAGTAAACTGAGACTCGTCCTCGAAAGAAGAGGACTCACTGCTACTGTGCTGACTGGGACCAAACTGCTGAGGATAAACTTGATCCTGTGCCTCTGAACCTATGGTGTCAAATAAAACACCATAGCGCAAATGTGTCAGTACAAAAAATATATCGAGTACGTAGACAGGGTAGGCTAATGCAAGGGTTCATTCATGCACTATATCTAAACTAAATAATCATGAAAATGCCGTATGAGAACACATACATGAATGCACAAAACATGAACACAATTATCGCAACTCTAGATACTAAAACTTAGATAACATTTTACTGCAGACTGAACTCACTACTGATACTGAGATACTGAATCACTGACTCATCTGATACTGATAATTGAGGATCTATATATGCTTACATCAATGATTTAATTCTTGGACTTACTGCTTTCGACTGATAGGATTAGAGATCAACCTTTCTAACAGATGATTTTGGAAGCTTTATCAATGATAAGAAATATGATTATATCTGAATCTGACAACAAGAATACTCAATAGAAATTTGATACTATGATCAAGCCTGTCTGGCGGCATATCTCTGAATATGATATCAATCAACTGTATATGTGACCAAGCCTATCTGTCGGGATCGTCCATAAATCAATGGAACTATCTGAGTTCCTCATAAAATAGATGATTGTATCTGACAGTCCTGATTTCTGAAGATTGATTCTGAAAGTAAGACTAAATATGAAACTGAAACTGTGAGAAGTAGTCACTTAACCGACATGCCCCGACCTACCATAGGTGGGTCCAACCTATGCCCTAGTTGGAAGGGTGTCATTACCGCACCACTGGTAAAGACAACTCTATGTGACCCTCATCTAGCAGGTCCTCAAACGAGAATGGTGGAGCCCTCATCTACCAGGTCAAGCCACCTTATCTACCCTCATCTAGCAGGTATGATTTCTCTTATCCAACCTCAACTAACATGTGTGATATCTCAACCTACGCTGGCTACGTAGTTCTGGATCATAAGGATTGCCTCTAAGAATCACACCCTTTATTTGTAGGTGATTTCCCATCCTTGATCTCGCTCGGTGCTAGTTTTTAATCCTAACCGAAAGACTCATAACTGAATTCTCAACTAAATATTGGCTAAATTGAATCTGATACTGATCATATTACTCAAAAGTTCTGACTGAGTTATGTTGACATCACATGGTATCTGACTGACAATACAGAGCTTGAATAGATTACTCGAATCGCTTCTGAAATTAGGATTGAATCACTTGAATACTATTAGAACTGAGCTGATTACAGGTCTAAGGCTAGATTACTAAAGATATAGAGATTACAGAGATAACTGAGATTACCGAGTTTTATTAAGCTTTGCACTTGTCTGAGGATACAGAGTTCTATAGTTCACTGAGTTCTAAGAATCATGGCTCGATTGGAATTATCGAGAAACTGACACGGGCTCCAGACAACAGCTTTATTTTCGGGTATAAATACCCCCAGGACTCGATAACATAAAAGTAAGACATAATCATTCTTTATCACAAATCATTCATGCATCATCACGTTCATCCATTCATCACTACAATCATTCATTCATCATTACAAGTATTTATTCATCATTACAATCATTCATGTATCATCACAATCGTTAAAGCATCACTTCAAGTAGTTGGGCATTATAACATAATTTCCCTCTCAAGATCCTTAGGACATGGCATTAAGTATTTAGGAAACATAGACCTCTATTCATCATCACAACCGCAAAAGGGTCACTCAAAACCTTTGAGGATCATCAACATCGGTTTACCATCATCTACTAGCCTAGGGAAGAGATGCTATTAGATTATACCCCATTCAATGAGATCTTACATCAAGTACTTCATACCTATATCGGTCTTGTCATATATTTGGATATCACTTGATTTGGGGGAAACTTCATACTAACACGTCACTATTTACTTGCTAACCACTTGACATATATTAAAAGCTTAGCATATATCAAAGAGCACAAAATTAGGGAATTTATAACCATCATATCTCGACTTGTTCTTTTATTCCTTAGGGTCTTTAAACAACCACTAGACACGACCGATTTTATACCTACTTGGGGATTTCATGCCATCTTGGCACATTTCACTCACTAAGGCATTTTATCAAACACTAGGCATGCATCGACTAGCTCACAATTAGGAGTTTCCTATTCAACATACTATACCGGCCCTTATGATTCACCTAAGCTCTTTATCAAACCTATGGGGAACGTTCTTCACTTATTCAACCATTTCTACACCCAAAAGTCATGAACACATCACATGGAAAAACAACTTCAAGAGGGTCTATCACAAACATCATATGAATTTCACATACTAGGGTCAAAGCTCATAAATTTTGTAGGCAAATATAAATCAAAACTCAACAACACAGTAAACATCCATTTCAACTCATACAAATCATTAACAACTCATAAACATAAAAATCTTTTAGTTTTAAAAAGGGTTCTTGAGCTTCTTGGATGAAAGGGGCCAAAGAATCAACATCTATATACCTTAACTTTGGAAATTGGATGAACTTTAGTGCTTGATACTTTATCCACACTTGAAATAAATAAATTCTTGAAGCCCACACTATGGGAAACTTGATTCTTGAAGAAACCTTGAAGAATTTATGGATGAATTTTGGAAGATTAGGGTTCTTGAATGAAACCCTAGATATTATTAAGTGAATTGGAAAAGAAAATGATTGAATGAGGGTTCCTCATATTTATAGAGTCTCAAAAAAGGTGGAAAATGACCAAAATACCCTTGCAAAAACTCTCTTGAATTGCTGGCAAAATATACTTGACGTCATCCGTGACAGGCCGTCAGGTCCATGATAGACCGTCACGAATGGTCGTCACAAAAGGGGTCCAAATTCTTGATTTTCTGCTCAGGGCTGATGATGTCGTCAGAATGTGACGATGTCTTCAAAAAGGTCGTCAGAAATGTGATAGCCCGTCAGAAACATCGTCACCAATTTCCAGCTTGATATGCTAGAGTAAAATGGGCGTAACTCTTTGCTTCGATATTTGATTTAGGTGAAATTGGTATCATTCGAAAGCTAATTCAAAAATATTTCATTTTATATATAGAAAACCACCAATTTCTTAATACACAATGAGTTATGGTTAATTAAAGTTGACCCAAATTTTGACAGTCACTAAAACTTAAGTGATAGGAATGTTTTCAACTCGTTTATGAGTTAGGGGACCTCTATGATCTTAATTCATGCTCAAATAGATTCCCACACGATTTCAAAGTATTTCATACTTGGGAGGATATTTCTTAAATATTTTGACTCAGATTTTTGCTTTACCAAATACGCTCTAAGACTCAGACTGGAAGAGAATTTTGCGGGGCATTACATTATCTCCCCTTGAGAACATTTGTCCTCGAATGTCATTTGATAGACTGAGAATACGGATCAACAAAACTTACTTAAGAAATGAAAACATCTCAGATCAGGACTACGCAACTGGAATGACTGACATATAGAGTTCTAACACTGGGCATGCATCTATGATGCATGGAATACTCGACTGATGATACTCATAGTTGAATTCTCATAATACACATGCATATCTGATGAATGGACTCATAACTGGGATGATCTCATGAATACACGAATGAGCACACGCTGACAAGCTGAACTCTTTCTACTAAATGTGCATATCTAATGCATGAATGTCCGGCTAAGCTGACTTTTGAAAGCACGACTTGACAATGTAACAATGATTGATGCTAACTTTATAAGGAAAATCTGAACATGCATCGAGATGAATCTAATGGAATGAAACATCATAATACCATGGGGTATCTCCCCCTTGGGACTCTATGTCCCTCTAAACACACTTCGCTAAAATACTAGAGCGGTGCGCGGGGCACCTACAGACTGGGTCATAATTGACTGATCAAGATCTGAAACTTATGCATGACTCATGCTAACATATAAGCTCAAAATGAGAGCAAAGGATTTATCAATGCATAACATAAATATGAAGGGCTCATAATATACCCGGGTCAATTTCAGGGGATCTTTCCCAATCAAGGCGAGCCTGAAGTGCATACAATCTATTATGACCTGAAGGAAGACTATGCTAACTTCGGGGACCTGGCTTAGGATAGTCTCCAACTTTGTGACCGGTCTCACCATATCCAAAGCACACATCACTACCGGCTCTACATACACCCTTATGATTCTTACTATATTTTTCACACAACGAGTAGATACGAACACCACTAGTACTACTCTAGGCTTTGGAGCTTGGCTCTCCCTTAAATATGATACCCCCAAATGTAGGTGCAAGTACACTAGCTGAAGATGGAGCTGGAACTAAAAATCTTCAAACATACTGAGAACTACTACCACCTTGAGACCCTGACTGTGAGAAACCACGACTTCCTGTATTGGCTTTCTTACTCACTCTCCCTCTCTTCTTAATCTTATCTGCCTCAATCTGTTGTGCATGAATCATTAGACTAGAAAGATCCATATCTCTATTGAGCATGGCATCTCTGCATACTTTCATTACATCACTTGATACCCCAGTCAAAAACTTACTCATACTCGCTCTAGGGTCAGCTATCAAGTCGGGAGCATACTTAGCTAAATGGTTAAACTTAAGACAACACTCTTTCACTGTCATGGAGACTTTCCTTAGGTTTATAAACTCTTCTACCTTAGCTTCTCTCATTTCTAGTGGGAAAAACCTATCTACAAAGGCACTCTAAAAATCTAGCCAATTCACGAGAGCTGCATTCACCCCTCTACTTTTCTCCCATATCACTACCCAATCATGAGCAATATCTTTCAACCTATAAGATGCTAACTCAACACTCTCCTCCTCTAACACATGCATAATCTAGGTGATCTTCTTCACCTCCTCAAAAAATAAATATGGATCCTCACCTACTACTGACCCAAAGAATTCGGGCGGGTTCATTTTCATAAAGCTTTTAATCCTGGCTGCGACAGAATTCCCATCTTGTTAAGGTGGGACTGCAGCCTTACGGTTACCATGAACATTAGTCACTGCCTAGGCTAGCACTTAGAAAGCTGCCCAAAACTCTGCATGTGACACACTCTTATTTTCAGGATCTACTAGCTGAGGGGGCTGATCATCAACCCTATGGACAAAGTCTCTGCGAGGAGGCACACTCTGTAAATGAAAGAATGAAGTGGATTAGACTAAGAACCAACTTTAGCTCCTACTCACTCGCATGAAATGATCATTGAAAGAAGAGGAACTGCTCCTAAGAACATCTTGTAGCCTCTTGTACATAAATATGGCGTGCTACACACCCATTTACAAGACTCTACTAGATGTGGCTTTTTAGACTCCTTAGGATACTCTTGAACCTTAGGCTCTGATACTAAGTTTGTAACGCCCCGAGATCCCATCCGGAGACGTCACAAGGTGTTTATGGACCCGAAGGACCACAAGCTAACCCTTATCTGATATCTGTACCTGTACATTGCATAGTATCTAAAAAAATGCAGAAACTTGCCATAAGGTTCAACACATCTATACATACTCAAAACTAAAAATTAAATACTAATACATCCGTCTAAAAATCCTCTAACTGTCTGAACAGTGGAGTTGATGGGACATGTCCCCAACTAACTCCATCTACAAAAAATAAATAAAGTCTAAAACAATAGTAGTAAACTGAGACTTGTCCTCAAAAGAAGAGGACTCACTACTACTGCTACTGACTGGGACCAAACTGCTGAGGATAAACTAGATCATGTGCCTCTGAACCTATGGTGTCAAATAAAACACCATAGCATAAATGCGTCAGTACAAAAATATACCGAGTATGTAGATGGGGTAGGCTAATACAAGGTTCATGCATGCACAATATCTAAACTAAATAATCATGAAAATGCCGCATGAGAACACATACATGAATGCACAAAACATAAACACAATTATCGCAGCTCTAGATACTAAAACTCAGATACAAATTTACTGCAAACTTAACTCACTACTGACACATAGATACTGAATCACTGACTTATCTGATACTGATAACTGAGGATCTAGATGTGTTTACATCAATGATTAAATTCTTAGACTTACTGCTTTTGACTGACAGGATTAGAGATCAACCTTTCGAACAGATGATTTTGGAAGCTTTATCAATGATCAAAAATATGATTATATCTGAATTTGACAATATGAATACTCAATAGAAATTTGATACTGTGATCAAGCCTATCTGGCGGCATATCTCTGAATATGATATCAATCAACTGTATATGTGACCAAGCTTATCTGTTGGTATGGTGCATAAATCAATAAAACTATCTGAGTTCCTCATAAAGATAGATGATTAGATCTGACAGTCCTAATTTCTGAAGATTGATTCCAAAATTGAGACTAAATCTGAAACTAAAACTGTGGGAAGTAGTCACTTAATCGACATGCCCTAACCTACCACAGGTGGGGTCCAACTTGTGCCCCAGTTAGAAGGGTGTCATTATCGCGCCACTGGTAAAGACAACTCTATATGACCCTCTTCTAATAGGTCCTCAAATGAGAACGGTGGAGCCATCATCTAGCAGGTCAAGCCACCTCATCTACCTTCATCTAGTAGGTATAATATCTCTCATCCACCCTCAACTAATAGGTGTGATATCTCAACCTACACTGGCTACATAGTTCTGGAGCATAAGGATTGCTTCTAAGAATCACACCCTCTACTAGTAGGTGAGTTCCCATCCCTGAGCTCACTCGGTGCTAGTTTTTACTCCCAATTGAAAGACTCAGAACTAAATTCTTAACTGAACACTGGCTGAATTGAATCTGACACTAATCATATTACTCCAAATTTCTGACTGAGTTACGCTGAGATCACTTGGTTCCATATCTGATGAAAAATCTATTGAATCATGGTATCTGACTGACTATACAGAGCTTGAATAGATTACTTGAATCACTTCTGATATTAGGGTTGAATCACTTGAATACTATTAGAACTGGGCTGATTACAGGCCTGTGGCTAGATTACTAGCGATATAGAGATTACAGAGATAGCTGAGATTACTGAAATTTATTAAGATTTGCACTTGTCTGAGGATACAGAGTTCTATAGTTCACTGAGTTCTGAGAATCATGGCTTGATTGGAATTATTGAGAAACTGACACGAGCTCTAGACAACAGCTTTATTTTTAGATATAAATACCCCCAGGACTCGATAACATAAAAGTAAGATATAATCATTCTTTATCACAAATCATTCATGCATCATCACGGTCATCCATTCATCACTACAATCATTTATTCATCATTTCAAGTATTCATTTATCATTACAATTATTCATGTATCATCACAATCGTTAAAGCATCACTTCAAGTAGTTGGGCATCATAACATACTTTCCCTCTCAAGATCCTTAGGACATGGCATTAATTATTTAGGAAACATAGAACTCTATTCATCATCACAACCACAAAAGGGTCACTCAAAACCTTTGAGGATCATCAACATCGGTTTACCATCATATACTAGCCTAGGTAAGAGATGCTATTAGATTATACCCCATTCAATGAGATCTTACATCAAGTACTTCATACCTATATCGATCTTGTTATATATTTCGATATCACTTGATTTAGGGGAAATTTCATACTAACACGTCACTATTTACTTGCTAACCACTTGACATGTATTAAAAGCTTAGCATATATCAAAGATCTCAAAATTGGAGAATTTACAACCATCATATTTTGACTTGATCTTTTGTTCCTTAGGGTCTTTAAACAACCACTAGACACGACCAATTTTATACCTACTTGGAGATTTCATGCTATCTTGGCATATTTCACTCACTTAGGCATTTTATCAAACACTAGGCATGCATGGACTAGCTCACAATTAGGAGTTTCCTATTCAACATACTATAGTAGCCCTTATGCTCCACCTAAGCTCTTTATCAAACCTATTGGGAACGTTCTTCACTTATTCAACCATTTCTACACCCAAAAGTCATGAACACGTCACATGAAAAAACAACTTCAAGAGGGTCTATCACAAACATCACATGAATTCCACATACTAGGGTCAAAGCTCATAAATTTTTTAGGTAAATATAAAGCAAAACTCAACAACACAGTAAACATCCATTTCAACTCATACAAATCACTAACAACTCATAAACATAAAAATCTTTTAGTTTTAAAAAGGGTTCTTGAGCTTCTTGGATGAAAAGGACCCAAGAATCAACATTTATATACCTTAACTTTGGAAATTAGATGAACTTTAGTGCTTGATACTTTATCCACACTTGAAATAAATAAATTCTTGAAGCCCACACTATGGGTAACTTGATTCTTGAAGAAACCTTGAAAAATTTATGGATGAATTTTTGAAGATTAGGGTTCTTGAATGAAATCCTAGATATTATTGAGTGAATTGAAAAAGAAAATGATTGAATTAGGGTTTGAATGAGGGTTCCTCATATTTATAGAGGCTCAAAAAAGATGAGAAATGACCAAAATACCCTTGCAAAAATGCCCTTGAATTGCTGGAAAAATATACTTGACGTCATCCGTGACAGGCCATCAGGTCCGTGATAGACCGTCACGAATGGTCATCACAAAAGGGGTCTAAATTCCTGATTTTCTGCCCAGGACTGATGATGTCGTTAGAGATGTCGTCAGAATGTGACGATGTCTTCAAAAAGGTCATCAGAAATGTGATATCCCGTCAGAAACATAGTCACCAATTTCCAGCTTGACATGCTGGAGTAAAATGGGCATAACTCATTGCTTCATTCTCTGATTTAGGTGAAATTGGTATCAATTGAAAGCTAATTCAATGCTCCAATTTCTTAATTCACAATGAGTTATGGTTAATTAAAGTTTACCCAAATTTTGACAGTCACTAAAACTTAAGTGATAGGAATGTTTTCAACTCGTTTATGAGTTGGGGGACCTTTATGATCTTAATTCATGCTCAAATAGATTCCCATGTGATTTCAAAGTATTTCATACTTAGGAGGATATTTCTTAAATATTTTGACTCAGATTTTTGCTTTACAAAATACGCTCTAAGACTCAGACTGGAAGAGAATTTTGTAGGGCATTATAGGTATTCATACTCGGTTACCTCAAGGAGAGGTTACCAATGTTGATTTTTGACATTCTATTAATCTATTAGCGCAAATAGTGACAACTCTATCAGGTCAATCCATTCCTATTGGTACAAAAAGAAATGAGGTAATATTTATAAATGGGCAAGGTAAGGGGCCTCAATTTCCTAGACCAAAAGGGAGGCAGGTATTTTTAGATTGGTAAATTCTTCTAGGGAATAAGGTGCCCAATCTCAGGCCAATGGGCCTATTTTGCATCATCTCATTTTCTTAATAAATTTTATGGTTGGTCATACCATGGTCATTGTGAGGGGGTAAAAAATTGGTATTATGGCTGTGGTCAGTCGGGTCTCGTGTGATGGGGATGTATCATAAGGGTTACCTTTGGTCAAATAGAGTTTTGGCTACTATCTCTAGCTCTGACATTAGTCGAGATCATCTTAATGTTCTTATTATCCCTTGGACGTCTGAGGCGTCTTGTGATGCTGACACCGATATGTTGAAAACTCTTTTCTTTAGGGTGTGTATGGTTTACTTGGTTTGGGGTTCCCTCTATTTTGTGGCCTCATTTTTGGTTGTGTATTTTGGTTTCAAGGTTACTTTAGACTCTTTTCTTCTTTTGTTTCTTTCCCAGTAGATGACTCTGCGATTACCAAAAGAGTCTATAAGGGGTGTGTCATAATTATTAGTAGTAAAGGGGTATTGGTGGATTTTTGTGTGACTCGAATATGATGGATGTCGATGTTATTTAGGGGAATGGATTAGTTGCACTTATGATATTCTTCATTAGATTTTTGATCCATAAAAAGGTTTCCTTTAGGCTCTCTACTAAGTCGATTATGGAATGGGAGAATGGTTTTGTTTGGGTCCTTAGTTTTTAAGGGAAAGGGTATATCTTGGAACTTGGAGATTTGTCTCTAAAGGGATGTCCTTATTGGTCGGTCCAAGTTAAGGATCCTAACTCAAAAAGTCCTTCTTTGGTATGGTTTCGGTGATGGATAAATTTCTTGAGGTCTTCTTGATGACCCTTATCGTGCCTTTCTAATAGGGAGGTTGGTTTGGGATTGGTCTTGTTTTGGGCACTTGTCCAATTTTTATTCTTTATGTATAGAATAGTTTTGGTGGGGTTAAAGGAGAAATTTAGGGATCTCTTAGATAAAGGTTCTCTTCGTCTTAGTGCTTTTTCGTGGGGTATTTTATTCTTGCTTGCATAAGGGGCACGGTTCCCCTAGAGGTGGATAGGTTATTGGTTGGTGGATAAAGAATTTGGAGTGTCCTCCTTATTAAGAGGAATATATATGTATATTCTAATATATATGGGGTATTCTAATAGTATTGAATGGTGGTTGGTAGATCCTAGGCTTGAACCTAGATACTTGATCTTGGTAAAGGGAGTATGTTAGCTCAAAAATAGTAATATGGCAATTGTGGGGGTAATTTTTCAGGTCAGGGGGTCTAGTCATTGGATAGGTTAGATCATGGAGTTTCTATGTATCTTTGTCCCTATAGTTGCATTTTATTATTGGCATGAAATTGATAATTAAATTTATGGTTTTGAATGTGGGTTTTGGTACAACTGAAGGCTTTGATATGATTACCCATTTAATTGATTTTCCATGGATTATGATGCATTATTCATGTTCACTTATGTCTATGAACACTGTGGGATGCATGGGAATGTTAAATGGATTTTGGGGTACTATGGATTCCCCAATTACTTGGTTTTACTCTTGAAAATTATATGCCCTTAAACTAGTTATGAAATGGCCATTGAATATAATTTTGTCACATGGTTTGCCTATTCTTAAATCTTTGCATTACATATATGATTAAAGGAATATAAATTTGTTTTGATTGCATTCAAATGATTTTGAGAAGGCCTTAGTTGACATGTTTTGATTTGAGTAGTTTTGGTTTAACTTTAAACCTTGGAGTCAATTTGGTCTCATGGTTTTTGTATGTGTATATTGAGCCCTAAGTAGCAATGGGATGAATAAGGATTTGGGTATGGGAGAACCAAGCATCCCTGGTGTACGTCTTTGATGATACCTATTAGAGCAAAGAATTATGTTCATTGGTGTAATGGGATAGAGGTTGATGTTTAATCTAGAATTCTTTTTTAGCTGTGGCCTTTAAGGTAAGGTCGGGTCATATATTCTACTGATACTTTTCCAGTACGATTAACGGAGTACTCTACTAGTATTGTGTATATTCTTATAGCACTTATGATTAAGTTTCACTTTTTGCATTCGCCTTGTTCCCTGGATATAAGCCTTGACCTTATGTTAAGTTACTCATGGTATGTGTGGCTGTGTTTCTTTTAGTGTCTAGTATTAAGGACTCCTTTTCAGTATGATTATCTTAGGATAGTTCTCCATTATTGTTTAGGTGGTTATTATGAAGTACTTTGCACCTATGGTGTCATGTCTTATTTCGGAGAGGTCTTTGTCTTGCCTTGGGTGGCATGGGTAATTCTTGTAATTCGGTACCTTAAATGATTTTTCTTGTGTTAGGATAGTAGTGGCATTGGGAAGCATGGTGATGTTGTGAAATGGGGAATATAGAAGTCCCTAAGTGGGGGAGAGTCTAGGGTGACTACTAGAGTTAAGGTTTTGGAAGGTAAGGTAAGGTTGCTGTCATGGGAAATGGTTAGGAAAGGAATAGGTGGAGAAAATCCTTTGTGAAATATTAAATGGTGCTAGATCTCTGGAAGGATATATCATACCGCAGGTATATAAGTCATAGGCTTGAATGTTGTGATTGGTAGATATTCTAATAGTTTTGTTGGGTACTTAAAAGGTTTGGAATGGCATGGTTTTATACAATGCTTTCATGGTTTGATCATTGTATGGTTTTGGGTGCTCAATTATAGGATGGGGGTTTTCGTTATAATGGTTGGATGTGGTTTGTCCATGTCCTTTACTCATGGTTCCCATATTATAATGGTGATGGAAGCGGAATAGTGTTTAGGGATAGATTTAAGGAGTATAGCCCGATGGCTTAAGTTAACTCCTTTTAACTTTGTTTAGCCTTGAACAAAGAAATGGTGGTGTATAGTTAGACTCAAGCTCTCATAGTGATGTGCCTCGGTAAATTCTAAATTGAAATTGGACTTGCCCTTGCATGAGTCCATTCATCTGGTAATCCATGTGTTGTGTTAGGGTAATGTGTGGATGGTCCTAGGTTGGTTGGTTCCTTTAGTTACTATTGGTATCTCAGATTCCTTGTTCTTTAAGGAGGTCCCGATGAGAATCTTGGATTAGAAAGTTCGCTAGTTGTGAACAAAAGGTGTGGCTAAGGTAAAAGTTCCATTGTGGAACTAAAAGTTTAAGAAAGTCATTTGGAATGCGGAAAAGGACATGGAGTCCAAGTGTCCGCATTGGTTCTTGGTTCCAGAAATTCATGCGTAAGGTGTGTGCTCTTCAACAAGTCTTTTTTTTCTAACTTGGTTAAATGTAAGGAATGGTTCCTCTTGTATCTTTGTTTTCTAACTTAGTTAGAGGTCGGAATGGGGGTGTTGGGGTGTAAATCATATTTAGGATTTGTAGTGATTGTATCACTCTGTTTGTGTGTCCTTGCTTCCTCTTTAGGTTGAGGAAACGTTTGTTGGGTGTTAATGTGTTATCTCATGCTTATCCCTTACCCTTAACCATCATTCGAGGATGAATGATCCTAGTGATGGAGACTAAAACACCCTAGGAATAGGACCCTTGTAAAATTTCTGTGGTTTTGGACTTACTGGACTTTATACGACTCAAGGGAACCAATCTTACCGTTTAATATGACTTGTGCAATGGGTTGAGGATTCAATTATATGTTTGGTTGTGTGCTTGGCTTGGTTACTGCCCAAGATATGACTCATTAAGGTACAAGTCATATCCAAAGATATGAGTGGTGCAAGGCAAGTCATATAGTGCTTGATTGAGTTGTTCTGTGGAGTCTGTCCATGGTACGGTTGGTAGGTACAAGATAGGGTGGTGTGAGTCACATAGGAACTAGTGTGTAGGGTCTTGGCATAGTATTGGGTACGAGTTAGGGTACCACTTGTACCCTAGCATACGGATTGTATAGGTGAGTCGTACCCCTGGACGTGACTTGATTTAATTTTAAGTCAAGGGTATTCCAGACATTTCCTACATCAAAGCCCTTATGTCCTCACATCATATAACCCTTGGTGGCCTCTCATAACACTTATTAAAGGATGGAAACACTTCAAATACTCTCTCAAACTTACTCTTGAAGATTGTAGGCTAGGGTTTTTTCATGTGTTCTTCAAAGGGCTCAAGAGTCATGTTTCTCTTCAGAATCTTCTTGTATAAGGCATGTACTCCTTCCCTCATTATTAGTTCCAACTAAAGGCATATTTTTTTTTTTTAAACATTGATTTATAGATCATGGATTATGGTGTTAGAAATATATGTTGAGGGTGTTGATGCATATTATTTTATTGGTATAAACTATGTTTTACATATTTTTGGTAATGGTTTGCATATGTAGTTATTTATTGATTATGGTTTAACAAATAGTTCTTGACTACAGAGCTATTGATGATACTGTAGCAAAACAAGTTGCATAGCTCATAACTAAAATTAGGCTACTTTCAAAGCAATTTGCAGCAATGACAGCTGAGAAGGTAAATGTAGTGGGATCACAAGGATCTACTTCTAGAACGTATGACTCTGATGCATATGAGGAAGCAAAGTATTTGGATCATGAAGTAGTAAGTTTTCAAGCCAAAGGGAAAGTAAATCAAGGTCGAAACTATTATGGTGATGGGTACTGAGACAGGAGTAGAGAATGAGATGGTGATTGAAGGCATAACTATGACTACAAAGAGAAGAGTAATATAGATGTCCCACCAGGTAGCCGAGATATCGAGTCTAGAATAGAAGCAATGTTGTCAAAATTAGTAAAAGGCCAAGAAAGTCAAGAGATCTGTCTTAAGGAGATTAAAGCAGATCTATCAGGGCTATATCAGAAGGTTGAGTCGCATGCTACTACGATCAAAGAGTTGGATCAACAGTTTGTCCAAATGTCGATCATGTTAAATCAGAGGTAGACTGGCACTCTTCTTAGTAATATAGTGCAAATTTGAAGAATGATCGTCATTGACATGCAATTACTACTCATAGTGGAAAAAACATCATGGATTTACCTGTGTCCACTTTGAATGAGCGAATGAATAATGCTGATTATGTTGCTATTAAGGGATACCAGATGTAGAAGTAGAGAAATTACTCGATGATGAGGGCAATAGTATAAAGGAAAAAGAGAACGGTAAGGTTGAGGATCTTGGTGTTAAAACCACTCCAACAACTCGACCACATTATCCTCTGAGATTGAAAAAGAAGCAAAAGGATATCAAATATCAAAAGTTTCTATCTATGTTGAAGGAGTTGTCAGTAAACATTCCATTAGTTGAAGCGTTGGAGAAAATGCCAATCTATGCGAAATTCATGAAACATCTGGTCACTAAAAAGTGGACTGTGAGCTATGAGCCTGCAGACAATGTTCATCATTGTAGTATTTTTGCCCCTAGATCGTTAGTAGAGAAGAAGGAAGACCCCAAAGCATTCATCATTCCATGCACTATTAGGTATTTTAACTTTTCTCGGGCTTTATGTGATCTGGGAGAAAGACTAAATCTTATGCCACCAGTTGTGTTTAAGCTATTAGGGTTAGGAGCAACCAAAATAACATTAATGAGATTGTTGATGATTGAGTGAATGGTGAAAAAATTGGTTGGTATTATATGTGATATGTCGGTAAAGGTGGTATATTTCATCTTCCTCTCCGACTTTGTGATACTTGATTTTAAGGTGGACTTCCAAGACCCTATCATATTGGGCAGACCCTTCCTAGATACGGGTAGGGTATTGCTTGATATAGAATTAGGACAGATGAAGTTCAAACTCAATGATGAACAGGTAATCTTCAATGTGTTCCAGTCAATGCGACAACCAAATGATATGAGAGTTGTATCTATGATAGACACCATTGATTATGTAGATCTGGATATAATGATTGTTCCTATTGAAGAGATACTGGGTATTTAAGCCTTAGAAGCAGTGATTATGAACTTCAACAGCAATGGTATTGATGACTATGATGAGATGGTATGTCACTTTATGGTAATGGTTCTTATAGTTTTGCACCTAAGAAGATTGAATTGGATCTGAAGAATAGAACCACTCTACATGCTCACCTGTTTATTGAGAAGCCACCCATCTTAGAGTTAAAGGCCCTCCCTTCTCATTTGTGATATGCATTTTTGGGGGCCAATAGCACTTTGTCGATAATCATTACAGCTGACTTGATGCAGATAGAAGTAAAAGTTTTATTATCAGTGCTATAGAGATTCAAGAGGTCCATTGGTTAGTCCATTATAGATATTGTGGGTATTCTGCCTGATCTTTGTAATCACAAGATCCAACTTAAACCAGATTGTGTTCCAAGTACAGAACATTAGTGTCGGCTTAATCCTCTTATATAAGAGGTGGTGAAGAAAGAAATAATCAAGTGGTTAGATGTTGGTGTAGTATATCCCATTGCTAATAGCAAATGGATCAGTCTGGTACAATGTGTTTCGAAGAAGGAAGGTATTACTGTAGCGCCTATGAGAAGAATGAGCTAGTGCTAATAAGGCTAGTCACAAGAAGGAGAGTGTGCATGGATTATAGGAAACTGAATACATGGACGCAGAAGTACTATTCCCCGTGCCTTTTTTTGGACCAAATGCTCAGCAGACTTATAGGTAGGGGATGGTATTGAAGTATAAGTTAACTTTAGCTCTGGTTTTGACCCTACCTGAGGGTATTGATGGCTTTGTTGTTTATTGTGGTTAAAAACGTGTAGGACTGAGTTGTGTATTGATGCAATGTGGAAATGTTGTGGCTTATGCTTCTATACAGCTTAAGGTCCATGACAAGAACTATTTTTCATTACCTGGAGTTTTTGGCAATGGTCTTCGCCTTGAAGATTTAGCGCCATTACTTGTATGGGGTTTATTTTGACATATATTCAGATCATAAAAGCTTATAGTTTATGTTTACCCAGAAGGAGTTAAGTCTCAGGCAAAGGAGATGACTTGAGTTACTCAAAGACTATGAAATGAGTGTTTAATTTTATACATGAATAATTACCTCCTAACAAACTATAAGTGTTGTATTACTTAGAAAAATTTAATACTTGCATAACTAACCTCTAAACCAGCTACCAAATGATGCCTAAGTTTATGGAAAAGGTGTGTGATAGGGTTTTCTAATCATTTATTTGTATGGTTCTGAGAAGAATGGGAGAGATTTTTATAGATATGGTCTGTAGAATCATGGATAATAACTAGTACTATGTCATTATAAATGGTGCAAGATAAGGTTTTTTAATTCTACTAGAGGTCTCAAAGAAGGTGATCCACTTTCTCTGGCTCTCTTTATTCTTGGAGTTGTTATTTGATGAATGATGAACAATTTTCATGACCATCACATCTACCGTGGTTTAATATGTAGAAGACGGGACCCCAGATTAATCATTTGAGTTTTGCAAATAATGTGATTATTTTTTCTTAATGAAAGAAACTAATATGCAGCTTGTTATCAGAGTTTTGAGTGATTATGATAATGTATCTATCTAGCTCATTAACAAGAACATGATTCACTTTATGATCCCTTCCAAGACCCCTCATTACACTATTGTCAAAACTAAGACTATCACTGAATTTATCAAAAAAGATAGTCCTATCATTTATCTTAGTTGTACACTTTACATAGGTGGTCAAAGATTTATCTATCTCTGAGATAGTGTCAAAAGTGGTGACCAAGATTAGTTAATGGCAAGAAAAAATACTCATCTTTGATGGTAGGGAAACATTGATCAAGTTTGTGCTTCAACCCCTACTTATTCATATCCTATCAGTTGCATCTCCTCCTAGGACCACTCTTAAATATTATATCCATCATTTTGGATTTATTGTAGAGTTAGGGCAAAGAGAAATGAAAATATCATTGGTCTTATAGGGAAAATCTTAGCTTTCTTTATGAGAAAGGAGTTGTAGGAGTTAAATTACATGGTGATGTTTGTCTTCTCTGCAATACAAATAGGGATAAAGTTTTTGACATAAAAATACTTTGAGGGGGGGATTTTTAAGAGCTTAGTATTGTCAAAAATCCAATACAATGACCAATAAGTGGCATTTTGTGTAGTTCTTGGCATGGACACATATAATAAATAACAAGATAGAGGTTGAGAAGCATATCAGGTAGATTATCCAATTAGATAGTTGCTATTTTTGGTGGAATGACTGGTTGGAAATTGTACCTTTAGAAAACTACAAAGTGGTGGACAATAGTCAACAAGACCAACATTTTTAAGCATTTTACTAATGGTAATTGGAAGAAACAAAGGGTGAGACAGATATCACCACCTCAACGTGTTCATCAGATTCTCAACACTCAATTTTTTTTCAAGGAGGGGTCCCAGATCAAGCTGTGTGGAAGCCTAATACTAGTGGTAACATTACTTATTCTTTAGCTATGTGAGAAAACAGAAGAACAAGACCTTAACTAATTCCTATACATGGCATGAGAAATTCCTTTTAAATTTTCATTTCTACTATAGAAGCTCTTAGAGGAAAACTACTAACAAATGATAAGATTACTGTTTTTGGGTCAGGACCAGCAGATTTTCATGTTACTATAGACCTAGTCTTGAAACTATTGACCACATATTTATTCCTAAGAGTTTCTCTAAGCAAATCTGGAAGGTTTTTATTGATCCTATAGGCATCCATTACGAGACCATCCCTTGAAGAAACTTCTTGATGAGGTGGTGGATCTTAGATGGCAAGAATGAAGTTCACAGTCTTCTGTTACATGCTACTACTATTTTCATTTGCTGGAACATTTGGAAGAATAGGTGCTCTAGTTAGTATGGAGTAAACAAGTCCAATACAACTAGAGTTATTTATATCATCATAAAAGATATGTCTTACTTGATCCATACAGTTTTTCCTAATTTAAATTGGCCCACTATCTAGAAAGATTTGATCTTAATGGTGGAATGATCTTTAGGTGGATTTATGCACCTAATGTCATTATCTATGCTTCTTTAGACTTGTTTTGAGGAATTCTTGTGTGATTAGAGTGTTGTTAATAATATAATTGAGCATATAAGTGTTAAAATACTTTATTACAATGTTTAAGGTGTGTTTTAAACAAGTTTAGAATCAATTTGGCCACTTAAAGTTTAGACGAGAAAACTAATGTTACTGGCTTGGGCTATATGTTATTCTAGTTTATCTTGATGGATTATAGTGTGTATAATGAGTTACTAAGGGTATTATTATGTAATTATGAGTGGAATAACTTGTTTATAGTGTTTAAGGTTCAATTGAAACAAGCCAAGAGTCAAAACTATGTTAAAGATCAAAAGGACAAAACTATCATTCGTAGCTTAAGTTTCTAGTTCATCGTCTTGGATTGTATCTCGTTTTAAATTCTAATTTGTGGTGTTTGATGCGATAGTATAATTTGTGAGTTGATAATTATGATATAAGGATGATACAAAAGCTTTAAATCAAGTGGAAACATCACCACAAGTCTTGAAATGGATGGACAAAAGCACGGGACAAGACTTGACCAAAAATAGACATTTATGAGTCATTGGCATGCTACGGGACTTAGCCACCGTGTTGGGGCATGTGATACACCCTTGGTGGCATCATAAATGAATATTTCCAATGTTTTACCATGATAAGTATGAGCCAAATATCCTAGGAACCGCGAAAGGGGCATGGCACGGACCTAAGTTCAAATCGGCAGCTTGTGTCCTCCTATAAATAAGACCCTTAAATATTATGTTACACACCTTGGACGACCATGAAAATTTGAGGGAGACTGGAGAACACTTAAATTATGGTTTTTCTTCCATTAATTTTGTTTGATTATGTATTTTAACAGGTATTCAATCATTTTAATTATGGTTATGTCCATGAGCGGATAAACACCCTTTTCCCAAGGTTAAGGCTAATAACATGATTACTCTTGTTATGAATTGGCTTTGATTATTTATCATATTTTGTTGCTTATTTATCCTTTTTATCACTACTATAAGGATTATATACCCATAGAATACATCCATAGTCATCTTGTGAGCCCGGAAGGAGGAATAAGAGGATAGTACGTGGGGATAAATAGAATAGGATTGTAATCTTCTATAGAATAAAGTTATAATTTGCATTTCGGATAGGAATATACCTAAGTTCACTATTTGGTTCACTTACGGGATGAAACATAAATGCATTTTACTTAGTTTCCACATCCCCACACAATGATGTAGTTGTGGTACTACCAGATAGGTGATTAAAGGCCCAGAAGACCATAGTCATAATATTAACCCCGTGAATCAACAACCAAGATAAGAAACCTAACCAATAAAGTCCAGTAGCATAGTATTATTGTTCGCAGAGCCTTAACCATGGATTTATCCCCATTGATTATCCAGAACCTTTACTTTTTTTCATTGTTTACTTTAATTTTAGTTTAACTCTCAAACTATTTTGGTTACTTTTACACCCATTTAATCTTAATATTGAAATAGAATTGGATAGTTGTCAACACTAGTCTCTGTGGGATCAATACTTGGCTTATAAAAGGCCACTTTACTATTTGGTGAGACCACGTATGCTTAGGTGTACTCTTGGAGGCAACAAGTTTTTGGCGTCATTTCTGGAGATTCATAAATAGGAAACTATTGAAGCACCATGAAAACACGGCACATTAAATACTTAAAACAAAGAATTTATGCTTGGACTTAGGTTATTCTAAGGGATATATGTGTTTGTCGCTTGAGTATAGGGAATTTAGGAAGGAAACAACTTAGAATGAAAAATGTAAGAAAAGCTCTTAATACAATAAAGTCTGATACGAGTCTTTCTATAAGTTGACAAGTCATCATACGACTCGTAGACTTAAATCATGAACACAACAGTAGCAAAAGGTGATATGTGTTGAATCTACCATTCATTTGCACTCAACATTCATGCACATTACCATATTTTGAATGAATAAGTGAGATATACTTGTGATTAAATGCACTATTATCCATATTTTGCCGGCATACAGGTTATGAGAAGAAAAGATATGGATGAAAGCTGAAAAAGGATCAAAAAGGATAGAAGAAGAGCAGCTAATAGACCTAGAGTAGAACACGGTCTTGGTTACCATGATTACAGTCCTCAGACCATGATCGCAACCATTTAAGATAGGTTAAAGGATCGTGATCTCACCAATATTAATGCATTTGTGGTTGATGCAATTGCAAACAAGTTGTCGCTATTACGGACTAGCGGGATTATGCCCAAGGGCAATTATGTTATTTTGGCCAGCTGACCCCATATCCCATTTAAGGCTCAAAATTCATACATTCTAGGGGACCATTATTCTACAACCTTGCTTCCCATCCTTAGTTTAGGGTTTTTGTAATTTCTTAGGGCTTGGAGCTTAAATTTACACTAATTTAAGGCAAGATTTAATTAGAGGAACTCTAAAGTGTAGATTTGGATTGTCTATTGAAGATTCATTTAAGTCTAAAGTGTGGTTTTTCCACTCTCTATTTTTCTTATGAAAAACTTTTATTGATATCTTGGTATATTTGTTTTCATTATCCTTATAATGTGCTAGATCTACCTCTTGGGATTATGCTAGATTAGGGTGTAAATATGTCTGGAATGTGATTTGTTTGAGTATTTACTAGTTTGTGATGTTGGGTTCTACTATTGCTTGAGTAAATTAGTTGGGATTTGTGGGTGAAATTCCCTAATACCCAAATGGGTTGGATAGATGAAAATCCCAAGCTCTTGAAAGCTAATCCATTCTTGAAAGAGGGGTTTTGGGTAAACTTTAGGAACCTACCTCATCCTTAAAAGTGAGATGTGGGAACCAAAGCAATAGTAGACAATTTATGGATATGTCTTGCTAATTTTTCACTATCTTAAACATAAGGGTGATTAGGAGGTTTTATACCATGGGTATCATTCTAGAAATAGGGATACCCAATTGAGGTATTGGGTGGATTTAATTGACACACGCGTTAGGTACTCAAAAGGGTCAATGAGTGACATCTTTGAGGTTTTGTTAAAAAAAACTAGCCTCAAAGACCTTAAATCTAGCCTACCACATCATCAATGATTTTAATTTTTACCGAATCATCATGATCTCATACATAATTTGCCCCTAGGAAAGCATATTCCCAAGATCCATTTAAGTTGACTATACTTTAATTATTCTTAGTCTCAAATTAGTCCTTTAAAAGACCAAGAATTGCTTTCACATTTGAAAAGATTGAGAACCCCCCAAACCATTTTGTACCATAGGTTTGAACTTAGAAAGTAACTTTTATTTTGAATTTACTCAATCATCACTCATATTGTTCCCCGTGAATTTGACCCCAACTCTTAGTTGGGTAAATATATTGATGACTACCGTCTTGCACTTAAATTAACGTGTAAGTTAAGCGTTATCAAAAATGGTGACATCATCGGGGAACAATTTGGAGTATTGAGTTAGTTTGAAATTTTAACTTACTTGCTTTGGTTCTAACTTGTAAATATTTGTTTGTGATTTCTTTTGTTTATTATGTTGGATAGATTTTTTTAATTAATTATCACTATGGCATCTTGGGACGAATATGATTTTGGTGGTTGGAGATCCTATCGTGACAATCCATGTCCATATTATAATGGACCCTACTTTTAGAAAGATTATAGATATGATCCCCAGAGAAAGATGCGTGCACCATCTCTATCTTATAGGGAGTGTGTTTGTTCTCTATGTGGTGGTCAAAATGGAAATTGGAGTGAATGTCCAAATGTCTCCGACTCACTTATGCTAACCCAATTGCTAGTTCTTCATATGATTTTGATAGGTCTTATGATCAAGAAAATAAAGAATAAAGTATCAAAAATAATAGTGTTGAAGCAATGCTTCAACTTATCTTGGATTGGGTAACATCAATGGAGGATAACATCCATGACATACATCAATCCATGAAGGCATGTACGAGAAAACAAAGAGGATACAAGATATGGGCATGGTGATCAATCATGCAAGTACTAAGACCATTCCCACACCAATAAATAAGCTTAATGCTGAAGAATACTCGGTGATTTCCCAACCAACAAAACCAAATATAAGAGGGGATGCCAAGATTAAGAAAATAGTGCTAGAGTTAAGAAAATATCTTATGAAGACTCTAGCCCATTTAGGGGTGAGAGTGCTAAGATAAATGCAATTTCAGAATTAAGGAAAAGACCCCATTCTAATAATTTTTCAACATTATGCTTAGTGGATTTGATGAAAGTCTATCCACCCTAGCAAATGATGGATTTTGGGAAGAAGGAATTTCATCCTTATATTTTGGAGTTTAGCATTCCAAAGGAGCACATGATAACCCCGCACTCTAAGGCCAAGGAGCTTAATTTTCAATGTATAACTAATGGCCTATTTATGATCCCACATTTACCCAAGGAGCAAATTCAAAAATTTGATGTGAAGTTGGGTAAAAGGTTCAAGTTCTCAAAGTGGCATGATAGAACATGTTATATCGTGCCCTTACATTTTCCCAGCGCGCCTCAAAGACGTAATGATCAAAAATTGGGCAGAAATTCAAATCCTCTAAGTGGAGAAACAAATGAGGATCATAAAGGTGTCACGTCGCAATGATAAATCAAGCACTTGATGGGAAGCAACCCATTATTTTTATATTTGCATTTATATATTTTTGAATAAATTACATGGTTTTGATGTTTTGTAGGTTCTCTAGATAGGTTGGAAGCCAAAAACAGGGGGAAATTAAGTTTATAAGTGTCGTATCCATACAGAAAAACAAGGCAAAATAGAGGTGCATATAGCCTCTATTATCATGATTGCAAACTGAAGACTGCAATCGCGGCACCGCAATCGTACCACTATTCCCAACTTTCAACATAGTTATCAATGCGATTTCAGGGAGACCTTTGACCCTTGTTATGCTTTTATATGTAGTGAGGTCACTATAAGTCTTATAGTTGGGGGTGCGGCCCTACCCTTGTGTGTATTCATTGGTTTTCAATATTCGAACTTAGTTCACACAAAGCATGAAAATTTTATGAATTGATGGTTTTTATTTTTAGTTTTCTATTTCTTTTAATAATGATATTGGGTGACCCTTTCCCTATGATAGACTGAGTGATTACATTCTTAAGGAAATCTCGTCGTGATATATTTTTGAGCCATGGATTCAAGGAAAGTATGAGTACTTGTAGTATCGAAGTCACAAATGAAAGGGAAATCTGAGTACCTGTGGCATTTTGGATTTGGGATCACCTTCATACCTATAGTGAAAATTGAGTAGCCATATGGTTAGTTTTCCCATATGAAAGCTATAATGTGAGGCAAAATCTTAGGTTGTTGCATTGGTTAGCAAATTGTGCATGGTGCGGATGCAATAGCAAAAAACCCCTCCGTCCAACTTTTTTAAAAATCATGGGTATGGACGTGAGCAAATTATAACAATTCTTTTTATATTTTTGTAACTCTAAACTTTTGACTTGTGAAAATTGGTAGATAATCCATTTTTGTCTCTAGAGGGAGGGGTAATTGAGTCCCCTCAACAAATTTACATGACATGAGTGGTAAGGTTATTTGAATCAATCTCTTGTATACTTGTGTCATCTATAATTTTCCCCATTAGTCTTTCAACGCTAAATTTTGATTGTATTTCGTTGGTGAGATGATCTTAGGCCATCTTTGTGATAATGGAAGCTCACTTAGCCTAAAAAGCCTACCTGTGCATAGATGTTATACCTAGTCACCGACTTTGAGCCTTTGGGCCTTTCTTTGGCAAACACATTACAAGTCGTGAGCCATTCAATTTTTATCCCTCTTTTGAACCATACCCTCCTTGAACTTAAAAATATAACTTGAGGCTAAAAGCCTAAGTTAGGGGTGGTGAAGATTGAAGGAAGTATTTGGGCCACGAAGTTGTAAGTGAATTCCTATTAGCTTAAGTATTAAGAACAAATGAATAAGAAAAAGGAAAGGATCCAACAAAGGAAAGAAAAGCACAAAGGGTGCAAAAAAAAGAAATGTAAAGAAAATAGGTGATCTAAGGAAATAAAAAGTAGGCATATAAGTAAAGAGTAAAAACAAAAGAAGTGTCCCTTGATCAAAAGTTTGATGGAATAGTGTGATGTAGATGTTCAAGGAGGGTTTAGCCATGTTGTTCCTAAAAGATACCCTACCATACCATAAACCTACATTACAAGTACAAAAAACCTTTGTGATCTCCAACAATTTACTTTCATTATAGTGGTGATTGAAAATAGGGGCAAACCTATGGTATGACACTTGTTAGCATAGAGAATTCTTGAGAGGGAGATAGTTTTGCACTTAAATTTCTTGTTGCATATTTGGTAGCTTGGTGTGTAAAATTTTCTTTCTTGTGAGGAGGCATGTGAACAAGTGAAGGTGGGTGATTTTGTCATCTTCTAAGAAAAAGGCAAAAAGGAGAATAGTGTAGTTGATGACAAAGAGTGAGTCACTTCTAGAGTATCAGTGACTGTTGCATTATTGCTCTTTGAAGTCTTTTCATCCTTCATTATTGCATTTTATGTTGAGGGGTGTTGGAAGAGTAGCTTTGCCCATGTTTGAAGAGCTACTTGAAGTAGTAACTAAGCTTCATGTCATTGTGATTATTGGGTCATCTATTTTGGCCAAAAATATGCATTGTCTCATGGTAGGAGGTAGTGTTGCTTGAGGAAAAGCAAATCTTTAAGTTGGGGGTGTTGATGAGTGGTGAGTCTACCATTCGTTTGCACTCAACATTCATGCACATTACCATGTTTTGAATGAATAAGTGGGACATATTTGTAATTAAATGCACTAATATCCATATTTTACAGGCATACAGGTTATGAGAAGGAAAGATGTGGATGCAAGCTAAAAAAGGATCAAAAAGGATAGAAGAAGTGCATCTAGTATACCTGGAGCAGAACACGATCTCAGATACCATGATCACGGCCAGCCAAGACAGGTCAATGGATCGTGATAACAGTGATCTTAACGTGTTCGTAGTTGACATAATCGCGCACAAGTTGTCACAATCGTGGACTAGTGGGATTATATCTAAAGGCAATTATGTCATTTTGTCCTGCCGACCCCAAATCCTATTTAAGGCTCACAAATCATACATTCTAGAGGATCATCATTCTACAACGCTACCTCCCATCCTTAGTTTAGGGTTTTTGTAATTTCTTGGAGCTTGGAGCTTAAATTTACACTAATTTGAGGCTGATTTAATTAGAGGAACTCTAAAGTGTAGATTTGGCTTTGTTTATAGAAGATTCATTTGAGTCTAAAGTGTGGTTTGTCCTCTCTTTATTTTTCTTATGAATAACTTTGATGGACATCTTGGTATATTTGTTTTCTTTATCCTTATGATGTGCTAGATCTACCTCTTGGAATTATGCTAGATTAGGGTGTAAATGTGTGTGGGATGTGATTTGTTTGTGCATTTACTAGTTTCTGATGTTGGTTCTACTATTGCTTGAGTAAAATGGTCGAGATTTGTGAGTGAAAGACAAAAATATTAAAATAGGTTTGATGGATGAAAATTCCAAGCTCTTGAAAACTCAAACCATCCTTGAAAGAGGGGTTTGGGTGAACTTTAGGAACCCTCACCATCCTCGAAAGAGGGATATGGGTACCAAGCAATAGTAGACGAATATTGGGTTTAGTTTGCTATTTTTTACCATCTTAGACATAAGGGTGAATATGAAGTTGACTATCCTTTGGGTACAATCCTAGAAATAGAGGTGCCTAATTGAGGTATTGTGTGGCTTTAATTGAAAAACTCGTTAGGTACTTGAAAGTGTCAATGAGTGACATTTTTGAGGTTTTGTTGAAGAGCTAGCCTCAAGGACTTTCGACCTAGCCTACCACATTATCAACGATTAGAATTTGCATCGAATTATCATATTCCCATACGTAATTTGTCCCTAGGAAAGTATAGTCCCAAGATTTATTTTAACTGATTACACTCTAGTTATTCTTAGACCCGAATTAGTCCCTTAGAAGCCTAAGAATTGCCTTTACATTCAACAAGATTGAAAACCCCCCAAACCATTTTGTACTATAAGTTTGACCCTAGCAAGTAACTTGTATTTCAAATTTACTCAATCTTCACTCACATTGATCCTCGTGGATTTGAACCCAACTCTTAGATGGGTAAACATATTGAAAATGACCACCTTGCACTCAAATTGACGTGTAAGTTAAGCGTTATCAAAAGGCAAGCAAAAGAAGCAAAGTGAAGGATGATCACGAATGGTAAGGAGTCATGATGAGCAGTCATAAAAAGAGAAAAAGACGTAACATTTAGAGGTAAAGTCATAGATGACAATGAATCATAAGATCTAATTACGACTCGTAATAAGAAGTCGTAAAGAGACCCGTGTTTAAAGCCCTAAAAGCCTAAGGCTCAAGTGATGACGAGTGAAGACCACGAGTCGTAAGGACCGACTATGACTTATGGTGATGAGTTTTAAGGACAAAAAAAGCTTGAATCTCTAAATATCAGTTACTAGAATGCCTACGGTTAGCATCGTACGACTCGTAAGGAGACCTTAAGAGTAGACCACACGAGTCATAACAAGTGCCAACTTACTTTTCCTAGTTTTTATTAAGATTTCTTTATTGTTTTAATATAAATACCTTAGGGTTATTCCTTTATTACGCTACGCACCTTTATATTACTTTTGATACTTTAGCATACTTTGATCATTGAAATTTTGTTCTTAAGCTTTTGGGTTTTTATTCAATTAGAGACTTTGGATTTTATCTCTCTCATTATTGTACAATTAATTACATGTGTTTTTTATTGATTATCATGGATTATTTCATGAACATGAACATGAGCAGCTAATCTCCTCGACTAGGGTTGTGGGAACCCTGGTAGCTTAGTGATGTTGGGGTATTTATGCATTCTAATGACACTATTCTAGTCTTTTTAGCCTTGTTTTAAGGATGATTCATATGCTATATGGGTTAATGATGAGATATAAATATGAATCTAAATGTTAAGGTACGTGATTACAATGTTCAAAGTGAATTCCAGACAAGTTTGCACTTAAATGAGTCATTTAGAGTTCAATCATGGAAACTAACGTTACGAGCTTGAGCTAGGTACTTGTCTAACCGATCCCGTTGAGTTCTATTGGGTTTAAAGGGTTCCAAATGGTTTAAATGTGTAATTATGAGTGAAATAATTCGTTGGTAATAAGCAAAGTTCAATTTGACTAAGTTTAGAGGTGGAACAATAAGTTGAAGATTAACATAAACTAGCCTAGTCTTAGCTCTTGTTTTGATTCATCGTCATGGATATTATGTTGTGATTGTCTCTAATTTGTGGTGTGTGATTATGTAGGAAGATTCCTGAGCTGAAAATTATGAAATTTTGATGTTGAATAAGCTGAAAATTAAACAGAAACAACACCACAAGACCAGGGATGGAAGGAGGCACTCAATACTTGGCCAAAATTTTGGAAGCAACTTCCAGAGAGACCACGTAGATGAGCCCGCCCTAGATGGAGCGGGGATATAAAGTAGGCTCATCCTTGGCTGCAGCGGCGCTATACAGCAAAATCAGCCTTGGCTGGAGCGGTACTCAACCCAGGGCAGTGCCCACTCTACTCCCATGCTCAATTTCAATGTGAAATCCAATTCCTACACGACTAAGGATTGGGTAACTATATATACAGACATTGTACACATTTTTAATGATATTTCGGATGTCTTAGAGGATTAAGGGGATGATACAACTTTAAATTTTAGGTTTTTATTATTTTAATTTAGTTCATTCATGTCCTTAGTTGTTAATTACAATCTTGTGATTATGATTATGACTATGCGTCGCTAAACGCCCTCTTTTCAGGGTTAAAGCTAAGAACAAGAGTACTATTATTTTGAATTAAGTTTGTTTAACTTTGCTTATCATTATTGGTTGTGTTTTTTATCTTTGATTTAACTATTTGATGGATTGATCACCCAAAAAATATATCAACTGTATACCTTTTGATCTCGGGAGAGTGAATTGGGGATAGAACACGGAGAGGAACAAAGTATGGTTTATATTCTTTTATGAAATAAAGAATTCAAATTAGTGTCTAGGATAGGGATGTACTTAGATACCTTGCTTGATTCATATATAGTATGATAGCTTAAAGAACTTAAGTGGACTATTACATCCCCACTCAATAATGAAGCTGTAAGGTTCAACTTAGGTAAAGGATTAGAGGTCGAGAGATCATGATCATGCAATTAACCCTACGAATTTACAACCAAGATAATCAAGTTAACGAATAAAGTTCAATAACATAGTATGATTGTTCAAAGTGCTTTAACCCTGGGTTTCTCCTATTGATTGTTTCAAGATCTTTACTTTACGCGTTGTTTACTTTACTTATAATTTACAAATCTCCAAACTCTTTTTGGTGATGCTTGCATCAATTGAATCTAAATTGTGAACTAGAATAGAATTTTTGTTGGATCAAGTCCTTTTTGGATTGACACTTGGCTTTCTTTAAGGCACTTTACTACTTGGTAGACCACGTACACTTGCGGGTGTGCTTGGGCGATGTCAATTTTTTGGCGTCGTTGCCGGGGACTTTTTATGTGGAAACTATTTTATTTTTAGTTTAAAATTTAGATGTCTTTGGTGTTTTTTAACGCTTGGTTTTGGTTTTGTTTTTGTAGGAAACCGGTTTTCAAAGTAGTAAGCTAGCAAGGGATCAAGACTTGGTCTAACCCAATTCCGAACCTGAGCAACTTTTCTATCAACGTAGGAGAGAAGCAATCCTTCTCCTCCAAATTCTACAAATCCAAAAAGATAAAGAGAATTATGTCATCATGGTTGATGAACAAGCAACCCGCAGGACAGTTAGAGAAGTAGAAATCCCACTTCTAACCAATTTCAGCTCCCTATTTCAGAAGTCGGTAGCTGGAGGCAATTTCGAGCTTAAACAGAATATGGTATATCTTCTGATTAATAGTAGAAAGTTCATATGGCTTTCACATGAAGATCCATAGGTCCACTTGCAAAATTTTCTAGAAATCAGTGACACATTCATTCCTACGGGTGCGAATGCAGATTATGTGTGGATGAAGTTGTTCCCCTTTTCACTGATTGGGGAAGCAAAAAAGTGGTTGAATGTGGAACCAACCAGCAAATTCAATCACCTCATGGGATGACATAGCCAGAAAATTCTTAATTCAATTCTTCTCGTCTGGTAAGACTGCGAGACTTTGCAGTAAGATAGTGTGCTTTAAATAGAAGTCAGATGAGAATATTTATCATGCTTGGGAGCATTTCAAGGCACTTCTTAGGGACTGTCCACACCATCAGTAGTCCAATGAGGTACTTGCTCATACATTTGTAGAGGCCCTTGATCACAATATGAAAATTTTACTCGCTTCAGCTGCAAGTGGTCAAGCTCTTAAGATAACTTATGATGAGTTGTACACCTTATTAAACCGTATCGCACAAGGAAATCCAAAGAGGCATGGTAATTCTAGGAGTGACACCAAGAAAGTTGCAGGTTTGTTGGAAGTGGAACAATACACTGCTTTATCATCTCAGGTTGCGGCATCGCAAAATATGATAAACACTCAGTTCAGTAGCCTAAAATTAGGAACTACATAGCCTACCATATCCGACAGTGTAGTTTAGCAAACTAGTGGTTGGTGTGAGGTCTGTAGAAATAGTAACCATGCAGCTGTTATGTGTGCATAAAATCCAAAATTTTTGATATATATAGGCAATGTTCAGAGGCCTAAGTACGGTAATGCCTACAACATGAAGTGGAAATCTCAGCCATTAAATCATTCGTGGAACACCCAACAACCACAATAATTTCAGCAACAACAGGCTCAACCAAATCAGTTAATTGACAACTTGGAAGAGATGATAAAGCAGGTGTTAGCTAATCAGACACAGTTGGCAGCTGATGTAAAGAACCAGCAAGTAGCACAGAAAATCTTAGAGTTATAGTTGGGGCAGTTACAATAGATGTTGAATACCAATCCTTAATGTGGTTTGCCAGTAGATAAAAAAAATCCAAAATAATTTATGGCAATCACCTTAAGGAGTGATAAAGAGCTTCATGGAAACCCTCCAAAGACAACTAAGGAGGTAGATGTTGATATGGTGATGGAATAGGTAAATGAAAAAGTTGTTGACAAGTCAAGAAAGTCTGAGTACTCAAAAGAAAAATCTACTGAAGAAGTGAAGATATGCCGCCATTTTCTTTCTCTTAGAGGCAAATAAAAGTAAAGAAGGATGCTTGTTTCAAAAAGTTATTTGACACATTCAGAGAGCTTCACATTAACTTACCTTTGTTAGATGTTTTGTAGGGTATGCCCAAGTATGCTAAGTACTTGAAGGATGTGGTTTCTAATAAGGTAAAGTTGCAGAATATGGAAACTGTAGCACTCACTGAAGAGTGCAGTGCTGTAATGACAGAAAAATGCCCAAGAAGCTTAAGGACCCAGGGAAGTTCACCCTCTCTATTCAGATAGGTAATAGTGAAGTGGTCCATGCTCTGAGTGACTTAGGGGCAAGTATCAACTTGATGTCCCTATCTTTGTTCAACACATTGGGTTTGGGAAAGCCTAGACTGAGCTATGTGTTATTATAGTTGGTAAACGGGATCATAGCTCCTCCGAAAGGAAAAATAGAGGGCATCCTCATAAAGGTTGATAAATTCATTATTCCTGTTGTCTTTATTGGTCTTGAATTTAAGGCAGATGAATAGGTACCAATTATCCTAGTTTACCCATTTTTAACAATGGGTGGAGCTTTAATTGATGTAAGAGAGGGTACGCTAAAATGAGGTTAGAGAATGAAGAGGTTAGAGCTTTATTGTGAAATTAATTATATGTATTGCTTATTGATTATCATGGATTATTTCATGAACATAAACATGATCAACTAATCTCGTCAACTAGGGTTGTGGGAACCTGGTAGCTTAGTGATGTTGGGTGTATTTATGCATTCTAGTATCACTATTCTAGTCTTTTTAGCCTTGTTTTGAGAATGATTTGTATGCTATAAGGGTTAATAATGAGATAAATGTGCATCTAAGTGTTAAGGTACGTGATTACAATATTCAAAGTGAATTCCAGACAAGTTTTGCACTTAAGTGAGTCATTTAGAGTTCAATTGTGGAAACTAGCATTACTAACTTGAGCTAAGGGCTTGTCTAGTCGATCCCATTGAGTTATAATGTGTTTAAAGGGTTCCAAAGGGTATAAATGTGTAATTATGATTGGAATAACTTGTTGGTAATGTGCAATGTTCAATTTGATTAAATATAGAGGTGGAATAATAAGTTGAAGATTAACATGAACTAGCCTAGTCTTAGCTCTTGTTTTGATTCATTATCATGGATATTGTGTTGTGATTGTCTCTAATTCATGGTGTGTGATTATGTAGAAAGCTTCATGAGATGAATATGATGATATTTTGATGTTTAATAAGCTGGAAATTAAAGGGAAACAACACCACAAGATAACGGATGGAAGGAGGCACTCAACACTTAGCCAAAATTTTGGAAGCAACTTCCAGAGAGACCACGTAGATGAGCCCGCGGTGCCCTAGCTGGAGCAGGGCTATAAAGAAGGCTCAGCCTTGGCTGGAGTGGTGCTATACAGCAGGATTAGCCTTGGCTGGAGCGGTACTCAACCCAGAGCAGCGGACTCTACTCTCATGCTCAATTTCAACGTGAAATCCAATTCCTACATGGCTAAGGATTGGGTAACTATATATACAGACATTGTACACATTTTTAATGATATTTTGGACGTATTAGAGGATTAAGGGGCTGCTACAACTTTAAATTTTAGATTTTTATTATTTTAATTTAGTTCATTCATGTCCTTAGTTGCTAATTACAACCTTGTGATTACGATTATGACTATGCATGGCTAAATGCCCTCTTTTTGGGGTTAAATCCAAGAACATGAGTACTATTGTATTGAATTAAGTTCATTTAGCTTTGCTTATCATTATTGGTCATTTGTTCATCTTTGATTTAACTATTTGATGGATTAATCACCCAGAAAATATATCAATTGTCTACCTTTTGATCTTGGGAGAGGGAATAAGGGATCGAACATAGAGATGAACAAAGTATGGTTTGTATTCTTTTATGAAATAAGAAATTCAAATTAGTGTCTAGGACAGAGATACATTTAGATACCTTACTTGATTCATACGTAGGATGATATCTTAAAGAACTTTAGTGGACTATTACATCCCTGCTCAATGATGTAGTTGTAAGGTTCAACTTAGGTAAAGGATTTGAGGTCGGGAGACCATCTGATATCATCTCAGAAGAACAAGCTGGTTTTGTAAAAGGTAGAAGCATTGCTAAAAATATCTTAGTAGTCTAAGAAGTTATTTCTGAAATAAGAAAAAGAGGGAAGGTACCTAATATAGTGATCAAACTAGACAAGATAAAAGCTTACGACAGGGTTGACTGGCTATACCTAACTAAGGTATTAAGGAAAGTGGGTTTTGGTGAAACAATTATTGACATGGTGTATAGGCTTGTGAGTAATAGTTGGTATTCTATCTTGATAAATGGTCAACCAAAGGGATTTTTTAGATCTCAAAGGGGATTAAAGCAAGAAAATCCCTTATCTCCTACTCTTTTCATTATTACAGCCAAAATTATGTCTAGAGCATTGAAATCCTTAGTCCTAAAGAAGGAATTTAAGATGTTTGGGCTACCAAGAGAAAGTCCAAAGATCAATTATTTTGCATTTGAAGATGTTATAATCATATTATGCAAAGCTGACTTGGGTACTATTAAGTCAGTGGTAGGAACTTTAGAGAGGTATGAGTCAGTCTCAGGTCAGAAAGTGACAAGGAAAAAAGTGCAATTTATTTTCACAAGGGAATGCCTCATGGTATTGTTATTATGGATGAGGTGGCAATAGGTATCCTAAGGAAGGAATTTCTATTTACTTACCTTGGATGCTCAATTTTTCACATGAGGAAGAATAAGTTATTCTATCAAGCCCTAATGAATAAAGTAAGCTCCAAACTGCAAGGGTGTAAAGGTAAGATTCTATCTTATGGTGGAAGAGCAATACTTATTAAATATGTTCTTTAAAGTATTCCTATCCATTGCTTATCAATGATGAATCCCCCTTTAAATATTTTAAATGTTATTCAAAAAATGTTTACTCAATTTTTTTAGAGTAGTCATATAGGAGGAAAAAATAGACATTGGGTTAGATGGAACTCTTTATGTCTACCTGAAGATGAAGGGGGATTGGGTTTTAGAAGACTTCAAGATGTATATATGGATATCTTTTATAAATTATGGTGGATTATTAGGACTAAAAATTCAATTTGGAGTACTTATATGCATAATAAGTATTGCAAAAAGAATCATCCTAAAGAAGTCATGTGGAAGCTAGGATATGGGTCTCAGGTGAGGAAGAAGATGTTATATACAAGAGATTTAATTGAACATCAGATAATGTGGTAACTTAAAGATGGGGAAGCAAGCCTGTGGTTTAATAACTACACTGGATATGGTGATCTTTATACTATTTCTCATTAGAGCAGAGAATGGGACAATAGATATCAGAAGGTGAAGGATGTAATGAAGGAAGAAGGTGGAATGAACTGTTGCTTTCTCAGTTGGTGAACCAGGAAGTTAAAGATCTTATTATTGAAAAAATAGGTCCACCAGTCAGTTGTCTAGGAAATGATAAACCTATTTGGATATTGGGAGATAAAGGGAACTTTTTTGTAAAGCCAGCATGGGAGGTTGTCAGACAGATGAAAGAAAAAATAGTGTTTTTAAGCATATTTGGATAAAGGGTTTACCTTTTAAAATGGCTTTATTTATGTGGAGAGTATGGTATGGATGAAAATATAAGAAAATGGGGTCTGCAGGGACCTACTAGGTGCGGGTGTTGTACTAATTCGGAGCAGGAAGCCATTTCACATGTGTTTCTAAGAGCTCCACATGCTAATAGGACATGGTCCTGTTTCTCTTCTTTTGTAGGTATTACTATAGCAGGACAAAATTCCAGGGAATGTATAACTGCATGGTAGAATACTGATAGCAAGAAAAGAGCAAAGGTTTACTATAAGGTTGTTCCTAGCATGATTATATGTGAACTTTGGAAGAGGAGGAATTCTATAAAGCATGAAAGCAAATCCAGCTTAGTACAGACAGTAATATACAATGTCACTAGAAACATTGGTATGTTACTTAAAGTAAGAAGACCAAATCAACAATTTCCTACTTCATGGTCGGAGATAGTTAAAGATTTGGAGCAGAGGAAAACTAAGCTGAAGATTACTAAAGTATGGTGGATATTTCCTGGTGAAGGGTGGGTGAAGTACAACACTGATGGAGCTTGTAGGGGGAATCCTTGTTTGAGTTCATACGTTTTCTGCTTAAGAAATGGTCAAGGAGATTTATTCTATACACAGGGAGCTAGAATGGAAGATACAACTAATGTGGAAGCAGAAACTATGGCTATGCTACAAGCAATAAGACATTGCAGTAATTCAAGATATAATAAAGAGGTATTTCAAATAGATTCACTATTTGTGCAGAATTTAATTAGTAAGGTGTGGACATGTCCGTGGAATCTCTTAGTTTTTTTAGAACAAATATGGAATCTACTTAGTCAGAAGTCGATACAAGTACAACATATCATACGAGAAGCCAATCAACTAGCAGATCATCTTGCAAATCAAGCAATTGATAAGGGAGAATTCATTTTCACACATTTTCAACAGCTTGAAAGTACAGGCAAGAGAATTCTAAATAGTGATAAGATTCAATGTCCATACATAAGAGTTTCACCATCAAAAGGGTGACAAGGTTGAACAGGCTACAGCTTAACTTGAGCACAAGCAAGTATTTACAAAATTATAGGTTTATCAAAGTTGTACATAGATACATAGCCTATTCTAATACAGCCAACAAAAAGGACTCGCAGAGTAGGTTTTTACTAGATCTGTCAATGATACACCTGCAGTGATACACACATTTCAGCTACTTGCGGGTCTGAGCATCTTTTTATCTCCGTCTCAGCAGTATCTATAGAATAAAGCGAATTACTAAGAGAAATCAATAGAGGAAAGTTGACCCAAAAGAAAGATGGAAGCTTACCTGCATATCTATATTCTCTCAAGGGTCCAAACCCAACAATGAAGCACCAAAAACACTAGATATTCCTAATAACCAGAGAGCGCAGCTGGTAAATACAAGGTTCATGAATGAGGAGCTAAAAATGATATTGAGAGGTAATGAAGAAAGAAGATAGTACTTACTTCTGATAGCTGAAATTGTAGCTACTCCACAATAGATCCATGGCACAGAGTTGATAACCCAAAGCAAGTTCAAGATGAAGCTGAGGTTGAACATCGAAGAAGACAACATTTTTAGGTGTTCAAGGCTGCAGCAAATGGAGCTAAGAATAGGAAACAAAAACCCTATTTCAGCGGGTTTATGTAATGAACAAAGAAGGGTCGGGTCACATAATTGGAGATGAGTCAGAATGGGCCTACTTTGTTTATTTTCTAATTTTATTAGGGTTAGTAGAATTTTTGATGGTTTGGTCCAATTTGTGAAACTATTAGATATTTCTTTATTTTTCATTAATCAATAAAATCCCAAATTAAATCAAAAAAATACTATCTTTTGAAGGGAGGGCAATTTTAATTACCATGTGCTTTTGGGTATGCTCGTTCATCTATATGTCATCTTTAAATCATCTAAAAAGAGTCATAAATTAATTGCATAAAATATTCAATAGATTCTTGTCTATGTCACTTAAAGGCAATAGAATTACGAAAACATGCCCTGTGTTTCTCTTTATTTTAACCAATCCACAAAGAAAACTTGTTATTCATTAATTTTTGGATCTCTAAAATCAGTAAAGGACCCTTGTAATCATAAGTTTTTAAACTTGGGAATGGTCCATTGGAATCATTAGAATTATGGCAACATGTCCTATGTTTGATGAATTGTCATTTTTCCTTTACTTTCTCTCTTGCAAATTTAATTTTTACTTTTTGAAATGATTGTTAAAAAATTGTCAGAGCATTCAATCCTTTTACTTATTTGTTTTGGTATAAACATTTAGTATCCAAATTCCTAGTATTCTTTTCAAGCATTGCCAAAAAATAATTCATTCAACTAAACCATTTTATCCTTTTCAAAGGAAAAATGCAAATGAAAAACTTCACAACGTAAGCAACCCAATGTAATTTTGTTTCTAAACCTGCAATTAAACATCTTTTCATTAATACTGAATATTCCAAAAAGTACTGGACATTCTTTGGATAAGTTTGGGGATAACATACACAAGCAAGCTTGTAAGAATATTCATGCAAGATTAGACAAACTCCAGGGAAGGATGTATTGCAAAAGATGATGATCCAATCTATGTCAGTAGCTATATATTGGGAATTATGAAAGAAAAAATGCTCTTGTAGGTATGGCAATCAAATAAGGTTCTACATCATAAGAATGGAGCAACAAATTTTGTGGAATATCAAGGTGCTAGGGACAAAACTTATCCTATGCCCAAGATGGACCTACCATGGATCAACTCTACGAAGTGGTGGAAAATAGGAGACCCAAAACCATCATTGAGATAGTGATATGGGACAAATGAATGAATGGTTTGATTAAATTTAACACTGATGATAGCTACTTAGGTAATAATGGGAAAGCAGGGATTGGAGGGATTAATAGAAACTACGAGGTAAAATTCATCTCATTTTTATCGTCCCTATTGTTTCTAGAGACCATAATGTTGCTTGAGGCAATAGGAGCCAAGTATGTTGTAGAATGGATGATTGACCATTGTCATAGGAAGGGGATTATTGAAATGGACTCCATAATCATGGTAAGAATAATGCAAGAGAGATTTGCTCGCAATATACTCTTAAAGGGCATTGTTGAAGACAAGCTTGAGAATTACAAATACCGACGAGTTTTAAACACTTGACTTTGTGAGAGTAACATGGTAGTTGATTGCATTGCTAAGATAGTCACCATGATAGAAGAGCTTGCTCTCTTTAACAAATTTGATGATCTACCTACTAATACAAAGAGCTCCTTTATGATTGATGAATGGCAGCTTCCTAATTTTAGTAGGCGTTTGGACATGTGATTTCATGTCAGTGACATGAAATTATGAGATGAAATCAATGTTTGGTCGTGTGATTTCATCTTATATGAAATCAAATCTCAAATTCTCTAAAAAGCATGATTTGAAATTTCAAATCATGGTTTGAGATTATTCATATACAAAAATTAATCCACAAGTTTATATTTTGTAAAAAGAATCCCACCATTTATATTTACCAACCATTTATTTCATATGTAAATAAAATTTATAGTTCATACTATTACTTTTAGCAATCTTAATAACCATTTTTATCTCATTTAACCATTATTTTCACCCAACATATAGTCCCGTTTGGTCATAAGATATATTCACTTTTTTAAAAAAAAATCTTTGCATTTTATTGAAAAAAAAAATGATGCCTGTCTATAAAAACTCCAGATACAATTTAAAGTTTTATTTGAAAAAGTGAAAATAAGTCTAATTTCAACTTCACCTTTGAAGTTAAAAAATTTCACCAAAAAGATATGACCAAACACAACTCTGACTTCAACTCCAACTCCATTTTTTAAAATTTTCATGGTCAAATGCCCACAAAATTTATCATTATTTCATATCAATTTGTACTTTATCATTGATTATTTACCAAATTTGTCATTTGATCAGTAAATATTGTGTTTTTTTTTAAAAATAGTTTTGTGATAGTGTGTTATACTTTGTTATAAACTTTTGCTCATTTGATAAAATTGTATAAAGAATTGGGACAATATTGATAAGTTGTGAGGGCTTTTGTTTATAAAAAAAATACAACTTAAAATCCCAAATGCTATGTCTAAACAATACTTCAACAACATTTCATATGATTTCACTTCATGATTTTATCCATGGCCAAACAGACCCTTAGAATTAGGTACGATAAGGGTAAAGACCCTTAGAATTAGGTACGATAAGGGTAACTTCTTTGTTTGTTAATTAGTGTTGACAGTATTGCCTGAGAACGAATCACTAGTTGTTTGCACTCTCTCTTTTGCCTTAATTAATCAATATACATCCCCGAAGACCTACCTGGAATTTTAATTTAAAAAAAAAAAAAAAAACAGAAAACTCAGTTCAAATCATTTCTACTTTAAACAGAAACAACGAGCATTTAGACTTTTTGATCCCTAGTAATGCATTTGTGTAGTATTCTGTGTCTCGAGCCGGGGATCTATCGGAAACTGTCTTTCTACTTCTTTAGAGGTAGAGGTATGGACTACGTACATCTTACCCTCCCCAGACCTCACTATGTGGAAATACACTGGATTTGTTGTTGTTGTTGATCCCTAGTAACGCAAGCAAAACACACGAGGAGGAAGAGAGGGTTTTTGAAGTACCATCTGTCAAGCTGCCCTCGCCATTGAACTTTGGAAGATAAATATTACACTGCGCTAAATGGTGTTGTTTCACATTGTTAATTTAAGTGATAACAAGACTTTTGTCCTTCAAATCCCATACATAGAGGAGTTCAATTAATAAATGTACACCTAACAGTTGAACTGCAAGTAGGAATACATAAAGCCAAAATAAGGGTTGCTATTGTAGTAAAATCAACTATAATGATCACATAAAATTCGATTCCAATAGGGATCCAACATAATTATACTCGCCCAAAAAGAATCACAACCATTACCACAGTTTTACACATCAATTTAGCAGTATGCAATTTAGTCTCTCACCTTAAAAGAAAATAAGGATCAAACGCATCCCAAGCTGAAGCCTCAATAGTCTTTTGGCTCAAATCACACGAACCTTCACCGATCATTTTGTTGTGCAACTTAACTACTAACAAAAATAAATTAGAGATTAATGGGTTTGTAAGGAATGGTTGTATGGCCTCACCAACCTCTCGAAATTCAGGGAGCATCAACTTTCTATCTTCTGGTTTCCCATTAAAAATACAGCTTGACAAGGCATAAAAGGCAAGTAAATTTGCATAGAGAGGTAAGAAGGCATCTTTGTGGTTACCAACCCCACCAATCCAATCAAATCCTCTCTGTGCAGCAACATAATCTTTGGCAAATAATACTAACTTCTGCGCAAACCGCCTCCTCCAGTTCTGCAAGAAGTCCCTCACATCAGGTATGTCATTGGGACCACCTGACGAGAACTTAGAGGTTGGAAGCTTCTCCAAGTGAGAGCAACATATCTGGCATATCAAAAGTTTTTCTTCATGATGGTTGTCAATCTCCTTGTCAAAGACACGTTTGATAAGATCTCCTTCGGAAATAACACAAGCATGCATAGCAGAACCAAGAACCCTGCGGCAAAGGAAATCAAGGTAGTCAAGACAGTGACCAAAAATTGATGAAAGATGCTTGAAGCTTCTCTCAATCACTTGCTCCACTTGGCTTGGGACCACTCCAGTCAGGAAGCTTCTGTCAGAACTTCTGGATGTAAGACAACTCTGGACATCCAAGGCAAGATTCCTCCTAAGACCCTCATCTTCATCCTCAAGAAGCCTAATGCATGAAAACCACAAATCCAGGACTTTATGGGCATACATATTAACCACCATTTCTTTCTTGAAAAAGGAACACATATTGCCATCAGGAATTTGGTCATTGTAGACTGACGGACCAATAACCTCGGCTTGGTCCAATAAACCAGATGCTATCATAGACTCTGCAGCCGCCCTACGCATGTTTACAGGCTCTGATGCATCACAGTGTTGTTCAATTATGTCGACATAATAGCTGATGCACTTGTAAAAGACAGATAATTTAGATGTATCAGATGAATCATGGTGGCTGAATTCACCTACTTTGACATTCTGAAAGCCTACAACTGAACTACTTAGTGAGTTCGCAAATTGTTTTATACAAATGCCCATGCAACAAAGTAGCATATCTCGAGTCTTTGAATGCCTAGTGACCTTGTACAAGGAAACCACCTTGTCCCAAAACTGGAGCAGGGACTCCCTATCCATATCACCAAAAAATTTAAGATAACATTCTTCTCCACTATTGTGATACTCCTGCAGACTCCAGCTGTAGATAATCTTCAGAATGTAGTTCAAACATTTTTGGTTATTGTCCAAAGTTAAAAGCTTCATCACAGTGATCTGGAGATCGATGCTGGTCAAGCAACTTCTCTTTATCTCACTATATTCTGGTGTCTTGAGAAATAGAAGAAACCACTTCAGTGTCGTAATCCGAACCTCATATGAAGTGTCAGAGATTGAACGTATTAGCCTTTCCTGTAATCTGCTGAAAGAAATTTCATTTACAGGTATCATTGATATGTTTGAATCAGGAGGGCCTTTTGATGGTACCAACAGATACTCTTCAGCAGCTTTTTTAGATGTTTGATAAACACAATTGAAATATGAACGTGCAGCTTGTTTCCGAAGTTCTGTGATAGTTGGATCAAAATATGTTGGTGCACAAGCCACTCCTAAATCTAAACATTCTGAAGATGATCTCCAAAGGAGATCCCAAATGACATCAATATTTTTGCTCATATGACATGTTCTTGCAACACACAGCACGTTATCTAGCACCTTTAAAAAGCAGCTGTTGATAATCGGGCAAGCACAATGCTCAGGACTCCCAATCCACGAGCATGAAGCAAGAACATGAACCAATTCAGCGAGAATATCAGTTTTTTTGGAAACATCAACTAGATCTCTGCAGTTCGTGTCTAGAAGAGAGCTCAACTGCAATAACATCCCATGAAGTGAATTGAAAGAATAATTTACCCTATTGGATGATATAGATGAGTCAGAATTCACAACCTGCTCCCCAGTGCCAGGTAACTCAGAGACAATATTTAGGAGGACTACTGGAAGTTTTTCATTAGACACTAGACCTGATAAAGCTCTGGATGCGAGAACACGAATACGAAAATTGCTCTGGACTGAGCACTTCCTGATGAATGGCATGAAAAGGAAAGGATCCAGGGGATCACCAGCTTCACTTGCAATTGGAGAAGGCTTGAGTCGAGATAAGAGAATCAGGACAGGACATAAGCTGGGATGAGCAACTTTAACCAGGTTGGACCTTAAATGTTCAGATGAACTATCCAAAAGTGACTCTGTCGCAATGTTTAGCTCATTAAAAAAGAATGAATGCAAGGGAGGGTACCTACAAGACAAACAATCAGGGAAATGATTAGAGAATGTCTATTCTGTTACAAGCAACTAAATGTGTTTTCCTCAAAACAAGACAATGATTCATTCATAACCATAAATATAACACAGCGGGCAGAAGAACAGAATCTCCAGAAGTCAGAAATGATTATTAATGACTTTGTCAATTTTTTGCTCAGTAAATAAGAGAGAATGAAAAGGAGGGCATATCTACAAGATTCAAGACGAACAATCAGGAACATGATTAGAGCATCTGTTTTGGTATAAGCAAATAAAGGTGCATTCCTTAAAACAAGACATTGCATCAATCTTAATCACAAATGTAACACCTAGTGGACATAAGAACAGAAGTCAGAAATAATGATTATTGATGACTTCGTCATCTTCGACAGATTCATTTTTTTTCAAATGGTCCACACTTCAGAACAGAGCAAGATACATGACAAATGCAATGAACTAGTAGCATTGGTTCAGATATGCTCTTTCCCAAATTTGAAACCTGACGAAAAAACAAGTCAATAAGTTATTGACCAGGGGTAGGGATTGATTTGAGGTTTTCTTTTTTATGCAGTCTTGACTTGAGGTTATTAGGAGGTGGAAGGGGAGGGGGGAAGCATGTAATTTGTTTCGTTCTTTACATACAATATGCACAACAAAAGATAAGAGATCTAAAAGATCGCTGTGAGCATGTTCACAATATGAACGATTTCATCCAAGTTAAAAGCAAGCCTACAACTTTCTGGACCCTAAAATGCCAAAATAAACTTCACAAATCAAACAAACTGAACAGTCTAGAAATAAATATTAAAAAGAAGCACATAATTTTTTTAATTTGTCAACACTACACTAGTACTATAGTGTTCCCTCAGTCTCCAATTTATGTGACGGTATGTGATTGGGCACGGAGCTTAAGAAAGAAAGAAAAAAAATTGAAACATGTAGTCTAAAACATCCCATAGATATTTTGTGGCTATATAAATCATATCATTAAGGGCAAAATGAGATGTTTATTGTTAGACTGTCTCAAAATAAAAAAATGTGTCATTGTTTTGGGGCCAAAACTAAAAAAGAAAGAATGTCACATAAATTGGGATAGTCAGAGTAAAATATATGCATATATATAAAAAAAATAAGTTCCAGATTACAGAAATAACTAAAATTCATGTACTGTAGTATTTGTATGTTCTCTACATTCCACTACCAATTTATAGGTTAATTGAAGACAAGAGTTATTGGTTCCTCTCGGTCATTTCTTCACTGTATTTGTTTCTTATAAACCAAAACAGGAAGACATACAAACTAGTTTTAAGTTTAACGGGTAGAATAAGAGAACTAATTTTACATGAAAAATATGAGGATTAGAAAAGCTTGTGGTCCAGATAGTATCCCAATAAGAGGTTTGGAAGTGTCTGGGAGAGATTGGAGTAGAATGACTCCACCAGTTGTCCAATGTATACAAAGAAGTGGTAGCTTGCTAAATAAGTGGAGAAGGACTCCCTGCTCCTAATTTATAACAATAAATGAAATATTCAAAGTTGCGTGGACAGTTGTGGCATTAAGCTCATGAGTCATACGAAGAAACTAATGAAAAGAGTGATAGATCATAGACTTGGGAATATGACAAGAGTGACAGAGAGACTATACCCACCGGATCTACAATGGATGCTATATTCATGCCAAGAAGACTATTGGGAATTTATCGCAAAAGGAAGGAAGATCTACACATGGTGTTCAGACCTAGAAAAAGCATATAATTGAGTGTACCACAAAAGATTATTTGATGGGTGATGTCGAAGAAAGGAATTCATATTAAATATAAATGTCATAGATAATATGTATAACGGAGTCATTATTACCGTGAGAACAGTAGTAGGAGATACCACGGAGTTTACAATAACAATAAGTCTGCACAAAGGATCGGCTTTGACCCCCACTTATTTACCATAAAATAATGGATTAGCTTTTATTTTTTTTGAAACGGAATTGTTTATTTCTCGGCATTAAAGACATGCTAAACACCATTCAAAAGTGTAAGACAGAGAAAAAAGATAAAAGGAAATACACTTACATGGGTCTTAATAAATCTACAACATGGTCTAAGAGCCTGTCTGGATGGACTTAAAAGTCAAAAGTCATAAAACATGAATTCAACTCATGGCTTTGGCTTACTTTGTCTTTTTGGCTTTAAAATGTGTTTTAGCCAAACACTACAAAAGAGCTTAAAAGAAATTTGGGCTTAATAGCACTCAAAACAATCCAATGCAAACAGGTTTAAATCCTCTAGTCCTACTTCTTTACCCCAAAAATGAAAAGATACAATACAATACAAGATTAGCTCCCTTGTGTATGTTATTTTTGACGATATTGTGTTAATTGATGAAACCAACAAGGAACAATTGAGAACCACTTTAGAGAGTTAAGTGTTTTCCGATAAGTAAAAGTAAGTCTAAATACATGAACTGCAAGTTTAGACAGCATGAGAAAACTGAAATCGAGGTGAGATTAGACGGATCGCGATGCCAAAATGCAAATAATTGTAGATATTTAGACTCGTTTTCAAGAGAATAAAATGATGGATTAAGTTGTTCATGGAATTAAAACCGATGGTTGAAATAGAGAAGTGCTAACAAGGTGTTAAGTGATAGAAGAATGCAAACCAAAGTTGAAGTTGAGTTCTACAGGGCAGCTATAAGACCGACAATGTTATATGGTAGAGAATGTTGGACCATTAAAAATGACCATAGTTTCCCAAAGGTGCATGTAGACGTAAAATGAGATTCGTTTGGGATGATTTGATCATATCCTGCCTTGATTTACAGATACGCCGGTCCATAGATATGAAACTAAGATGAATGAAAGTGTTAAAAGGGGGCCAAGAAGACGTGAAGTCATGCAGGAGAAAGCTGTCTTGAACGACCAACAATCTCTTGGAACCAATGCAGACTTGGCTAAAGATAGAACAAAATGGAATAAAAAGATTCATATAGGTGATATTTTTTACTGGTTGGAATAGGTTTTAGTCCCCTTAGCACATTGATTAAACATATTGATTTTCTAGGAGCATTTGACATTATCACATACTTTTATGTGAGTAAAAATATAGCGACCTTTTAATATTGCTATTAAGTACTCCCTCCGTCCCATTTTATGTGTCGTCATTTCCTTTTTTGTCCATCACAAAAAGAATGTCACCTTTTTTTATTTGATAACTATTTGAAGACACAATTTCACTTTTACCTTTATTGATCTCACTTATAAGGTCCCACTTAATTAAAGATAGTAGTAGTACATTTTCTAACGAAGGACAATTTGGTAAACATCACCAAGTCTTTTCTTATTTCTTAAACTCTGTGTCCGATCAAAGTACGCCACATAAAATGGGACGGAGGGAGTATTATTCTTATTATAACTATTACTTCCTCCGTCCCATTTTATGTGGCACCTTTTCTTTAGTCCGTCTCAAAAAGAATGTGACCTTACTATGATGAGAAACAATTTAACTTTAATATTCTCCTTTTTATCCATAATGAAATCATTTATAGCTACATAAATATCTAATTATTGTTTTAGACCACAAGTTTCAAAAGTCTTTCTTTTTTCCTTAAATATTGTGCCAACTCAAAGGGTGCCACATAAAATGGGACGGAGAGTGTATTATTATTACTATTATTTATATTCTATTTAACTTATTTTTCACTTTTATTTTTATTTTTGCTATGATGATGACATTGAGTTGATGTTAAATCGAAAAAACATGATCAATGATGATTCATATAGTCAGCACCAGCTTAGGGAGTGAAGTGTAATTGTTACTACCATCATTTATGTGAAATGGAAGAGAAATTAGAGAGAACTCGGCTTGGTCATTCCCTCAAGCTATTAACATTTAAAAAGCTTAAGTTTACATGTCCTAAAAGGAAAGGAAATTAATACAAATAAATACCTAATCAACACAAACCCAATCAATACAAATAAATAACTAATTTAATGATAGAGTGGGTAAAAGTCTCACATTGGTTTGGGAATGGACTAGTGGTTTGCTTATATGGACTTGGGTAATCCTCACCTCATGAGCTAACTTTTGAGGTTGAGTTAGATCCAAGGTCCATTTCTTGACATGGTATCAGAGCCAGGTTCATCCCCGTTTTGGGCTCCCGGTCCACGCGCCAGTGCCAATTGGGCCTGGGCGTGAGGGGGGTTGTTAGAGTGGGTAAAAGTCCCACATTGGTTGGGAAATGGACCAGTGGTTTGCTTATATGGACTTGGGTAATTCTCACCTCATGAGCTAGCTTTTGAGGTTGAGTTAGGCCCAAGGTCCATTTCTTGACATTTAATACCTAATCATAATAGGAGTAAATCAAGCTACCTTTTGAATTTACATATGCTATAGAATATTCAAGATTCTAACACTCTCCCTCAAGTTGGTGCAGATAAATTATATGTATCGAGCTTGTTACATAAATAACTCGTTCTAGGACCGGTGAGGACTTGGTGAATATGATACAAGTGTAGCAGGTTAAGAAGAGGCAAAAACAATTAGGACTCAAAGTTAGTTAAGTCTGTTAAGTACTATAGCAATTGTTTGTTTTTACTGTTGTAACAGAATCACTGTAGCAGAGTCCAAGAGTTAGTTAGGCGGTTATTGTTCAATGATTAGCTATAAATACTCATGTGTAATGATTCACAGCTATTCAGAAATATAATACAACTCATCTTCTCTCTTATTCTTCTCAATTTAGCTATTTTTCCCGGTTAATACCCTAATCTTAGATCTCTCCTTCCTAGAGGTTAACCACCTGGATTGATTTAGTTCTTCGAGGTGCATCAATTGGTATCAGAGCTCGTGATTCTCGGCTGAATAATCATGGTTGTGCGTGATAAAAATGTCGATAAATCAACAGAAGAGGTCGATGGGAAATTGTCACAAATCCAAGATCAATTGCAAAAATTGATGGATGGAATGTTGATCATGAATGATCGAAATGCGCGTACAAATAAGGAATTAATGGAGATTAAACAAGCTTTGGGAAATTGGAATCAAAAGGAAAAAAATGTAAATGAAGGCAGGGTTGAATCTTCAGTAGGTGGTGATGAACCAAGGGGGCAAGGTTGTTCCCAGCAGAACAGCGAATTTCAAGATTTTAATGGTAAATTTCTTACTCGATCTAAGCTTGAATTCCCTTGATTTTCTAGCCACGATTTGCAAACTTGGTTGTATAAGGTGGACCAATTTTTTTCCATGGATAAGGTTCCACCTAATCAAATGGTTAGAGTAGCTTCAATTCATCTAGATGGTGATGCTATAGCCTGGCATAGGTCATATATGAGATCTAGAACTGCTGCAAAAGATCCTTCTTGGTCTGAGTATGTACTTGCCATTAATGATAGATTTGGTGATAGTTTTGAAGACCCAATGGAAGCTATTAAGAATTTACAACAAACTGGTAGTGCTTATCAAGCTAAGTTTGACAAGTTGTTATGTAGGGTTAACTTGTCTGATGAAAATGCCTTGAGTTATTACTTAGGAGGGTTGAAGCCTGAACTTAACAAAGCTGTTAGGATTCAGATTCCAAGAACACTTCGCCAAGCCTACAAAATCACTAGATTGCAAGAAGAGGTTTTTAAAGCTCAAGTTCAATCTTGGGGTTTGAAGATGTCAGGCCTATTACCTACCCCTAAACCACCCTTTCAACCAAGATCCTCTAATAACACACCTGCAGTTAAAAAAAATGTTAGGACTAATCAGATGACTAGTCAGATGGTACATCAAAATTCTGTTAGTAAAATTCCAGGTAGAAAGCGGAAACTTTCCGCTGCTGAAATAAATGAGAAAAGGGCAAAAGGCCTTTGTTGTTTCTGTGATGAACCTTATGTACAAGGACATAACTGTAGAAGTAAGAAGCAACTGTATATGGTAGACATATAGAAATATGAAGATACTGCAAAGATAAGTGATGGTGATGTAGTGCAAGAATTGCTGAATGAACCTAAAAATTGTATGCACTCAAACAGGCCTTAGTTTTTGCACCTGTGTTGGCTATGCCTAATTATTCCTTGCTTTTTATGGTTGAGACTAATGCAAGTGGAAAGGGGATTGGTGTCGTGTTAATGCAACAGGGTCACCCCATTGCATATATCAGTAAAGCCTTGGCTCTAAAACACCAAGCCATGTCTGTGATACACAGGGAATTATTGGCTCTTATATTTGCTGTTACAAGGTGGTCTCATTACTTGCTGGGAAGACATTTTGTTGTTAAGACTGATCAGAAGGCCTTAAAATATTTATAAGATCAGCAAATACACACTGACTTTCAAGTTGCAGGAATTTCTAAACTTATGGCTTTTGATTTCTCTATTGAGTATACAAAGGGGTTTGAGAACAAGGCTGCTGATGCCTTGTCTAGAATGCCGGATGCTGAACTCTTGGTTGTTTCCATTTTGTCTCCACATGATGTTCTATATGATGAAATTAAAGAGAGTTGGATACAAGATCCTAAGCTGCAGGAAATTATTACAAGATTTCAGGTTCAACCTTTTAAGCACTATACTTGATGTCATGAACAATTGAGATGGAAAGGCAGATTGGTGGTGGGTGATCAAAGAACACAAGGAACAATACAACCATCCAATGAATATAAACAATAACTGCGCAGAGCATGTGATCAAAGGTCCAACAAAATTAAGACAGCATAGAGATAAATATAGATGGTCAAGTAGTGGCACATAAAACAAAGCATAGTAAAATATATATAAAGATCATAAGACCGATCACGTTATACCTGTGAAAGAATTCAAGCCCAGTTATAGCACGCCTGGCTGATGCTCGCTTGTGCACGTTCAGAAATCCAATCATGCGACGAACCAAGGCAGTATAAGCAAGACAGGCACTGTTACGTACCTCCCAGTGTGGAGAAGAGAAACAACGTATTGAGATAATCAAAGCCTCAGCAGAAAAACCTGATGTATCAGTTGCTAGGTTGGTATCATTAAATGCAGCTTTAAGGACATTGAAAGCATGCACAGTAGGAACAACACCCTCATCTCGAATCTTCGAGAACCTTTCAGCACCATACACATCGGATGCAGTTTTAGGAATAGCCGGACCAGACTCCACAAAACCATTGCAGGCATCAGCACTGAAACTGCTTGCTTCAGTATGATCTGTCAAATACTTATTAGCCACGTCTATTAACCACCGTAATGCCCTTGGCAAAAGCCTTTTTGGCGTGCCCTGCGGCTCTGAAAGGAAAAAAGCAATAAATGCTGCAGGAATACCAGCACTTCTCCTTAGGAGATCATCCACTGTTTGTCCCTTGGCTATTGTTCGTTCCATAAGTTGCTCCATCCAAGACTCAGTCAACTTACAAAGTCTGGGAAAAAAGAAAAGTAACCTAAGCAAATGAATTCAGAATGCATATCTTTTATCTTTGTTGTGAACTTCTCTGCCATGATCCTAACAATGAAAGTCCAACATCGTCAAGTGCAATAGGTGCCCTTATTCAAATCCATCAACTCCCTATCCTAGTCCTCAAAGCATCAGTAGTTATTTGTTAGAAACTACTTTGAACAGACACCAAATTGAAAATCAGTAGCCAACTTTAAATAAAAAGGTTAGCAAGCTGGAGAAATGGTGCCAAAAAAGGAAGTATTACTTTTTCCATTTATCTAAAAAAGAGAGCACCAGTGTTATAGTTTATACTGTTAGTCCATCTATAAACCTGTTACAATTTTTATTTTTATTTTGTGCATCTGCAATGTTCTTTTTCCCATTTAATTTTTTCCTTGAAGGGGCAATGCAAAGGGAGGGACGAAGTTGGAAGAAAACAACTGTAAATTGGTGTCTCCAAAGAAACAGGAATCAAAAGAAAAGAATAAAGGATGGACGTGAATAACAATAACAAAGTAGCAAATGAGTTAACAAGAATGCGTAATTACTAAGTGCAAGTCAACACCTCTGTCACAGAGCAAAAAAAAACGACAAAATTATTCCACAGCACAGATACAGATCTCCGTTTTCCTGTGCATTGACAAGACATGAGGGAGCTGCTCACAACTGCAAGAAAATGATTTAGAAGGTTCAAATTTAGATGTAAGTTTCATCATGACCTTACTTAACACTTATTGCAACATGAATCTTTTAACAACCAAAGATTAGAACTTCAACTCCAATCTCTAAGAGGTGGCATGACAAGAGGAATGGAACACCTCTAAGATGCCACCTACTGCATCGACCTGAAGCAAGTTTAGAAGTGTCATTTTTTTGGCTTTCCTTTTCCTTTTAGATTTTGTTTGCTTTTTTCGCTTGACAGCGTACAAGATACTCAGGCTCAGGGAGAATGCAAGTGAGGTGTTGGGTGTTTCTAGGGGCCGGGCCGGGCACCATTGGGGGGATTGGTGGTGGAATGAAGAGGTGGAGAAGAAAGTGGGGACCAAGAAAGGGGCGTATGCTAAGTTGGTGGAAAGTAAGGACGAAGAGGAGAAGCGGGTAAACAGGAAAGAGTACAAGCTAGCGAGGAAGGAGGCTAAGTCAGCAGTCACGGCAGCTAAGACAGCCGCTTTTGAGAGCTTGTATGCAGGGTTACAGGGGAAAGGAGGGGAGAAAAAGTTGTTTAGACTCGCTAAGGCTAGGGAGAGGAAGGGTCGTGACCTCGATCAGGTGAGGTGCATTAAGGGGGAGGGCGGTAGAGTGTTGGTGGAGGACGGCCACATTAAGAAGAGATGGCAGTCGTACTTTCATAGGCTCTTGAATGACGAAGGGGATAGAGCTATTGTGTTAGGGGAACTGGAGCACTCAGAGGAGTGTCGGGATTTTAGCTATTGTAGACGTTTTAAGGTAGAAGAGGTTAGACAGGCTGTCCGCAGGATGCGAAGGGGTAGGGCGACGGGGCCGGATGAGATACCGGTGGAGTTTTGGAAGTTCGTTGGAGAGGCTAGTGTAAGGTGGTTGACTGGATTGTTTAATGAAATCTTCAGGACGGCAAAGATGCCCGAGGCTTGGAGGTGGAGTACCATGATCCCTCTCTATAAGAATAAGGGGGACATTCAGAGTTGCAATAATTATAGGGGGATTAAGTTATTGAGCCACTCTATGAAGATCTGGGAGAGAGTGGTCGAGGTGAGGCTGAGACGGATAGTGTCTATTTCAGAAAACCAGTTCGGATTTATGCCCGGCCGCTCGACGACGGAGGCAATCCACCTGGTACGGAGGTTGGTGGAACAGTATAGGGAAAGAAGAAGGATCTGCACATGGTGTTTATCGACCTGGAGAAGGCTTACGACAAAGTCCCCAGGGAGGTGCTTTGAAGATGCTTGGAGGTGAGTGGAGTACCGCTGGCATATATCAGAGCAATTAAGGATATGTATGATGGAGCGAAAACCTAGGTGAGGACGGCGGGAGGAGACTCAGAGCATTTCACTGTCCTGACAGGATTGCATCAGGGATCTACTCTTAGTCCCTTTTTGTTTGCGTTGGTGATGGATGTGTTGACGCGGCGTATCCAAGGGGAGGTGCCGTGGTGTATGCTTTTTGCAGACGATGTAGTTCTGATAGATGAGACTCGAGGGGGTGTGAATGACAAATTAGAGGTGTGGAGGCAAACTCTTGAGTCTAAAGGGTTCAGGGTGAGCAGAAGCAAGACAGAGTATGTGGAATGCAAGTTTAATGACGTGAGGCGGGAGAATGAGGTAGTAGTGAAGCTGGAAGCACAGGAGGTATGTAAGAGGGATAATTTCAAGTATCTTGGGTCCTTTATCCAGAGTAACGGTGAAATTGAAGAGGATGTCTCGCACCATATTGGGGCGGGATGGATGAAGTGGAAGCTCGCGTCGGGGGTGCTGTGTGATAAGAAGGTGCCGCCCAAGCTTAAAGGCAAATTCTACAGGGTGGTAGTCCGTCCGGCCTTGTTGTATGGAGCGGAGTGTTGGCCAGTTAAGAACTCCCACATCCAAAAAATGAAGGTGGCAGAAATGCGGATGTTGCGCTGGATGTGTGGGCTGACTAGAGGGGATAGAGTTCGGAATGAGACTATTCGGGAGAAGGTTGGTGTGACTTCAGTGGAGTGCAAGATGCGGGAAGCACGATTGAGATGGTTCGGACACGTGAAGAGGAGGGGCATGGATGCCCCGGTCCGTAGGTGTGAGAGGCTAGCGTTGGATGGTTTTAGGCGGGGTAGGGGTAGGCCGAAGAAGTACTGGGGTGAGGTGATTAGGCGGGACATGGAACAGTTACAGCTCTCCGAGGACATGACCCTAGATAGGAAGGTCTGGAGGACGCGAATCAGGGCAGAGGACTAGGGCCAGTTTGGGTCGCTAGTGTAGGGAATTACTTGGTGGGGGTTTTATTCCTGTTATGATTCCGTGTTCCGTGTTCCGTGTTCCATGTTTTATTACGAATCTGTGTGCTTTCCTCTGCTTTCCTCTGTTTTATATTACTTATGGGTGCCGTATTTATGTTATGTAATCTGCTTCTGTGCTTTACTATGTGTTTGTGTGGTATCTCGTGCCTTGAGCCGGGGGTCTATCGGAAACAGCCTTTCTACTTCTTCCGAGGTAGAGGTATGGACTGCGTACATCTTACCCTCCCAGACCCCACTAGGTGGGAATACGTAGAATACACTGGGTTTGTTGTTGTTGTTGTACTTGTTCAAGAACATGAAGCAAGCTGAGCTCTATCTCATTAATTTTAAGCTCACTATGTCACAAGCAAGCTCAATCTCTTTGATACCAAGCTCTCTAGTTTGGGAACCCAATGGGCTGGAGAATTCCCTTTTTAATTTGTTACTTATTTTTTCCCCTTTCCACATTGGGAAAACCCAAAGTATAAAGAAATATGACCCTAGAAGGGTTGGAGCATTGACGGCTTTGCTGATCACTACTACTGGATTCTCCCCTTCTCTTGGAGTCTGCTTTCCTGCCTCTCTGCACCAGCCATCAACCAAGGTTCCCCCCTTTGAAATTGGTCATTCTTAGTTGAACAATGAGAATATGTCATTTTCAGATAATTAACAAGTAGATAGATGTAAAGGAAATTGCCGCTGTAAACTCACAGCTTCTTTCATTTTTCTGACTTCAGAGAGATATCTAAATTGAAGGGGAGCCTTGGAGTTACTAGTAAAGTTGTTGCCATGTGACCTGGGGGTCATGAGTTCAAGCCGTGGAAACAGCCTCTTGCAGAAATATAAGGTAATGTTGCATACAATAAACCCATGTGGTTCGGCACTTCCCCGGGCCCCGCGCACAGAGGGAGCTTTAGTGCACTGGGCTGCCCATTTTTTTAAGAGAGATTTCTAAAATTACTTTAAGCTAAGCCATGTATAAGAATGCCGTTTACAGCTTAAGCACCAGAATTCCTGCAAAAACCAAATAATCAAATAGAAAATATGAATGTCAATATAATAAAATCCAGTACACATACCTTGCATCATTTGAACAAAGCAATCGATTGCAAAGCGCAGTAAATCCAGCCCTCGTCTTATCAATAGCACCATTATGCTTCATTTTCAGAAGGACTTCCAAGAAATGGTTACCAATTACCTCAAGTTGTTTCACATCAAGCATTGTGTCAGATGTGGTATTGGATAAATCAGTTTCATGAACAGCTTGGGAACATGATTCTGACACATTTGAAGTAGGCAAAGGAACCTTTCTTATTATTGTTCCCAAAAGAAGGCTCACCTGAAACAATGTGGATGGGAAGAAATTAATCCTTCTGGAAACTTTAAGCATGTAAACTTCATATAGCTGATTAAAACTTATGATTCCTTCTTTTTTTATAATAGTGGTGTTTAGGCCAACTTGCACACACTTCTCGAGTATTCCACTGAGTATCTACTACCTCCCACCAGTATAGATGCCGGAAAGCTCTACCCATCAAGGCTTAACCAAATGGGAAAAAATCACACAGTATTTATCATTCTTCTTTAGCCACACAAAGGTTGTAATAGAGGGGAAGGGTAGAATATGTGCTCTGTTACCATCAGTTGAACTAAGAACTTTAAAGTTACCACGCTACAAAGCAGCAAGGAGACGAATGATGATGGCACAAGAATGAGCGATGACATAATTTAACAATTAACATCAGATAAGTTTCATTAAATAGTTAGCTACTTGGACAAATGGGATAATTAGCCAGTCCTAATACCTCTTTCATGGCAAGCCAACAACCAACCACAACTATCTGCTCAGTCTGCCTGCCCTCCTGTACCACTTGTGTATTTTGTACCTTGTCTGGGGTAGGTAGGGACTCATCCATCTCCTGAGGAACCTCTAATAAAAGAGCATTATCACCCATTTCATCCATATCATCAGGTAAGTACCAAGCATCAGCTGATAACACCCAAAGGGCCAACGAAGTTATCCGCATGACCAACTCCAAAATCTTCTCCAGTACCATTTTCATTTCAGATATACCACAGACTATTGCATCAGAATCCCAGTCAAGTTCCTCAAATGTGTATCGAAGAGTAAGCAAAACACCATGAACAAAGCTGTTCTTACATGCTTCTGAGAGATCCTTCTCTCCATCCTGAACAACTGCATCCAGCCAATCAATCAGTGACCTTAAATATTCTATTGCTGGAGGTACAAACTTACAAGCCTTATGTTCCCCGTTTAGCAGCTTGGACAGTGGTTGAGGAGATACATCATTAGATGAGGCATTAACAACCCAACCAAGTTCCAAAACATACTTTCTGAACATAAGTCTCAAAGTCAGAGCTCCAGCATCACTTTCTCTTACACGTGGACTATAGACTAGCTTCTTAGCCCAAACAATTGCTTCACTAACCATGTCCTGGCTATAAATTCCAGGAAGAGGAGTAGGAAAATGGAGCAGAATCTGAAAAGAACTCTCTCTAAGTCGGTCCCAACTATCAATAATTGATCCAACCAGCAATAGAGTTGATTCAGGTAAAAGAAGCCCCTTACTATAGGGATAAAGAGAGAATTGAGGAGAAACAGCATCAACACTTCCTTCTGAAGGAAACCCAATAGGCCAAACATTTAGCATTATCAATAAAAGCTCCATTGCCATTATCTTTCTCTCATATGGAGCAGAAGGATAGCATGAGAAGAACAAAAAGCAACTCAGCCATTTCATAAAGTTAAAAAGTCCATCTGCGCTGTCTTCAAATGTATCCCCTGTACCTTTAGCAACGGAATCTCTACTTGTGTCTTTCAGTACAAGAGGTTGCCAACTTCCGTGCTTAAGCTGCCTCTCCAATGCTGTTCGAACCCGAGAAAAAAATTTCCTAAATAAGCTTGTCCACTTCATCTGGAAAGCAGTTGAACAACATCTCATGTTCAAAGGAATTGCAACCTTCATCAGACTGAGTTCCAATGATGATGGCAAACTTGCGGTCTTTGGATTTATCAACAGAGATTCTGCTGCATCAATCCGAAGTGATTCATCAATATGAGTAAGTGCCAAAACCAGATATTTCACTGGGACTTTAATTTTAATCCCCTTAATGCAGACAGTTGCATCTTTGTTTTCCAAGTTGTGCTCCACGTCTTCCAGAGACAACAAAGAATCCTTACACCAATCAATATCCCCTTCCAGCAAAGCAAGTACACGAGAAACCTTAAACAGTGAAACTAAAACAGCCACTCGCGATTCAAGCGCAGGAGACACACCCCTAAAATCCAGCTCCGCAAGAAATACTTCACCATTGTCCAAACCACGTCCAATGCCAATAAAAGCGAGCATCGGAAATATAGCATCAACATCCAGTTCAAGTAATACTGGCAATGCATAGGTGTTAAGATTTGAGCGGAGTTTTGAACACCCAGAAGCTAGGCCCGACAAAAGTGGAGGCAGGCAATGACTCCTATATTTGTTGTACCCATTTTCAATACCATCACTACTCCAATACTCATCACGTAAGCACTCAAGGAAACACTTAAGGAATGTTGTTGAAGCACAGCACACATCATCATCAATGTATGCCTTCATTGTTTCACACAACAGATCTGGGCTCATACCTAAAAGTGTCCTTGCGCCCAGCCTCTTGGTAAGGGATGCTAAAGGAATGTATCTTCCTTTACAACGTGGTCCCAGGCGAAGAAGATCAAAAGCAACCTTCCTCGTGAAAAATATGAATGTATCAGAAACCTCTACCCAGTGTAGACTGGCCTGAATGTCTAAGAAGAGATCAAAAATAAGATGCACTTGCTTGACGGTTTGGCTCAGAGGATCTTCCAAATTATTCCACACTATTTGCAATAACCGTGTCCCCATGTCCTCAGAAATGGGATCACAATTTACATCAATACTTCCGTTCTTATTTAGCATTGATGTCTTTACTTGCTGCAGGCAAATCTGCATCACCGTCAGAGCATGAAAGCTGAAATGACTGTCTATCAGATTCTCACAAAAGTTACAAAGCTCGGGCAAAATAGCATCATAGAGAATCATTTTGATTGATTTCCTGCTATCTCCAGAGTCCATAACACTACCAAAGTTATCATTTGATACAACAAACCCAATAAGCAATACTGTCCTTGAGACGGCAGTTAAAATACCTCGAACCAAGCAAAGTCTGCTCAACGATGAAAATTTACTTAATTCATCAATCAAATTGCCCTTAAATGGGATTTTCTCAACTACATCCACAAATGCAAACTTAGGACACATGATGAAACTCTCATTAAAAATTCCTTCCATGATAAACAGTCCAAGCTCTTCCGGGCTAAGACAAACCTGCAGAGCCACACAAAAGGTCACCCCTGCCGCCACTAAGCAATCCCTAGAAAATGATTCCGATTTCAAAATACTCAAAGCAGTAAACAAAATTCTCTCTAAAACATTGGAACCTGCACCAACAAATTTCAACGGAAATCGTTGAAGCAAGTAATACATGCAAGAAAGAGCTTCCTGGCACTGTTCCATAACAACTGGTGACGGTCTAGACCAATCATCGATCTCTGTCAATACAGAACTTAACCCTAAAACCACATTCAAACCAACCAAAACTGCACACTCATCAACAATTTCCACCAAGTACCCCAACTTCGGGGTGCCCATCATAGATAATGCAGCTCTAGAAACACAAAATCTCTTCCCATTTTCACCATACTCCTCACAAAGTTCACGGAAACAGTTTTGTATCAAGGTGTGATAGTTCTTGCACTTGACAAGCACGGAAAGTAAAGTTCTATGTAGAGGCTGTGAATTCTCCAGCAAAAGAATTTCCAAGTAAAATCTAGAAGCTTTAGAAATTGATGACTCATCAGCGTTGGCAATTGACAGTAATTCAGCATAAGATAAAGCTAGGTTCTTGGCATAATTGAGCTGAGAGTATGTAGATTTTAAGGAGACAAAGTGTACAAGTTGTGAGTAGAAGTGAGTAGGAGGTGTTTGATGAAGTGATTCAATGAAACTTTTGGGGAATATTACGGCACTATATGTGTAACGATGACGATGCTGTAAAGCTCTCCATTTAGCAGACATATTTGAACTCCGTTACTTGCCGGAGAACCCGTGGCGGCTTTGGTGGCCTTTGCAAGGTCGTTCGGGTTCAAGAAGGGTTTTTAAGGAGACGGTAAGTTGGGAACCAATTCACCAAATATCCATGCCCATTTACCCATTCGTGGTACACCTACTTGTCCTGACTATTCCCAAACTTATTACTCACTCCGTTTAAAAAAAAAAAAAAAAAATACTTTCTTTTTAATCCATTACAAAAAAAAAAAAAAAAAATTTCTTTCTTTTTTAGCAATTTTTTAATTTCAACTTTTCACATGACATGTTTAAGATCATAAGATTAAAAAATATTTTGGTATATTTGACATATCTTTAATTTAACACCACAAGATTCAAAAATCTTCTTTATTTTCTAAAACTCTGTGTCAAGTCAAACTAGATCATTCTTTTTTAAACGAAGGGAGTATTTTAGTGAGTTGAGTGGCCCTTTCTTGTTGACTATGCACAGCATGTAATACACCCATGGATACGTGGAAAAAAGTGCTAATTTGGCTATCCATGTGGATACATACCATCTATTTTTTTTATATTTATCTTATATATTAAAAAATAACTCACTTCTATCCTTGATTATTTGATTTTTCTCTAAGAAAAAAAATATTTTTTAGTTTTCCTCTATTCCATAATAGTGAAAGGTTGAATTTTCGTCGATCAAGTAAGTTATTATCTAAAAATTTATATTTTCTTGTATGTGTTAAAAATATGAAATTATTTTTTTCCGGTTAGTGTTTCATAGTAGTTTCCGATTAGTGTTTCGATTAGAATTTTGAGGAGACTCACGTGTACAAATACGTTTCTTATTACAATAACTGGAGTAAGAAATCGTAATTTAAGTTAGAGGTTACAAAAATTGAATCGATAAAAATGTTATTGATTTATCATTATTGGGTTAACGATTTTGTAAAAATAAATTATTGGGTCATTGATTCGATTTTAATTTTTTTATTGGGTTATTGGGTAAACCGATAACCCAATAAGTTTATGCTAAATTATTATTTTACACCCATATATATATACATATATATACATATATATACATATATACATATATATACATATATACATATATATAAGTAGGATTTTGGTTGCAACTAAAATTCAGTTTTTTTCATGTTAGTTACTACTTTTTTTATTTTATGAGTATTTTTTATCGGTTAAATTGAAAATCAAATCGTTATGGACTAAAAATCGTTAACCAATATAACTACATACATCATAATGCATACAACCGAGGAATCTACGTTCGAAATTGTCATTCGGCCAAGAAATTCTCACAATTGGAGGAGACCCACATGCACAAACAAGTCTCCTATTATAATTCATAGAGTTAAAAATAAGTAGATAAAGTAAAAGTAATAGAATGAATTTTTTTTTTTAGATTGGAAGTTAAATAGGCAGAGGGATAGTTGAATTTTAAAAAAAAAAATAAAGAAAAATGAATTTTTTTCGTTTTTAAAATATTAAAAATGCTGATTTGGCCGAAAAATCACTTCATCATGTGCGTGATGGAGTGTGAAACCAAACATTTTTTCATGTCAGCAAAAAAGGGTCACGCGACTTACTAAAAAAATAAGTTTGGGAGTACTTAGGATAAGTCAAAATTCAGGTGTACTATAAATAAAATATGACAAGTTCAAGGAGGTAATGTATACTTCTTTTTTTTTTTTGATTTATTTGGTGCAGGAAATGTATTACTCTCTCCCTTCCATTCGTCTTTTTTTTTCGTATATTCTATATATTAAAAGAGTCACTTCAACATATTTGTTTAGTGGCATTAAATATCAATTTGAAAGTATTAAAATCATTTTGCAAAATTAATTCACTAAGATAAATTGTCTTTTATTCTTTATTGTTTGAACCTTTTCAAAAGTTTTGGAAAAGGCCCATATTTTTCTATTTAATTACACACCATGCCATGCTATAAATGTCCCTTGAAGGATGTGGTGAACCCATTAGCTTTGCTATTTGTCATAAATTGTATGACACGTGCCTCTTCCATCTTTTTTTCATTTTTAATATATAGAATTTGATTGATATGTTATATTTTTATTTTGTTAAAATGTAAAACCTCCATCCCATTTTATGTATCACCATTTGATCGAACACAGAGTTTAAGAAATAAGAAAAAACTTGGTAATGTTTACCAAATTATCTTTTATCAAAAAATGTGCTAGTGTCTTCTTTTTTTTAATTAAATGGGACCAACAAGGATAAAAGTGGAATTGTATCTTTAAATAATTGTCAAATAAGAAAAGATGAGATTTTTTTAGAACAGATTAAAAAGGAAATGATGACACATAAAATAGGACGGAGGGAGTATGATTTTATTAGGTCTACATAAAATTGTTTAAATGATAATAATTAATCCACTTAATAAAAGTAAAGAAATTTTAGTCTTTATTCAAATTTTATTTTTTAAAAAAAATTCCATCTAGTAAAAAAAGAAAAAATCATTATTTTAGTTTGATACAATTTTTATCATTAAGTATATGAAATTCATAACCAAATTTAAATTTTAAAGTATATGTAATAAAATTAATTTAGTAATATAAACTTTTAATAAATATTTTTTTAAGATTGATATCAAGTCAACATATACATATCAAATAAGAAAAAACGAAAGAATAACATCTAATAAGATTTTACTTTTGCAAAGAGTACATATACAGACATATTATGAAGTATTTGATTAAATATACTACTTTTATGAGTTGTTTTTCAATTGAAATTTTGAATGTTAATTATCCATTAGTTTGTACTCATTTTCACTACCTCAAATCCAAAATAAAAAATTTTATATTCATTACGCTAAACTTGATATATAAAACACATTGTATTCGTATAAATTTCTTCTATCAATTCGATATTTTTTTAATTTATTTTTTAAAAATTAAAAACCTACCAAACTTATGATTTAAATTAAAGAGTCTTAATAACTAATCCGGTATGATTATATTGGTTCTTAACATCCCTAGAATCAACTATAAAACTAAATAACACCTTTCCTCGATGATTACTATATCTATAGGTAATTGAGAATTTTAAATTTATTTAGCACATGAATAGGCTATGTATATATTTAAATCAAAATAGATGATGCATATTTTATTTATATTTATTTAAATTATTATTTTGATAAAAATATATTATTAATTTTATTTTTTAAATATTGAGCTCATGCTAATACGGGTCGTTGACAAAGCTACTTTCAACATGTTATCTTGTAGGAACTGAATAAAAGCTTGAGGGTATTTTAGTCATTTTACAAAATTATTTACTTAAAGAATTTATCCTTTGTGTTGCATTATTTGTATCTTATTAAAAGTGTTAGAAAAAGTCCACTATTTTTTATTTAATTACAAATTACAAACCAAAATACACAAAAACAAAATACCAAAAAAGCACCGCAAACTGCAAAATATATGCGAAAAATACTCAAATCCTTCACAACATGTGAAGATTGCGGCAAAAAATCTCCAATTTTTAAGCTCTGATACCATGTTAAGTTCAAAAAAAAATTTCCAGATTGGAGAGAAAGAAGTTGAGAAAAATGAAAAATATCTTCATTAGTTAGTTCAAATTGGTGTCTTCCTCTATATATACAAAGTGATAGTTGTTATGCTCTAGCTAACTTGCTAATTGTAACAAACTATAACTGACACATCTACTAATCACACTATTAACACGTGTAAAGTAATTAAATTGCTATACACATGCAAGGTACATCTCTAAATTAGGATGAACACGTGTTTATTTATTGAGAGACACTATGTAAGACGGCGTGGTATAGCCTAGAAAAGTACACATCTCTTGAAGAATAAAATGATAAAAATATCTCTCTTTTGCAATTTATAGACAAGAAGCACACATGTTGAATGTGCCGTTAATTAAAAAGTATAAAATATTTGGCTGACTGTCGAAATTATATTAGTGTCAGTTAAATTGAAATAGAAAAAAAAATATTATAAATCACAATAATTAAAAATTTAAATTATTTTAACGATTGATTATATAAATTCTATTTGTATCACATAAATTAAGACAGAGAATAAGATAAATTGGGCTCATGCTAGCACGGGCCGTTGATATCTAGTTAAGAAAGAAGTGCATTTTTTACATTTTTATGTTTATTGGTTTCATTTAAGATTTAAACTTAATTAAAAATAATAGTTGTATATTTTAAATGAAAAAAGATTCTAAAATACTCTTTTACTATTTACTATGTGAAATGGTGCAAAAATGCTCTTCGTCTATCTATTGGGCCTAAAATATTTTTCTTGTCTATCTATAAGGCCTAAAATGCCCTTTCTATCTACTTATTGGGGCTATTTTGCCTTTTTATTTAAGAGAAAATTATATAATACCAGAACTTATTTTTATTAAACTACATAAAATTTTTATTATTTTTTAATATTAACCAAATAAATAGTGCACAATATCAATTTTTCATCATTCTAAATTGATCTGATAAATAAAAAGTAAAACAACATAAATAGTCATTTTTAAAAAATTATTACATATAAGTCGCCGTAATAGTTTGTTGTCAGATATAGCATATAAAATATTTACTTTTGTAACAGATTCTAATGTATAGAAAAATACTTATATATTAAATTCTCATATTTCTTATTTATTGTCTATTTTTATGAAAGCCTTTGTTCATTCATTTTTTATGTATTGTATCAAAAAATTTTATTTTTTATTTTTATTATCTGCTTTCACGATGACTCCATAAAAATATATGGTATATTTATATATTATACAAATTATATTTATATCATAAAAACACATGGTATATTTATGCCATATAAATTATATTTATACCATATAAATTATATTTATACCATAAACATACATGGTATATTTAAGATATAAAAATTTTATACCATGTAATACGTGAAATATATATTTATATTTATATTTATATTTATTAAATAACTTTTTAACAAAAAAAGAACTTCCCACATAATGAGATATACCATGAATATTTATCCCATAAATTATATCAAAAATATAATAATAATAATCTGACTTTGACATAAATTATGCTTATACAACAAAAATATATGATAAATTTGTACTTCCAACATAATGATTTTTATTCCATAAAAATTTACCCATACAACATTATGGTTAATCCATTACATTAGAATTAAAACTATACGATAGTGAAATAATACTAGATGATTAGCATATATGAAAACAAAATAAAAAAATACATGAGCAAATAATGAAATACTTAGTTTATTTTAAAATATTTGAATTTTGAATAAAAGAGAGAGAAATATTTGAAAGCAGGGATTATCTTTTCACTTTTAATTTGAAGATTGAAAATATATCTGTTAAATCAAGGTGAATTGATAATTAGTTATAGTATTAAATTAGAAATTATAATTATTTTTTCTGATTTTTAAATGGCTATATATGTAAAAAAAAATTATTTTTGTGATACTGAAAAAGTACTATTATTTATGTAATTAAGTTTTAAGCATGGTCTTTTCATGTAATTTACCTAAATAAAAGGGCAAAATAGGTTCTATAGGTAGACATGAAGGACATTTTAGGCTCAATAAATAGGTGAGAAGGATATTTTAGACCCAATAGGTAGACGAAAAGGGTACTTTAGGATCAATAAGTAAATGGAGGATGTTTTGCATATTTTTACATAGTTGAAGGTCCTTTTAGGCCCTTTTTCGTATTTTAAATAAAGAGCAAAATTTGATAAAAATTATTAAGTCTTTTCTTATTTTTTAAACTTCGTACTCGATCAAATTATGACACATAAAATAAAACGAAGAAAGTAATTATTTGGCCTATTCATTTTTATTTCAAAATACATATTCACTTTATATTAAATACAACTCAAGAGTTGTTTTTAATTTTTTACTTTTAAATTATTGTTTTAAAATTTTTTTTTTTATTTTCATAAAATAACCTCACTTAAATTATATTTCATGTTCAAATCATATTTAATATTTAAAAAAAAAACATATTTAAATTCTAAATATTAACTGCAAATATTATGGTCAAACACAACTCCAACTCCAACTTCACTTTTCACTTTTTGCACTTTTGATTCTCTTACAAAAATTCATAAACAACTCCAAAGTCCAAATTCAACTCCAGTTCAAACTCTAAAAAATTATGACTTTCATGGCCAAATACCTCTTCATTTTATTTTTGTTAAAGACTGCATTCAGAGTACTGCATGTGACCTATATTAATAAGTAGTATAATTTTTAAAAAATAATAAATATTATTAAATAACATATTTAAATTACAGAAAAGGAACAAATATACCCCGAGCTATGATAAATGGTATAGATATACCCTTCTCTATACTTTGGGTACATGTATGCCCCTACCGTTAATAAAATGGTACGTATATGCCCCTCACACTAACGGTAGGGGCATCTATTTACCCAGAGTATAACGGAGGGCATACATATGTACTATTTATCATAGTTCGGGGTATTCTATCCCATATAATTAATTCAAACCCACTACTCGACCTAATAAATTCATTACCCAGTCCACTCTGAATTAAAATTCAAGAGACTCCTCTCTAGCAAGCACATTTTTTGCATCCCTATAACAATATACACAAACAATACTATAAGAATCACTACTACCAATTTCAAAAAAATAAATAAATTAGTAATCGATAATACCCAAAAACAACATCAAATAAATTAAACTCCCTGCGTTTCATTTTCCCCCAAAATTTATCACCACATAGTCACCGTCTCCGTCGAACCAGAACCACCCCACTAGAGAACCATCATCGCACCCCAAGCTCCGATCAAATCTCCACTCCCTCCAACCAATAAACACTAACTGGACGCAACAGCCAACAACTATAATTTGATTGAGGTTAACATTTAAGAGAAAAAACAGAGGAAGCATCGAATTTGTTACAAAAAATAGAGCCCGGATCAAGTTGATTTAAAATGGGGTTTGATGTTCTTGTAGGGTCGGATATTGGGTTTGAGTTAATATTTGAGATAAAAAAAATTAAAACGAAAAAAGAACAAATATACCCTCAAACTCTAATAAATGGTACATATATACCCTTCATAATACTTTGGGTAATATACCCCTACCGTTAGTGTAAGGGGCATAAATGTACCATTTCATTAACGGTAGGGACATATATATAACCAAAGTATGACGGATGGTAAATACGTACCATTTGTTATAATTCAGGGATATATTTATTTTTTTTTCGTTTAAATTATTAGATAAAACTAGTGAATTAATTTACTCTTCGCGCGGTTATAAAAAATTAACAGTATTTATTAAAGATTACAAAAATATATATACCCAAACGTATAATTAATTTCATAGTATTTTTTTTTTTTGGATTTACTATGCATAATTACAAGTTAGAAAGGCGATAAGGCCGAAAAAAAGTTAATTGGCTAGTAGTTAACAAACTTCAAACAAAGTCATAATTTACTATTTTGAATCAAAAGAAATTATAGACTTACGACAATAAAAAAATCATATAAAATACAAAATAAAAAAATCATTTGAGAACATGAAAAAAAATAATACTGTAACATCATTCTTATGAATCTTACACATTAAATATAAAAGAAAAGAATATGAAATCAATATATAATCTTTCGAGCTCTTGTCGACATTCACTTCCACAAGTCGATCACCCTTCAATAGTCTTCATCTTATTTTTCAAGTCAAGCTAAGACATGGATATAATGAGCATAAAAGTATAACAACTTAAAAATCTAATGTGATCATTTCTACAAAGTCTTATAATGTGGAGCTTTGAGCTAAAAGTGACAAAAGAGTTTGAAAATGAGGTGTAGGTGACACAAGTCTTAATAATTGAGTGGAGGTGACAATTACCACAAGTCTTAATAATTGAGTGGAGGTGACAATTACTTTATTATGGATTAAGAAAGTTGGGTAAGTTTGAGAAAAGCCCACAAGTTTTTAAATTTATATTTTGATCCAAATATTTACCTAATATGATGGGAAATGGAAGGAAAATAGGTGTGTTTCTCTCTTTTCTCATCCATTATTGTTTTCTCTCTTAGCGATTTTTATTGTTCATTGTTGTTGCTGCTTTATTCATCATCTTTTACTTCATTATCATCTTCATCTTTTTCTTGTTGACCATTGTTGTTGTTGTTGTTACCGCTACTGTTGCTATTTGACCAATTTCTTAGGTTAAATTTTATTTCGTACATTACTTTCCACTTTGGCATTACTTCATATGAGACTTTGGTAAGTCAAATTATGATTTTTAGTTGAATTTATCATCTGGGTAACTGTTATTGTGCTATTTTTTCAACAATAGATAGCACGCGTAACATGCATGCATCATGAGAGTCATATATTTAAACAGATCAATCATCTGTTGCGACAGATGAGATATTTGTTTCAATGGAAGACTCATATATTGGATTCATGTTTATGGTTCTATAGTACCGTAATATGAATCGAATAGATGGGTCATCTGTTGCAATATATGACCCCTCTGTTGCACCAGATTATTTATCTTGTGCAACATGATAAATATTTGTTGCAACAGATTAGTAACCTGTTGCAACAGAACCCGAACTCGATTCCAACAGACGTGTCATCTGTTGCAACAGGATAAATATTTGTTGTAACATATTAGTAATTTATCATAATAAAACCTGAACTTGATTCCAACAGATGGGTCGTTTGTTGCAATAGGTAAGTCATCTGTCGCAATAGGTTAATTATCTATTGCAACATGTCACTCATCTGTTGAAATCAACTTTAAAGGTACCTTAGTACTGTAACATCTATCCCAACAGGTGCTTCATCTATTGCAACAGATATATAGTCTGTTGTAACGTATGATTCATCTATTACAACAGATGACTCATCTATTGAAATCAGCTTCAAGAGCATAACATGAATCCCAATAGGTAAGTAATCTGTTACGACTGATCACTTACCTGTTACAACTTATTTTTCACATATTGCAACAGATTACACATCTGTTGGGATTCATGCACGACTCTATGAAATCACTATTAACTTTTTTAACAAATAACTTTATTTAGGTACCACTAATAGAGGGATCAATAACAATAGGGGTAGATTGTCAGAGTCAATGGATCGGGAAAAGCAATCAATATGTATGGCGTTGGAAGGAAGGTGAAATACTAGAGACGATAGCTATGACAGTCCAAAGTGATATTTCGTATGATGATTTTGTAAACTTAATCATCAGCTATTGTGGACTGAATTATCAATCGAAAGACCTCGTCATCAGCTACCTGCACAGCTCCTTTGAAAATCAGAGGGTACTACCTCTCAAGATAACCGATCAGGATCAGTTGCGTACTTATCTTAGTGATTCACCGAGACTGGTATTAAGGGTATACATGGTTGAAAAGACGAGAGAGAATGAGAATCAGAATGTAGAAGAAAAATAACAACAAGACATTTTTAATGATAGGCTGGATGATCTAGACATGAATATTCCAGATGATGATCAAACACCTACTCCCGTTGATGCGACCAATACGGTGGGCAGTTTTTCTCTATCGACACAGTTTGGCAATCTTTAAGATGACGGGACCGACTTTTTCAATGGAATGTCATTCAAGGACAAGAAAGAACTATCTAGCACTTTGTCTATTTCTTGCTTGAAAAAAGATTTCAGAATAAAGAAAGTGATTAATTTGAGTAGTGTCTTTTGCTACAAATATGCTAATTCGAAATGCAAGTGGTGGTTAAGAGAGGTGAAGTACGTAAGTTCTGACAGATTTGCCATTCATAAACATAAAATGTATCACATATGTGGTTTAGAGCACATCTCGATCTAAAATCCTCACGCCACGTCAAAGGCCCTCGGTGAATATTTTAAGAATAGTTTCCCCGATGGCAAAGGCCCTTCTACAAGGGTTATGGCCAATCAACTCCTTACGAAATTGGGTGTCCTGGTCAGTTATTGGAAGATATATACGGCCATGGATATTGCCAAGGACTGGGTTAGGGGGACACACGAGCATGGATATGCAGTCCAGGATGCCTACCGTTACATAATTGAGTCCACAAATCTCGAAAGTAAGATGGCATTGCATGTTGATGAAAACGGAAGGTTCAAGTACTTTTTTGTATCCTATGGCACTTGGATTCAAGGTTTTTGACATTTGAGAAAAGGCATAGCCATCGATGGTATCTTCTTGAGGAGCAGATAAAATGGAGTTCTGCTAGCAGTGGTGGCGCAGGATACGGAGAATCACATCTTTTCTGTCACTTTTTGTGTAGCGGACAAGGAATGTGATGTCTCTTATGGATTTTTTTGAACAACTACGAAGCTTCATCGAAGATACCGAAGAGTTGTGTTTTTTTCCGAATAGGCATCCAAGTATTCCAAAGATAGGTTCAATTTTCTTTACTTCAGCTTACTTTGGTTGTTCCATCAGGCATCTTAGAGAGAATATTCGAACTAAATATCATAATAAATGGGTCGTGACCTTTTTTATAGAGCAGCTAAAACATATAGTAGAGAGGAGTTTTTAGACCATTTCAATCAAATAGCAGATGTCCATCCCAAGACAGTAGAACACCTCGTACATGTCGGTTTTAAGAGATGGAGCAGGTCATTCTGTCTGATAGATAGGTACATTCTTATGAATTTAATGTATTGTTTGAGTTACAAGTTTAATACGATGTAGTACTAAGTGATTCTTTTGTATAGGTACAATATTATGACATCAAACATAGTTGAATCAGTGAATTCATTGTTTGGTGAATCAAGGCTCTGTTTGAAATAACAAACAAGAAGTATGGCCAATTTTGTAATGAAAGGCGTGTGCAGTTCGAGGGTAATAAAAGAACCCCATTTGTTCTAGAAGTCAAAAAATAATATCAACGAACATCAGTTTGGGGAATAGGTTATTATCTCATCAAATAGCAGATTACAAGTTCAGTATCAATGGTCATGGTGATGTTGCCATGGTCAATCTTCAAACAAGATCTTGTACATGCAGAGCTTTTTATTTGAACAAAATACCATGTCCACATGCTATGGTAGCTCTTCAAGCTCAATAAGGTCCAAAATATGGATCTAAAATTTACGAGCACTCCTCTCAATATTATTCGGTAGAAAAATATAAAATGACATATAGTGGACATATTACTCTGGTACCTTCCGAAGAATCTTGGGTTGTTCCTGCAGAGCTTTTGGGAATATTAATACGTCCTCCACATATTGACCCAAACACTATCAAACCAGGAAGAAAGCCATATAAGGGGAGGTGTGGAATCGAAGAATCATTTTGATCAAGAAGAAATAAGTGCTCCGTATGATCGTTGTAATTGTAAAAACTTGTGTTGTTGTTTGTTGTGGACTTTTATATATTTAAATCATTGTTGTAAACGTAATGTTATCATTTATTATATATAAAATATCTTTTTTAATAACTTGTGCATCAATAAAAAGAGGCAAAATATGAACTAAATAATACAACAGACCACAATTATTTTCAACAGATTATCCATCTGAGACAACAACAGGACATAAACTGGAAGAACACAACACAGTTTCATCAAACGGGAATGTTTTCCTTCAACAGATGGATAATCTGCTGACAGAAACCCAATCGATTTGTTCCAACAGATGGTCCATCTGTTGAAAGAACTCAAATGCTAAAATTGTTATTGCTACTAAATTCAAAATTGCTTCTTACCTCCAACAGTCGACATATTAACATGTTAGAAGAAAGAATAGACAGAATGAAAATTAAATAAGAATTAAAAAGCCAAAGTCGACAAACAATAAATTTTCCATTAAAAAAAAAGCAATATACATTCGGTATAGATCTGATATAGAATAAAAAAACACATTCTAATTATTATTATTATTAGCAACAACATTATTATTGCCAGCCGACCAATCTTCAACCGGCAGCAGCAAGGCCCTCCTAAGCTTGTGAATCTCTATGATCATTCGAGCTCTCATGGAGGATAACTCCCACCGCAGGTCGTGAACCTACGACTCAAGTTCTCAGACAGTGTCTTGTAGAATTGCAACATCCCAATTTGTATCGGTCATATCTAGAACACACATAAATTAATAAAAAAAAGTAAACACAAAGGTAAAGAAAAGAGTCCAAATTATAATGTATACTACAAATTGGTAGATTTACACAGAAAAAACTTACCTCTACGAGAAAGGAATATGCTTTTTGAAGAAAGTGATTGAAGATATAATCCGAAAAGAAAAGAATGAAAGAAATAAATAAAAGTGGAGGGGCCTATTTATAGAGAATTGAATCTGAATTTGTTAGGCAAAAAGGCACGATTGTTCAGGTCCATTGTATTAATTACATTCAAACTGCTGTCCTTTTGTTTTTTGTAAAAAGATGCGACTTTTTCTTTTACATCCAAACTTCTCACCTTTTCATAATGGTTTGAGACTTAATAACATCGTTATTATAGAGCTATTGCAACATATCATTTTGGTAGAAAGGTACAACTGTTCAGGTCTATTGTATTGATTATATTCAAACTGCTGGTTTTTTGTTTTCTATGGAAAAATGCAACTTTTTCTTTTACATTCAAACTTTTCACCTGTTCAAAACGGTTTGAGACTTGAGACTTAATATAGCTGTTATTATTGAGCTGTTGCAACAGATCGTCCATCTGTCCCAACAGATAACCCACTGTCGCAATAGATTTACCATCAGTTGCAATAAGTGGTTTATATGTGCAAGAAATGATACATCAGTTTCAACATATGCATTATCTGTTGTGACAGATGGATAATTTATTAGAGGAGATGTTTTGATTTCTTCTAACAACTGAATCATCAGTTGCAACAGATGGGGAATTAATCTAAATTGATGACTGTTTTATTATATAAATAGATTTTAAAAGAAAAAGGTGAAAAGTTATGACTTGTAGCACTTGTTTTTTTCTTGACGGGCATGTAGTCCTCTGACATTGAAGATGGTTACCCTTTGAGCCTCCGTGGTCTTGTACACTACTTAACAATGGGATGTGAAGAATAAACATTGTCTGACATTGATGGGGTAGAAAAAATAAGGTGTGTGCAGATGAATGAATCCACTTTCATGTGTGGAAGTTATGTATTACTGATCAGGCTATCATAATAGACACACATAAAGTATAATATTTTTGTGAATGCAGTTTTTTACCGATTAGACATTGATCCTTCAAATGAGATCCTGTATTTTATAGTTTAGTTTAATAGATGTGAACTGATAAGGCTAAAAGGTTCCAAGATGGTGGGCTCCTTGTTATAATTTAATGACGGTTTTGCTTATTTTTATGTGTCAAGGTTGGGGACGAGTTCAAGTTTTTAACGAAAGTGTAAATATCAAATAGTAATTGGACCAATTTGAAGGGTTAATAGGCTTTTGAAAGGCCTCCGAAGCCTCGTACTCTAGCAAACAAGAATGGAAAACTAACAAAAATTCCCCTGGTCCAAATTTATATGGATGGGTTGCACGAGGAGACTATTATAAAGCAAAAGGTAATTGGATGAATACCTGTGCGGGAAAGGGGGTGGAGAAGACCATATATCAACTCAGACCTTATTAAAGAAGAAACACAGAAAAGCAAGCAAGGATCAAGTCAAGGCATCAATTTCTAAAGTCTAACTTGCATCCTATGCCTTATGTTTGTGATTTTGATTAGGTCAATGACAGTAGAAAAATAAAGGTCTGAAGTTGGGCAAAAATCCCATGCCTTATTTTTTCCACTGCCTTTGACCAGACCAGAACCATAAACATGAGGCATGGGATGCAAGTTTAACTTGAGAAATAGCCACATTGGATTGATCCCTTATTTTTACTTCAGGAGTTGTTGGTTCAGATTTCATTCTTGACTGAAAATATTACCAATTCTCTGTGTTCGCCAAGCTTCTTCCTTAGAGTTCTGGTCCTGTATCTTTGTGGGTCTTTATTCAGGCCACGCTAGCTAGTTGCAGTCTCCTAACAAAGTGCACAACTCCAATCCACTTTACCATTTTTCTTTTTCAAGAATGACTGATGGATTTTCATTTTTGGATACACTTTCACACTTGAAACTCATTTATTTTTTTCATTTTTCATGTCAATTTTATTAGCTAGTTTCGCTATACTTTACTTCTACTTCCTACCCTGTGTTTCTTCTTTAATAAGGTCAGAGTTGATATATGGTCTTCTCCACCCCACCTCTTCCCATACAGGTATTCTTCCAATCACCTTCTTCTATATAATAGTCTTCTCGTATAACCCATTCATATAAATTTGGGCCAAGGGAATTTCTATTACTTTTCTATTCTTGTTTGCAACACTGCAAGGCTTTAGAGGCCTTTCAAAAGTCCATTGAACGCTTAAAATTGTTCCAACACTACTGGATATTTACATTGTCGGCAATAACTTGAACCCTTCCCCAAACTTGACACGTAAACATTAGGAAAATCTTCATTAAACCATAACAGGGTATCGACACCACCAACTTGATCCCTTAGCCTTACTAGTTTAAACCTAATAAACTTAACTATAAAATGCACGATCTCATTTGAAGGATTAACGCCTAATAGGTAAAAAACCAATATTCTCAAAATCAGTATACTTCATGTGTGTTTTCACGATAGGTTGATAGTAATACACACCTCCCACATATGAAGTGGTTCTATCAGCAAGTATTTTATTTCTCTGAACCCATCTTTGCCCTAGCCTTTAATGCCGATTGGAAAAAAGTTGATCCAGCTTCAGTTTCTTTTATCTGCAAATAAGAGAAAAATATTTGATGTCAAACAAAAGAAGAACAAAAAGAATATTAGAAAAAGGTAACACAAAATTGAATAAATATAATACATTACAACAATTTAATGCAACATATGACCAATTTGATGTATCAAATAGTTAATCTGATATAACTGGTGATCAATCTGATGCAACAGATGATCAATCTGATGCAATATATCATCAATCGATTACCATAGATGTATCACTTATTGCAATAGATGACGAATTTATTATGACAGATGACTAATCTGATATGACAGATAAGCTCTGATACAACAAATTCCTCCTCTATTCATTAGATGAGTCATCTATTGCAACAGACGATGCATTTGTAGCCATCGATAGATGACATATTACAACAAATGGGTCATCTGTTGGAATAAATCAAACCAGACTTGCTACTAGTTTAATTTCTTCCATCAGTTGCTATGTCTGTTCTAACAGTTGATTCATCAGTTCCAAAAGTTGAGAAAACTATTGCAACACCACCAACAATATCAACAAAAGTATCAACAATAAAGAAATAACACCATATGTTCCAACACCATCAACAACACTAATACCACATGTTCCAACAACACTAACACCCCCAATAATAATGCCACCAATAAAGTAACGAACAACAGATGTAAATATCTAATTTAAATAACATACAAAGAAAAAATTAAGAAGGAAAGAGCAATATTAAACTATACCTGCAATGTCAAAAGAGCAACGGGATTAAAACACCTATCTCAGTCGAGAAAAGATATTGATCGGTTGAGATTCAAAAGGATCCTTATGCGAAAGAGGAGAGAAAAAAAAGAAAAAAAAAGACGGTTGTGATTACCCTAAAGAGGAGAGAAAGAGAATTCTGAAAGAGAGAGATGAGCTAAGTTAAGTTATGGCTAAAGGAGAGAGATTTCTAGAGATAGGTTTTAAATATTTATTAATATCTTTGAGGGGCACGAGGAGACGGTGACATTGAAAAGACAATATAAGATTACTCAAGAAGGAAATTTTTGAGTTATTCAAGTAATATTTTTTACCGTCTTAGTATTTTATCTTTTTTATATCAGATGGAAAATTGCTTTCAAATAAAAAAAGATCTTAAAACATATAGTAATCTGTTGCAACAGATGGAAATTTTTGTTTGAAAATTTCCAATGGCTCAGTTATCTGTTGCAACATATTAATAATCTATTCGATAAATTTCAATAGATTACCTACCTGTTGTAACATATTCAATAATCTATTTATTAAATTCCAACAGATTCCCCACATGTTGCAACAGGTTGAACATTTAATTTTATATAATTACATGGTATAAACTAGTATTTGCTAGATCTAGGGACGAGTACATATGGTCAACTACAACTTTAATTGAGTCTTTTGAAATTGTATAGTATTGGTATTGGTGTTGCGTTCCTCCCGACCCGAGTCGTCAGTCGATCGATCACTCCGAGATGAAATAATTCTCATTAACTTATTATTATAAGTTAATACCTAAATTGATTTAGCTAGATCTAGGGACGAGTACATAGGGTCAACTACAACTTCAATTGAGTCTTTTACAATTGCATGGTGTTAGTGTTGGTGTTGGTATTGTGTTTCTCCCAACCTGAGTTGTCGATCGATCAATCACTCTGAGATGAAATAATTCTCATTAACTTATTATTATAAGCTAATACCTAAACTGATTTAGATAGATCTAGGGATAAGTACATAGGGCCAACTACAACTTCAATTGAGTCTTTTGCAATTGCATGATGTTGATATTGGTGTTGTGTTCTTTTCGACCCGAGTCATCGATCGATCGATCAATCCAAGATCAAATGATTCTCATTAACTTATTATTATAAACTAATACCTAAATTGATTTAGCTAGATCTAGGGACGAGTACATAGGGTCAACTACAACTTTAATTGAGTCTTTTGCAATTGGATGGTGTTAGTGTTGTATTTCTCCTGACCCGAGTCATCGATCGATCGACCGATCACTTCGAGATGAAATAATTCTATTTAAATTATTATTATAAGCTTATACCTAAATTTATTTAGCTAGATTTAGGGACGAGTACATAGGGTCAACTACAACTTTAATTGAGTCTTTTGCAATTGCATGGTGTTGGTGTTGGTGTTGGTGTTGGCGTAACATTTCTCTCGACCCAAGTTGTCGATCGATCGATCACTCTGAGATAAAAAAAATTCTCATTAACTTATTATTATAAGTTAATACCTACATTGATTTAGCTAAAAATAATTAAGATCAATTCGAACTAAATTAACATTTTCAAAACTTGTCATTCTTTTTTAAAATACAAATCAACCTATACAAATCATCTATTTATGGGAAAAAGTTTCATCATTTTAAATCTCGAGTTCTCGCTCTTTTCGTTCTCTCTCAATAATACAAACAACAACTACTCAATATATTGCTCAACCCTTCACAACAAATTGATTTTCTTCCCATTTTCAACCACATAAGTGTTATTTTTGACTTTATTTTTGCTTGTATCCATCGTTTTTCTCTGTATTCGTAGGTAATAGAGTTTGAAAAGAGTTATATATTTGTTATTTTAAAAAAAATTAGAATTTTTTAGTTAATGATGAAAAAAGGCTATTAGTTATATTATATTCGAAAATAGATTAACAATTTTGAGTATTGATGGTAAAATCATAGAAAGAACCTGATAAAACCCTAATTTTTATTGCAGTGTTTCGTTGACTGTGGTGGTATTGTTAGATGGTGTTTGTGGTATTGTTGGTGGCTGTTGATGGTAGTGTTGGTATTAGTGGTTTGATGGTGATGGTGGCATTGGTGGTGTTGGTGGTTGTTTGTGGTATTGTTGGTAGCATTGGTTGGTAGTATTTATGGTGGTTGTTAGTGGTGTCAATATTGGTGGTGTTTGTGGTGGCTGTTGGTGGTGTCAGTATTTATGTTATTGGTGGCATTGGGTGGTGGTATTTTTGGTGGCTGTTGGTGGTATCAGTATTGGTGGTGTTTGTGGTGGTTGTTGTTGGTGTCGGTATTCGTGGTGTTTGTGGCACTGGTTGGTGGTGTTTGTGATGGCTGATGGTATGTCGGTATTGGTGGTGTTTAAATGTATTTTTTAAAAATTTATGCATACATCAATTGTTATATAATTTTTGTTTTTTTATTGTTTATAGGTAAAACATGTCTCCCCAAAAAAAATAAAAGTGGATCAACTTCTGACCACCTAACAAAAAAAGGCTACAGTACAGAGGGATTCGGAGGAGCTTCCTGAATAATCTTAGTTAGGAAAAAGTGAAGCTGAGCAGAGATATGAAAACAACATTAAGGGAGATGGACAAGGTTCTATAAATGGTAATGAAGAAAATAAAAGTGAGAAAGAGGAGAAAGTAGAGAGTGATAAAGAGGATGATCATCAACATGATGATAATGGATCACCAATGGGGCGTGAATTAATATCGACATCCTAGCACAATCCTTTTAAAACTATTAGTATTGACAAATTTCAAGTTGTGATGTCGATAGATGACCCTACAGAACTAACTGGTGAACTTGTACTTAAATGTCAGTTGGAATTTTTTTGAAATTATTTTAGGAATATTATGAAGAACGAAAACATAAACGAACTTTTTAAGAGGAGCTACTTTGGACGCTTTCTTGAGCTGCCTGAGGATCACTCTGCCCGTTTCCAAATAAGGATGGTATGTGGTCTTCTCAAGCGTAGGATCAAGTACGTGGGGGATGATAAAGATTCGGAGGAAGGGGAAAAAGATGGATGAAATCTGGATCAACTATTGTGGCATGCTAGTTTATTTTAGCTTGCAAGAGTTTGCCATAGTGACGGACTTGAGATGCGATCATCCAAAAGAAGCTATCACCAAGGAAAAACCCTGCAAAAGGTCTGTGGCAAGCAGGACAATCAAACCACCATAATCAAATAGAGGGAAGGCATTGTCCAACAACCACCCAGCAAAACAAATAAACGCAAGGAAAAAATAGATGGGTTATTGGACATTGCTGGACGTGGCTACAAAGCCTCGAATTTGATGATAGATCTTAAGGATAAAATCATACCAAAGTAGTACAAGGAGCAATTGTGCTTAGTTTGGTTTGCTCATTCCGTTATATTGGCAAGAGGCGTCAACAAGGTTATAGAAGATGATTTGTTGGCGCGTGCTGAGGGTTTTGAGAATTTTAATAATCATCCCTAGGGATATGAAAACTTCTATTTAACTGGCAAATATTTACTAACAAAGCTATCCCTAGGGACGATCACATTATACGGCTTTCCTTTGGCTTTCATGGTAAAATTAATCACTATTTTTACTCATTCATTAATTTATATTGAATATAGTTATTATGACATTTTTTTGCTTGCTTTCTGTTTACATTTTTTAGGCTTGGGCATTTGAATCCATTCCCCCCCCCCAAAGAAGGTAATGGATTACCCGAATAAAGTTTCTCATCCAAGGATGTTTAGGTGGTTGGCTGCAAAGAATAATAAAAGAATTACGGAGGTTAATCTCTTTAACCCTCTGGATAATGCAGTACGTTTTCTTTCAAGTAAAATAATTTGACTCAATAAAAGATATTGAACAGATGTTATATCTGTGCAACAAATGTTATATCTAATGCACCAACTAAGTCATCTATTGCGACAAATTACCCGTCTTGTGCTAATTGGTGTAATAAATGGGTAATATTGCGACAGACGGTTGATATTTTGCATTAGATTACCCATCTGTTATTTTGGTTCTCTGAACCTGACTTTAACAGATTAACCATCTACTGTAAATTATTCAACAGATGGGTAATCTCATATAACATATTATTAATCTATTGCATAACATGTAATCTAATAGATTACCCGTCTTGTGCCAACTGGTGTAACATATTGGTAATCTGTTGTGACAGATGATTGATATTTTGCATCAGATTACCTATTTATTGACCCAAATGAATTAACAATCTACTGTAAATTATACAACAGATAGTAATCTGATACAACATATTATTAATCTGTTATGACATACAAATCATCTATTGCATAAGTTGTCTGTGTTAACATATAACCGAACTTTGAAACTTATTATATTATATGATTTAAATGTATCCATTTTTTTATAGGTTGTGCATCCATGGATCGTGCCTACTAAGCAGGAGTTGGGGATGACTTTTTTTATTACTCTAGGTCATGTTGATAGCAAAACCAATGGTGGAGTTAATAAAGAAGGAATTGTCTGGAGCAATAGCCATATGAAGCGCAGTTAGGCAAGGTCAGCCTAATATTGAGGCTCTTCATGACCAACTTACTGCAGCAGATCCGGGTGCTTCTTCTGGTGGAGTTGTTGGTATTGGTGGAAGGCATGCTGATGCTGCTACCACTCATGTGATGAGCATGTTGATGCTCAAGAAAAATAAGTATGTCTGAAATCACCCCTTTCACAGGTCCTTCTTACCCTTAACAGGTCTCTCTCACCCTTACACCGGTCCCTCTCACCGCTCTTCACCCTCCTGTTCTCATTGCAAATGCAAAGAGTGAAAGGACAACCAGGATAAACTTTTTGTAAAGGTAGAGGCTATCGCTAAAGCTGTCGAGAAATTCAAATCTAAGAGGGGTGTCATACCATCTAAGAAGGTGAGAAAGGCATACACTCCTACAACGGCGGTAAGGAGGAAGAAAAGAGCAATTAACGATGTACTCTTCAGTGAAAAATAAAAAAATATTAAAGTTTAGGGGCCATTGAAGAAAGTCGACATATATACGAAACTTGGTGCCATAGAGAAGAGGGATCTGAGATAGGCCAAGAATGCCAACCGAGGTTCACCAGATTACCCCAGGCCTCCCTTTCCCCCCAAGAATTTAAGATTATGACAGATATGCGTATGGTACGAAGACAAGACAAGTTTATTTTTTCTAATATAGCCTTCTAATCTACCCCATGAACAAGAAGTTACGCAACAGATGTGAAATCTGTTGCAACAGCTGTGTATTCTGGTGCAAAAGGTAGTAGTTTTGTTGCAACTTATTATCCACCTGTTGCATAAGTTGCGTTGGATTATTGATTCAGAAAATCCTATGCAGCAGATGAACCATCTTTACAATTACTAACCTATTTAAAAATTCACTTCTTATATCACAGTATGTTGACAAAATTCTCTGTCTCATGAGGAAAAGACAATTAGCGTACCCGGAAGCTTATGATGCTACCGATAGGATAATGGACCTCGATTTCTACAAGAAGCTCAAGGATAAGTACGATCAACTCAATGATCTAGCATCAACTAGTGGCATGGGATTTGATTTGTTAGTTTCTACATTCGACTGGGATAAAGAAATAGTAAAATATATTAGAGGGAGAGGCCAAATCAACACGATAAGAGCTAAACCAAGGCAAAGAAGATTCTTGCAGTCATGAACGTGGACGACATACATTATCGGGCTACTGAGATACTACTTAAGGAGGGAAAGATTAAGGTTTATGACTGTAATGAACCTGCCATCGACGAGGTTATTTTTTTATCCACATGTAGACACTGATGGACCTATTTCCTATTTTGTTGATGCAGAGTAAACTGATGTATCATTTGCCAGAGAAAGTGTTGATGAAGAAATCATGAGATTTTGAAGGTCGAAACAAGGGCATAAACCTTGTAAAAAATAATACCAGTTTTGCGTACGGCTCGCATGCGCTTACACACATCGAATGTTTGCTGACCGGCACAGAAATGGCCGAGCCAATGACCTTTCTGTGCGACAACGCTATGGCAAACCTGCAAGAGGTCTGGGCTTATGGGTACTAACTGGACGCTTGGATCCTGTGTATAAAGAAGAGCCTGTAAAATAATAATTCGTTATTTCAAGTCACACTTCACTTTACATTATATGTACGTACATGTAGTGATAATATTTTTTTCTGATGAAAGTTGAGTTTTTATAATGATTGTCAATCTATTGTAAAATATATTTTATCTCTTCTGGAGGATAGTTTATTTGTTGTAATAGGTTGGTCATCTGCTGCATTATGTTGATGTTATTTCTATCTAATCTAAGTCTAATTCATTGCAACAGTGGGAAGACCTTTTTGATAATTCCAACAAATGATCTAAATTTTTTAACATATGCCTAAATCTGTTTGATATTTTCCAACAATTACACTTGAATACCCATGTGCTCTACAACACCAAATCAGTAGCAAATACACCACCATGAAAATTTTAGTAATTAGGCTTGAATATCCATGTGCCCAACAACACCAAACCAGTAGCAATAACGACAACAATATAGTAGATTCTTGCCCGATTTTGTTTCTCTTCAAAAGCCTTGACTTTCTTTAGCAAACCTCAGATTACACGATTTGCTTGTAAAGGGTGTTGTTCTTCATACCAATCAAAGTAATCACATCCACCCAATTTCCATAAAAATAAGAATACAATTATAAAATAATTACAAGTCAATAACTATTCAACTAATTAAATAAAAAAATATTGCCTTTGAAATCTTATAAGTAAAAAAACTATGACTTGAATTTTGTTGAGTCCAAGAAGTCTTCAATAGAGCTTTATGACTGCACTTACAATATCAAAAATCTTTTATCATAAACAACAGTGGAAGATGAGCTCGACATTGTCAAGCTCGGTTGGAAAAAAAATGAAGAAAGACCAAATGCAAATAATTTGAAGAATTTGGATAGATAAAAAGATGATGAAGAAGAAGATTTGAGAATTTAGGGTTAAATTTTAGAAAGAAGATGAATATATAATACAATGGGGAAAAATGATCGTTGTGGGCCAAATCAGATGCCAAATCTGCAAAAAAATGGTTCAACAAGCCTTGGCTGCGTGAATTGCACGCGAGCTGCCAACAGGGCAAAAAGTGACAAACTGACACATTTGATGCCTATTTTAGTGTTTAAAATAATGTTGTCTACTTGAGGTGTCAAAGTGAAAGATCGCTGCAACTTTAGGTGTCTGTTGATAGGTTTCGCCTTTTTTATTTCAAGTCACTTCACTTTGACATTACATACATGTAATGACAATTTTTTTATCTGATGAAAATTGAATTTTTTATAATGCAACAGATTGTCTATATGTTGTAAAATTATTCTAGCTATTCTGATAAATGTTTATTTGTTGCAATAGGTTGGTCATCTGTTGCATTAAACCGGTGTTTCTATCCTGGTCTAATCTGTTGCAATAGTTGGCAGACCCGATTGATAATTGTCAACAGATGACCTACATGTTGTAACATATGCCTAAATTTGTTTGATATTTTCCAATAGATATTTCATCTATTTTAACAGATAAGGTATCTGTTGCAATATTTGAATCTAGTATTCCATTTCATTTAATAAGTTCAGATCTCTGGATAAATAAAATTCATAGACAACACAAAATAAATCAAATCCTTCAGAAATTACAATTTAAATTGATATGTAAAAAAATTATTATGGGTGCAGATCTCAATAAATAAATCAACAATTTAAGTTTTGATGCCAATAATTTCTAAGGAGGGGAGAGTTATTACTTTGACAGACTCAAGCTATAAATATCTACTCAATATGGACAAGTTATTGTTCACACGGTGCTACGAAATTCGAATTTGGTCGTCGTGGATCTTTAATATCGCTTGCATACAGTTTTTATGCTTTTGCTTCTCCATATTTCCATAAAAGGAGTAGCATATTGTCAATGTAATTCGGCAGTAGCTTCTACTGTGACATCCACATGGAAAGCCAGAATTGGTCAACACTAATCTCAAAGATTTAAAAAACAAAAAAGAATAACTCATCTGTTTTATCAAATCAAACAGGTCTTTCTTCTATTTTTAAATTGTCCCAAACAGATTATATTTCTGCAGTAACATATGGATCAACTGTTGGGATAAATTAGAACATGAGGAAGTCCAGTATGATAATTTCGAATGGATTAACCATCTGTTGCAACATATGACTCATATATTTGGAAAAACTAAAACAGATGAATGCGTATGTTAGTTGGAACAGACGATATATATTCACCTGCTTCATCTCGTGATGCTCTCCTGTGGCCCTTGTACATTGCTCAATAGTGCAACACATGGATAGAGGAGTTGCAAATTTACCTTTTTGAATGCTTGATAATGCCTTAGAAATTACTTTCTTTCTCATCTTAGCCTTAGTCTCTAATGGAGTGGATGGATATAAAATCCTCTTTGATGGAATGACACCCCCCTTAGATGTCAATTCCTTTACAGAAGCAGTTAATGCATTAATAGCATTAATCACTACATCATATTTTATCTTGCAATCTTTGCATTTGCATGCACAACATTCGCAAGGAGAGGTAAAATCTGTATAACCAGTATGATCACCCTCATAATAGTTTGTTTTAAAAACTGTAAGAAGAGCATCATTAGCCCAACAACAGCACCACTACCACATCTAATAGCTTTATCACCACTAAGGCCATTAACAACAACAAGCCCCATCCTTCAAAATTATTTTTCTTGTGATGTTTGTTGCTCCAAACAATTCCATTTTTATTCTATCAATGACTTAGGGTTCGATAAAGTTTGCACAGACCATAAAGTAAGAAAAGATGGCATCTTCAACTCTCGATCGGTCGGAACAAGCGCCGGATACGCAATCTAATATAAATCATTACATATATTAGAATAATGATTAGATCATTCAAAAAATCATTAATTAAAACCAAAACTTAATTATAATTATTCTTACTGCATCCTTCGGGGGATTGAAAAGATCAATAAATTTTGTATTTTTATCATTTTTAGCCGACAACCATCTCAATATTCTTGGACATGAAACTTTTTCCTGGTAGTTCACTTGTTATCTCAAATAAGGAATGGCTTCAAACACCCATGCCTATAAAATAATGCCACTAAATCAAAACCATTATTGGATTAAAAAAATGAATCATATCATAATAAAAGAAAAAAAGAAACATTTACCATAAAAGTCTATGGAAAGCCATATAAGTTATCCGTCTTTGGCATTAATAGAGTCAACAAATATTTGACAGTCATTTTGAAGCTTTTATAACCCCAAGTATAGCTGTTAAATGCCTCAAGATCCTTGAAGATCTTTATTAAACCAACGCTTATGTTGTTGTTAACGTCTCTTGCCCAAAGAATATTATGTACAAACCAAACCTAGCACAACGATAGCTTGTGCTTCTTTGAGAGTCTTTTACCTTTCGACACTTCTATCAAATTTTTGTTTTTGAAGCTTGGACCAATAAGGGACACCAGGTCATAATGATCACTCAACTTTTCTTTGCCCTTTTTGGGTGTGCGAGGTGCTTTTTTGGGTTAGAATAGGTATAACTTGAGAAGAAGGATAATATTTTAATTCGGTAACTATGGAAAACTCTTTCCAACCAAAACAAATAGGCATGCCCTGGTAATTTATCCACACCTCATTCATCTTATCTTTGTTTTCATACATAAACCTACGCATGAGAAGATCATATAGTATTTTTATTTGAAAATGAGCACCGTTGTCCTCCGACAAATCAAGATATTTTCTAAAGCATTTGTCCCTGAAATAAGCATCCAATTTTTGTTCTTGAAGTATTTTTTTGAAGGCGTCGAAAGATTTCCCATGGCTGACTTAACCATAAAATCACCCGTTAAATCTATGGCACCATCGCACTGCATTCTCACAGAATAACGATCAATGCTGAAGGTTTTGACCACCTCTTCGGTGGAAGGGCTATTAGCATTTGGATCTTCTCTTTTGAAATATTCCTCCTCCCGATGTTCATCATTTTCTGCTCTTGATTGGATGAAGCCTAACTGTTTCACTTGTTTCTTTACTTAATTTGAATTCTTTTCTTTTGGGAGTCATATTATCTAAATTTTTTAGGAACATAAAATAAATTATAATTGATTAATGCATCACTAAAAAAGAGTAACAGTAAATCAAATATGTCCAACAGTAAAATAACAGTTTCAATAGATCACTGATCTGTTGCGCCAGGTAAGATATCTGTTACAGTATATAACCAACTTGTTGCAACGGATAAGTAATCCATTGGAAACAATAAAATAGATCATTGATCTGTTGCACCAGGTAGAATATTTGTTGCATCATATAGCCAACCTGTTGCATCGGATGAGTAATCCGTCGAAAATAATAAAAATAGATCACTAATCTATTGCACTAGATAGAATATCTGTTGTAGCATATAACCAACCTGTTGCAACGGATGAGTAATCCATTGAAAATAATAAAAACAAGCCACATATCTGTTGCACCAGGTAAGTTATCTGTTACAGCCTATAAGCAACTTGTTACAGTGGATGAGTAATCCATTGGAAATAATAAAAATAGGCCACACATCTGTTAAAACAGATCACTCATTTGTTGCCAAATAATTTATCTGTTGGATCAATAGTGTTTAGATTTCTTCCAAACAGAAGAGTCGTCTGACTCAATAGATGAATGATCTGTTTTATTTATCTGTTGTATTAGATATTTAATTTGTTGCATCAGATGTTTCATTTATTACAACAGATGATTTATCTGTTGCATCAGATAGTTAATCTGTTGCATCAAATGGTTAATCTATTGCATCAAATGATTTATCTGTTGCATCAGATGATTAATCTGTTGTATCAGATGATTTATTTATTGTATCAGATGGTTAATCTGTTGCAATACTATTTTACCAAGAAAAATAACAAATCAACCCAACAACACTAACACAACACAACACACTAAGAATATCAACGGTTATAAAAAATCACCAACAAATCGAATCAATATTTCAACAACAAGAACTACAATAACAATAATAAAATATATTTCACACCAGAAAGAGTAGAGAATAATTGTCAGAAATTAGGATTTTATTCAGTCCACATTTCAAATTTAAGCAAAAAATATAGAAATTGTTATTCAATACTAGAAGAGAAGTTGGCTCAAGTTCCTCTATTTTTTCATAACTAAAAAAATAAAAATTTTTACCTGTAAAAGAAGAAATAAGACAACAAAGAACTCGAAGTTGTTATCGCCGGAGAAGTTGGCTCAAGTTCCTTTATTTCTTCACGTCGATTGACAGTTGAAAGTCAAAAAAAAACTCGCCCAGCTATTTATCGCCGGAGCTTGAAGGGAGAAATTTTCCAGAACTGTTGATTGAGAGAGAGTTGCGAGAGACTGTCGAGAGAGAGAGGAGAGAGACGGTTGATTTTGAGAAGAGGGGTGTGGGTTGATTTGTGTTATTGAAAAGATTAGAAAGTTTTGAAAATAGTAATCAAGTCCACAATTAACTTAATCAAGTTTTCTAATTATGATTGACCCTTTAAGTTGGTCAATGTCACCAATCTTTCATTCAAGACTTAAAGACACCTTTCCTTCAATTTTCTCTACAATGTCTTTATTATAGTACTACATTATGAAATATCAAATAATGTCTTGAACATGGCTATTAGTTATTTTAGAAGTTATGATAATAAAAATTAATAGAATAATGATAATACTGACCACTAAATTTTAACTCAAAATTTTTTTTTTAAAGAAATGACATTTTAATTTCTTAACATTACATATTAAATATAACCAAGAGAATTAAAAAAGTATTTTTCTTTAATTTCTTTTGTACGTGGAATAAATAAATCACAATATCAACAACAACAAAAAAAGATGATAACATCTTCTGGACTAAAAAAAGGTGTCACATCAATTTTTCTATTTCTAACTTTATAAAATTCTTTTGTGTTATATTAAAAAATAAAATATAAGTGAAGAAGACTAAAGAATCTATATCCATAATATATTAAAAGCGTGAAGACCTTTGAAAAAGTGATTTGAACTTTTTGCCCTTTATTAAAAGACTCTTCTTTAGACAAAACTGTCTTTTCACTATATTTTTAAATTTATTATTTAATTATTTTTTAGTATATTAACTAGATTTTCTAAAATATATAGGACTACTAAAATATATGGTAAAAGAATTAATTAATATTTTTCTTTTTATTAAACTTCTTAAAATGTATGGGACTCCTAAAATATGTTGTAGGAGAAATAATTAATATTTTTCTTTCTACTGTTCAATTAGAAAAATACTCCTAAAATAAGACTCTATTAAGAAAGTACTTTTATAAATATTGAGATGTGTGTTATACTAGAGAACAAACCGGTTTGATTCAATTGCATGTCTAGATTGGTGGATGCTTGATTTTCTAACCCTTAACTTCTTCACTATTTTTGTCAGCATAATAGAATTCAACATATGTGTATATATATATCTTCTTTGTTTTCATTCAAAATCATTATTTAGGGTCAAAATTTTCGCTCAGACAAGAATTAGTTGGATAAAAATCTAAGTTTTGTGATCACTATTATATTGGTTTTACAGGTTATAGATGAATGTCGGTTGGCTTTGAAGAATTTCTTGTGTAAAGGTTAGGTTTAATTGTATTGTTTTGATATCTTTATTATCTTACTGTTTTATTTTAATTTATAATTACTAGATGAATGTGGGTCGGCTTTGAAAAATTTTTTTAGGTAAAGGTTAGGTTTGATTGTATTATCGTAATATCTCTATTAGTTTGTTATTTTGTAGTAGTTTACAGTTCGTAGATGAATCTTGACCGGCTTTGAGAAATTTTTGTGTGTAAAATTTAAGTTTAATTGTATTGTTTTGATTTTATTTTTATTGTATTATTTTGTTGCAGTTTACAGGTGATAGATAAATGTTGGTTGACTTTGAGGATTTTTATTATGTAAAGGTTAGGTTTAATTGTATTATTTTGATATCTTTATTATCGTATTATTTTGTTATTATTTACAGGTAGTAGATGAGTGTCAGACGACTTTGAAAATTGTTTTGTATGTAAATATTAAATTTAAATGTATTATTTTGATGTCTCTATCATTGTATTATTTTGTTGCAATTTACATATGGTAGATGAATGTCGATTGACTTTTAAAAATATTTTTGGTAAAGGTTAGGTTTAATAAATAAATTCTCCATCTTTACATTCTTAAAAGATATTAAATTTAATTATTATATTCATCTTTATTATTTAAATAAATATCTTATTTAGTGTAATATTTGAACTCATTAAAGTGAGGTACACGCGCAAGACGCGTACACCTAAACTAGTACTCCCTCTATTTAAATAAAAATGACTTACTTTTCTTTTTAGTCCGTTTAAAAAAGAATGACCCCTTTTCTTTTTTGGCAATACTTTAATTTCAACTTTCTACATGGCATGTTTAGGACCGCAAGATTAAAGGACATTTTGGTACATTTGACACAACTTTAATTTAAGGTCACAAGATTCAAAAGTCATCTTTATTTTCTTAAACTTTATGCCAAGTCAAAGTAGGTCATTTTTTTTAAATGGAGGGAGTATTATTATATGTAAGAGGGCTCGCTCTTTAAGTTTTAGCTTGTTAATACTTTATATTATATACCCATTATTATAATCACTAGTTTAGACGCACAAGCCTCGCACGTGTAACTTTTGATTATTTAAAATTAGACGATTCTGTCTATTACGAAGATTTTTAATGAAGTACTAAAAGTTCAAATCACTTCTCAAAGATCTTTCATACTTTAATACAATAGTGTAAACATAATATATATTTTATTGTAAGCACATATATGTTTTATCACCCAAAGTTTCAAATGGTTAATAGATCGTCGCTTTTGTATTTTTCATGCGATGCCTCTATTTCTTACTGCTAGAGGTTAAAAGAGACGCATTGATTTGAACCATATTTGTAGTACGACATTTTTTTTTATTTTTTCTATATTTAAAACCTTTCCTTTGATTACTTACTTAAACTTTCACAAATTTGATATTTCTTATATTTTTTTTATTCTAACACTTTCATATTTATTTTTAGATTTTTTAAATCTTCTTAAAATCAACTAAGTTGATTTAGAATTCTCAAACTAATAAAAAAATTATTGATTGTCATTAATTCTGATAAATTCTAATAAGAAAAACTTTACTATAATTATTTAATTAATTTTCAAACTCTTAAATATTAAAAAAATAGTGAAAAGATGACTTTGTCTAAAGTAGAAACTTTTAATGAAGGGCAAAAAGTTCAAATAATATTTTAAAGACGCTTCACACTTTTAATAATTTGTTTTACCAACTAATATTATTTATATTAATTTACATAAGTTTTCCCTTTAATAAAATGAAGTCTGAATAGTATTGATAAATTTGCTTTTTATGACTTAAGGTAAATTTCTTTAGTTTATTTTTGAAGTTGTAGAATAATAGATGATATTTTAATGTTACATTCTTTAACATGAAGTCTAGATAGTGCTGATGATTATTGAGGTAATTTACGTATTATTTGAGGTAAGTTTTCTAAAGTTTTGATTTGATCTTGGAGTTTGATAATAAGCTATTGTGTATTCCTGAAGACAATTTCTAATTGAATTGAGGTAAGTTTTCTAAAGTTTAAATTGAATTGAGGTAATTTTAAATTTTCTTATTCTAACCTTTTCATATTTAAATCTAAAATTTTCAAATCTGCTTAAAATCAACTTCAGTTGATTTAGAATACTTAAACTAATGAAAAATGTATTAATTGTCATTAATTTCGATGACTTCTAATAGAAAAATATTTACTATAACTATTTAATGAATTTTCAAACTCTTAAATATTAAGAAATAGTGAAAACACGATTTCGTCTAAAGAGAGACTTTTGATAAAAGACAAAAAGTTCAAACAGTATTTCTAAGTCTTTTTACACTTTTAATATATTATAGATAGATTGTAGATATAGATTAGCCGCATGTGCCTCCCACGTGTAACTTTTGATATTTTGTCTATTGCAAATGTTTTTGATGAAGTGTAAAAAGTTCAAATCACTTCTCAAAGATCCTTCACACTCTAATATATAATGCAAACATAACATATATTTTATCGAAAGCACACATATATATTTTACTACCAGCGGTTAATGGATCGTCACTTTTGCATTTGCTGTGTAGTACCTCTTTTTCTTGCTGCTAGAGGATAAGAGAGACACAACGATTTGAACCATATTTGTAGTACGGTTATTAACTTTTTTTATATTTAAAAAGGATAAGCGATAAACATGTTACCGCAAGCAGAGCTTAACACTTCCATAATCTTCATATTACACCCATTGCAATTGACATCTACGTAATTATATTTACAAAAAAATTAATTGTACAAAATTAATTCTAGGTTAATGCATTCGTTAAAAAAAAAAAAGAGCTTTCCTTACTCACCAGTTACCGCTTCTGCAAAGGGCTCCATGTCCAAACAACTCATAAATAGGAAAAAAGATCAAATAATTAAGACCAAAATTATATGGAAGGAAAATTAAGAATTCTAATTGTTAAAATATGGAAGGAAAACAGGATAGAAAAAAGTATTAATTATCACTAATTGTGATGACTTCTAATAAGAAAAAATTTACTATAATTATTTAATTAATGTTTTAACTTTGAAATATCAGGAAATAGTAAAAAGATGATTTTGTCTAACGAAGAGACTTTTAATGAAGGGGGAAAAAGTTCAAACAATATTTTTAAGGCCCTTCACACTTTTAATATATTATAGATATAGCTATAGATATAGATATAGATATAGATATAAATATAGATATAGATATAGATATAGATTATAGATATAGCAAAGCATCGAGGTAATAGACTATAAATAGAATTCTATAATATCATTTCTAGATTTTATCAAATACAAATTCTCTAGTCTTTAAGGATTGGAACCGTCCACTTCAACATCTCTGTTCTAGGGGCGAGTCAACCTTTGGCATAGGGTTTATTCAAAACCTTTTTGATAAAAAAAACTTAGGAATAATTTAAAATATGCACAAACAAGTAAATACTTTATAATAAAAATAGCCAAATTTTTGTTTACAAGCAAAATAACGATTTTGTCATTTTCTTCCCTTTTCTTTTTTAGCAGTGATTTTCAAAAGAAAACTTCTTTTTGCTGCGTCTTTTTAATTAAGAAAAAACACTTATGTCTCTTTTTTTTCAAACTTTTTTCGTATAATTTTTATTCATGTATCAAATATTATAGGTATATATATATATATATAAAAATTTGTGCATAAATGTATATACATGACATATTTTGAAGCAAAAAATCAAGTGACTCTTAACTTTTCTTCTCCATCTACAAGTCAGCATACACTATCGTCGATCTCCACAACAACTACAAACTATTCCACCACACAACCTCTTTCCCCATTTTTTTGTTTTTCTTGAGTTTCGCCATTAATGGTGTTGACACTCAATTTTTGCTCGCCGTGCTTAAAATTAACGTTTTCAGGCTTCCTGACCGTTAAAGGACACAAAATATAATTTTTACATATTTTTACAATTATTAATAAATTATTGATATTCATCCTTACTTGAGAATTTTATCAAATTATTTTTATATTTTTAATTTTTATAGTTTATTAATAATTCTATGTAAATTGGGATATTTATCAATTCATTATCGTTTTAATAGTTTGCAATCATCTGCACACGTGCACGACATAACGTCACATTTTTTTATCGTATTTTCAATAATTTCAATATTCTTTACATTTTTTCTGTAATTACATATCAATACCTCCATTTTTCTATATTTATTACAATTCTCAAAAGTTGAGTCCAGTCAACTATTTTAATACATAGAGCAACAAATCAGTTAAGTCAAGGTCTCGTCATCATTATGACACTTGACTTTTCTTTCACCTACTATCCATAATTTAAGGGATATGTTGGGAAGAAAGTAGATTTGATATTTATTTTTTATTATTATTTTTTTCTTTTTAAATACTCAACATACATACACACAATAAATACACAAATACACACCTACATGACTGTACATCATATTTTTATAACATTTTAAAATTAATTACATTTTTTAATATTTTCAATATTTTTTAAATTTTTTTTCATAATTACAAATCAATTTCTACATTTTACAGGTCACAATCGCTGAATCAGATCAATTATTTTTGTACAATATAATAATTTGATATTTTGTCACATCTGACAAGATCGCATAATAATGTCTTGCCACATCCGACAAGTGATTGATAATGGTCATTATTTTAGAATTTTTTACAAATTTATTGTCATATTTTAATTTTACATAATTATCCTTAAATTTATAAATTTTAGAATTTTTATCAGTTTATTATCATTTTAATATTTTTGCACAGTCATCTACATACGTACACAACATAACACTACAATTCATTTTCAATATTAATTGTTTATAGCATAACACATTTTTTTCAAAGATAATTATACTTGCTTACATTTTTCTGTAGTTATATATATCGATATTTTTGTACCTTATTTAATACCATCTATAAAAATAATATCAACTTATTTTAAAATACAAAACAATAAATCGATCAAATCAAAATCATGTCAACTTTTTAAAGATGACAATTTTTCTTTGTTTAATAGTAACATACTATTTATTGGTCAAAGAAGGTGATTTTTATTTTTGAATAAAATATGAGTTTTTTTTATATAAATAAGGAAGGTTTTTTTTCATACACACATGAATAAAACCCACAAATCTGCACTCTCTCTTCTCTCTCTCCTTTCCCTCTTCTTTTCCCACTGTCCAGCCGCACAACCACAGCTCCAGCGTCGTTGTTTCTACTCCGGCAAAGTCTCATCGGAGGACATTACCACCACTACCAGCCCACTCCTTGCTTCCTCCTTCTCCTTTTTCCGACGAACCAAAGTTCCAGCCGGAAACCTCCAGCTCACACCACCACCAGTCGTACAACCATTCCTCCTCCCCCCTTTTTTGTCCTCCTTTAATAGAGTACATTGCCTCATCGTATAAATAACCAGATTTGGCCGAGTTCATGATTTCTCGGTGTTGCTCCGACATCCACCGTTGAAGTAATGCCAATCCTTGTCTCTTGTTACAGATTTACTTAGTAGTATGTTTATTTCTACTGATTTGGTCCATTTATGGTGCTTTAACTTTTTATATCCTTCGACATTTTTGGTAACTTTGAACTTTTGGACGAGATTTTAATTTTCTCCGGCAAACATCATCCTTTTGTTGAGCGTTCTACAATTTGCTGACCATTTTGCTAATGTTTGGACTGCCATTTTACATTATTCCGTTAATTTCATGTTATTGTGGATGGAAAAATCCATACTCTGGTGACTTGGTTCATGATTTATTGTATTGCTATTATTTTCCAGTGTCTGGACTATTTTTGGATTTTGATTTTCTCTGTATTTTTATTACACTGATAATAAACAAGATACCATATTTTTGGGCCAATGAAATTATCTCCCAGTCAGATATTTGAGGTCACCCCATTAAAAAGACGGACTTTATTTTATCAAAATTATTATTTTATATTAAAGGCCTACCCTTGTCCAATGAAATTATCTTTCCGTCGGATATTTGAGGCCATTCCATTTCGAAAGACTGACTTTATTTTCTCAAAATTATTAATTTATATCAAGAATCGATATTTGGCCAATGAAATAACTTTTTCGTCGAATATTTGAGGTCATCCCATTACAAAGACAAACTTTACTTTCCTAAAATATTATTTTACATTAAGGGCTGACGCATGGCCAATGAAGAAACCCCTGTCAGCTTTCGAGGTCTTCCTAAATAAAAGACGGACATTATGTATACAAATACGCAACAAAAAATAAATATTTTTGGCGATGACAAAATTTTTATAATATTTCAAAACTTTATCTGAGCCCATTAACTAAAAAAAAATATATTTTTAAATATGTATATGCACACATATTTTTTTATTTTATTTTGATTATTATTTATTTGTTACTGACATTTTTATTACAAGTGTTTATACAGGTTATTGAGAATACTTGTCGGGATAACATTTAAAGAAGACTTTAGATTGAGTGTTTATACTTTTATATTCTTTCACTTGTACAAATGTTGATCATAGTGAAAACTTTATTTTTTGGGGTGTTGGGCGGGATGTTCTTTATTTAATCTTTACCACGCGTTTAGGCAAATTTAGGTCGTTAATATTTATATAAAAATATTAGATTTTCTTAGATTATTTAGTCAAATAATTTATACTTTTTACATTAAAAAAAATTACCTAGGCTTTTTCTTTGGAACGATTTTTCTTTATATAATATCTTTTCTTTACATACATATACTAATATACTTTTGTTTATATTTTTTACGACAAAATATATATATTATTTTAATGCACTTACATAAAAGAATCAAGTTAGTCAAGTAATTCATATATTATATAGTCTTTTCTTATCAAATAAATTTTACTTTTCTCAGTAATTTTAATCAGATAAAAAATATTACTGGTAAATACTTTTCTTTTCATGGCACATTAAAATAATTTTTTTTTCATACATTATAAAGTACTTTTCCTTTTCACATTTATTTATATATTTTTATACATGTCTTTTACATATTTTATAACAATTTATTCTATTCATATATTTAATATACATACACCTTTACATAGTTTTAAAACATTTATATTTTTTAAAAGAATTAGTTTATATTTAATACATACATTTTTACATTATTTTAAATATACCTCCTCTCTTTTTGATAAATTTAGTCTAGTCAGATACCACATTTGTGGATCCTGAAGGGTGCCTAATCCCTTCCCTTCGGGATAATTTGAACCCTTACCTAGAATCTCAATTGATTTTCGCAGACTGAAACATAAAATCGCACATGTTAATAATTTAATAGGTTTTCTTATTTTCCTTAAAAAATAGGTGACGACTCTGTGCATAAATTAATTCTTTTTAGAGTCCAAGAAGTCATGCTTGTTTAACCTTGATGAAAACAAGGCATGACAAATGGTAATGTCACGATCCGAGACTACCCCTAGTTGTAACACGGTGCTTGAAACCACAAGTGATCCCAAGCTAACCTATGAACTGGCATACTGCTAGAGCAACTGATTTAAACTGTATAAAAACTAAATTTGCTGAGCGAAAGCATAATCATGAGAAAGACTTAATAAATAAAATACCGATAAAGTTTGCAACATAATAAAACTGAAGAGAGAAACTTGAATTACATGTAGTGACTCTGACTGACTATCTATGAAGCCTCTACTATATTAACTATAGATAGCTAGTACATGCCTCCAACTACCACTAATTAATACATATGTATAATCAAAATACAACACATGAACTGCAATGGACTGGAGTCCCCGAAACAAAATAACTTATCACCTGCTGGCTGAAAGCTGAGAACTGCTTGATTAGGATGTTTGGGCTACAACTTGTACCTACATTATGAAACAATGTAGCCACACAGACGTATATGTGGTCAATATTTCTAAAATGTACTGAATAAGTGTTGGTGAATGCAATAAGTAAAACTGAATAGATACATAATCTAAAACATGTATGCTAAGTGCAGCTAGACTCACCAAGAGACATAAATTATCTGAAAGCTGAAGTATCTTAAAACATGAGCAACAAACATAATATAATAAGCTGGTGAATCATTACACTTAGATTTTTAAATCTTTACTTTTGTAGAATAAGTTGAACTGAAGCTGGGAAGCGATAAAACATGAATACTATATGTAAATTTTATGTAAAGCTGAACATGCTGTAAAACTGAACTGAGGATCATTTATATATACTGAGCATGAAAACATGAAGATGTAAAATTGAGAATGCATGACCAAGCATAAACATGTACTGAAATAATTTGTAATCTGACTGACCGAATCATTGTTATCTGCATAACTAGATAACTGAGATATGTATAACTGAATAGCTGATATCTATATACTTGGCCATCCAAACTTGAACTGACATACTCTGAATACTGAACTAAGACTGTGGGAGCTAACTACAACCGACATGCCCCAATCTGAGCTATCAGGGTCCAACCTGTAGCTCCAGTTGGAAAGGTACTGGTACCTTGCCAGGGGTACCAACACATGACTGATGATGTGGATCCACAAGGCTGATGTCCCGAAGAAAGAGGGTGCCATGCCTCTACTGACGGAGGACGCCTCATAATCTATGATGGCATCATAGGTTTGGAACTTAGGGATTGCTACTAACGACTCATGCCTCTACTGACGGGGAAGCTGCCATCTCTGCATTCACTAGGTGCTAAGTGTTACTCCCAATTGAATGACACAAGTGTTATTATTTGTTTAACATGACATGGTACTGTACTTGTAAGTTCTCAGCATGAACATAATATTCTGAATATAGTATTAAAATCATAGTCTGACTGATTTGTAACTTTAAAAATAAGGACATGTAGAAACAAATAGGTAGTGGGTGTTCATAACCCGCCAGCACTGAATGATTTCAAAATTCGATAACAACACTTAAAAATAGTGGTATGAACTAATAGTTCAAAGACCCAAAACATAAGACATTTCAATAAATAAGTGAGAAATATGAATTTAAACATGAGAATGTGTTAAACTTGAGAGGACAACATATTTACATGGTTTAATACATAACTTGATGATTTAGCATGAAATCACTTGAATATGAAATGGGTAATTGAAATTTAAAACATGAAATAACCTAATTTACATGGAAAAACATGTTGACATGACTTAAATTCAAATTTATAAAAATACATAGATTAAATTCATAATTTACAAGGATAATTTCACAAAAGAAGATTAGAATCTATACTTTAACAAAAAAAAAAAGATTTTGGGACTCAGTGGGTGGAAGAAACCCATTGATGAATACCCCACATACCTCAATTAGATGATTCTTGAAGAAATCTTGAAATTAGAACATGAATTCTTGAGTTCTTGGGGGAAAACGCTTGAATTTCTTGTTCTTGAGAAGAAATCCTAATTTCTTTTCTCTTGAGAGTGCAGAGGGGAGTAAACATTGAATACTGACTAATCATGTAAAATTATTATTTATAGGGTGACTTAAGTCGCGGGGGTAGGATTTGAGGTGAGGAAAAGACCAAAATACCCCTAAAGAAACAAAAAAATTACAGAAATTTTTTAGTTGATGACAAAGTTGACGGTCCATCAGTTAGGTGATGGCCTTCACCCTAGTCGTCACTTTCAGGTTGGAATTTACCATTTACTAACCTAGGCTGATGGCTCATCACTTAGTTGGCGACTCTTCAGCTCATTTGTCACCTAAGTGACGGCTTGTCAGCTTAGTCATCACCTAGTTGACAGATAGACCTTTCGAAGTAAAATGAGTGTAACTTTCTAACACTGAATTAAGGTAAAACCAGATGCGTTGGAAACAAGACTCAAAGATCTTTCATTTTATATGTAGTATAACACATGAGTCATTGTATTCTAGGAGATACACTCATTTAAAGTTAACTCTTCAAGAATCAGTTATTAAAACTCAATCGATACAAGTATTCTCAACTCAACTTTGCTCTAAGTGCTTCCTATGAACATTTTTCACCTCAAAAACACTTAACACACTAGATAAATGATCATGACACATATATTCATATCCAAATCTTTTGAAGAGAGTTTAAACACGTAGGAACGACAGTTCAAATTCTAGCTCAAAAGTGCAGGGTGTTTCATTATCTCCCCTTTAGAATCATTCATCCTCGAATGATGGGTAGAAACTTAATAAAGATTTAGAAGTATGGAATAATGTAGACATGACGTCTGCTAGTAAAGGATATAGTGAGCTGAAATATTAAAAATTCTATCATGAAACTGATTTCTGAGTTGACTTGACTTTACTGACTATAGGGAGATGATTTATGTTGAGAGTTTCGAACTTATTTGAAATGTTCATGATACAATCATGCATATAGAACTGCAAAGAGATAACTAATTCAATAAAAATTCCAAGAGTTACTGAGGATGGAATAAAGTACGTAGCTTCTCATTAGGAATTATACCTCAACAAAGTATGTATAGGAATCAACGGAAAAAGGGCTTCATGGCATGTCCAAGTACATTATATAAGAACGAATCGTGAGATAATGAGACTTAGGTCGTACAAGGGATATTACAATGTCTGAGCTGGAATACTTGGAAAATTGAGACCATTCACTAAACACTTATAAACTGAATCATGACTATATAGCTGAATCTAAAACATGATGCATGGATTGAACTGAAGTCGCAACTTACATGTATACAAACAAATTACCTCATAGAATTGCCATATTCATGAGCTTTGGATAGTAAGACTAGATTGAAAGATGGAAAACTCTAGGAGTTTATCTAGCTGATTGCCAAACTGAATTGCTGGCTATACGAGCTGAATTATACTGAAAGCTTAGTATTTCTTTAACACTCTTCATAAGAAGCTATAATAACATTAGGGAGCAAAGAATTCTAGGCATGATGCAAGTGAGATATCTGAATAAGAACTCACAACATGGGTACAACTCTATAGCATGGAATATAGGCCTATAAAATATAAGTTAGGATAGAATCACTTTGCCTTAGGCAATACAACTGCTAACTTTCAAGCTTAGCCATATTTCTCAAATATTCCCTCAACTATACTTATCCTCTTAAATACTATGCTCATTTATTCAACCTGCAATTCTCACATAGGCGTTGATAGCTCCATCTACTTAATTTTTAGCTTAACTAAATTCTCTCATTATGTTCAAGCCTACTCGAAACTACAAAGTGCAACACATAACACTATAATATAGTCTAAACCATGAATTTGATACCTATGTATGTTTCACATCTTTCATCTCAAGAATAATTCCTCTTACTACTTCAATAACTAAATTCAATCTCTTACTAAGAATTCAGTAATGCACAATGCATTTATCCACATATATACAAACACACCATTCAAGCCTATCATTATAACCACATATAAACTTCTGATCAACTAACCCATCTGGGAACCTTTACCACATTATCAAATATCTCTTGTCAAAAACAACTCCCATGCACTATCCCTAATAAAACATACATAGAATTCTCAACTAACCATGACATATATCAAAAGCTTTACCTCAATCTTTCTTCAATCTTATAGCCTTATATGAAACAAACATACAAAAATCTTTTCTCAACAAAAAATATTTACTCTCTCCCATCTAAACAATTGATCATCAATTTTTCATCACCACTATCTTAACATTAAAAAGAGGTCACTGAAAGGTTAGAACACGAAGACCCGAAGCATTAAAGAATAACTTTGACACTTATGTGAGGCCTAAAAAATAAAGTATCAAAGGCATGAATTCATTAATAAGATCTAAATTGAGGAAATACATGACATAATCTGAATTTCACTAGTCATTAAGGTGCACCATGAGTTATGGGAACTGAGCATACTGTAAAGCATGAGTACATGAGTCATGAGCTGAATGACCTGAGTTTGGAGTTCATAAATTTATGGAATATGATTTGTAGTGCTGAGTAAACTGAAACTCCTTATACTAGGAATGGGAAACGCATATGATTCTATATAAGTGCATGGACATGAACTATGATCATAGAAATGACATGTAAGTCATGAGTAAATGTCATGATAACTGATGTACAAAAATTTACACTTAGATAAGAATGGGTTGGGTATCTTCCTCCCTAGTGTTGTTCTACAACACATTGACATCACTACTATAATCTGAGAGCCTGACTTGGTTTCTTGTTCTATTATCTCCCTCTTAGCTTTAAGCCACCATTCTATGTCGGTGGACCCCTTTAATAAACTCTAAACTAAACTGCAACCACATTACTCTAGAGTTCGAGATATAATAATACACATAAATAATAAACTCACCCTGAAAGACTACACCTGAATGTGTAAAACCCATTGTTAGTACTTCCTTCTGAGATACAACTCTTTACTTTCTATAGCCCCACTAGTCATCAAATAATAACTTGAACACTTACTAACTTAGAATCTTCATGAGTATCGCTATACCCTGAGTTCACACCATCTAGAATTTTAATTTTTTTTATTAGCTCAATCATCCGAGTTTCAAACTTAGATTGTAGCACTTAAAATGGATATTTCCAATCTTTTAATGAGCTATACTAACTCCATTCTTGAACACTCTCTCAATAAATACTATCCTTAACTTTCTTTGGCTTCAGCAATCATCATCACATACTTACACCCTTCTGACTGCATACCGACCTCACTAAACACATGATTTGTCTTTTTTTTTTCATAGCCTACTAATATCACATCTCTAAGCTTATATTTTTTCCTAAACAATGAGAATGACCATTACACCATCATATCCAACATCAACAACATATACCCATAACTTAGCTGGTAAGAACATCATATACTACATAACTAGCCTCATTCGCACTTAGTAACTTAAAGGTACTATCTAAGCACACACATTATAAAAACTTAGAAATAATACAACCACATATCAGCTTGGTCACTTCTCTAAATCATACCCACATCATCATATTTAATTTTGAATTAATAAACTTAAATTCTTGCATACATTATTTCAAGCCTACTAGCTCACCTTTTATACAACTAGCCCCATATATACATAATCTGCTAAATCCAGATAAACACTATCCCCACTTTATTACTCTTAAAACTTATAGATTCATGCTTCTAACTCTAGGTCATATGATGTCAAAGGATTCTGATAAGGGATCTAAGGGCACATCTGATTATGGCTTAGTGCACAATTTTTATGAACATGAATGAAATCTTTCAAACTTCAGAACTTAAAAGCACAAATGGGATAATTTTAAGCCTACGTGCAATCCCATAACTATCTATAGGGTCTATCTGATGTAAGGATTTAAGCTTGGCTATTTTTGTTCCCTCAAGAATAAAAAAGAGTTGGCACGAATGGATTAACGTAAGAATCTGCATAAGTTCCTTAGAGAACACTTCTACTGCACGATTTGAGATATGAAAGAAGGGAAATATTTCTTAAATGCCTAGTAGCCTCTTGAAAAAAAAAGTACAAACATCTCCGTACCGTTTCATAAAACTCTACTAGATACGACTTCATAGACACCATAGAACACTTGAACTCTGTGCTCTAATACCAAGTTTGTCATGGCTCAAGAGTACCCCCTAGTCCTAGCATGATGCTTGGAACCATAAGTGATCCCAAGCGAACCCATGAACTGGCATACTGCTTGAGCAAATGATTTAAATTGTATAAAAACTAAATTTGTGAGCGAAAGCATAATCATAGGAAAGTCTGGATAAATGAAACACTGATAAGGTTTACAACATAATAAAACTAAAGAAAGAAACTTAAATTACATGTAGTGACTCTGACTGACTATTTATGAAGCCTCTATTATACTGACTATAGATAGCTGGGACATGCTTCCAACTACCACTAATCAAAACACATAGATAATCAAAATATAACATATGAACTGCAATGGACTAGAGTCTCTAGGAAAAAGAGAACTTATCACCTGTTGGCTGAAAGCTGAGAACTACCTGATTATGATGTGTAGGCTACAACTGGTACCTACATTACAAAATAATGTAGCCGTACAAACGTATATGTGGTCAGTATTTCTGGAATGTACTGATAAGTATGGGTGAATGCAATAAGTAAAATTGAATAGATACATAATCTTAAAACATGCATGCTAAGTGCAGGTAGACTCACCAAGAGACTAAAATCAACTGAAAGCTGAAATATCTTAAGACATGAGTAACAAACATAATCTGATAAGCTGGTGAATCACTACACTTAGTTTCTTAAATCTTTACTTTTGTAGAATAAGTAAAACTAAAACTGGAAAGCGATAAAACATGAATACTGTATGTAAATCTCATGTAAAGCTGAACATGCTGTAAAACTGAAATAAGGATCATGTGTGGATACTGAGCATGAAAACATGAACATGTAAAACTAAGAATGCATGACCAAGCATAAACATGTACTAAAATAATTTGTAATCTGAATGATCGAATCACTGTTATCTGCATAACTGGATAACTGAGATTTGTATAATTGAATAGCTGATATCTGTATATTTGGTCATGCAAACCTGAACTGACATACTCTGAATACTGAACTGAGACTGTGGGAGCTAACTATAACCAACATGCCCCAAACTGAGCTATTAAGGTCCAACTTGTTACTCTAGTTGGAAGGATGCTGGTACCTTTCTAAGGGTACCAACACATGACTGGTGATGTGGATCCATAATGCTGATGTCCCGAAGGACGAGGGTGTCATGCCTCTACTGACGGCAGACCCCTCATAATCTATGGTGGCACCGTAGGTCTAAAACTTAGGGATTGCTACTAATGACTCATGCCTCTACTGATGGGGGAGCTGCCATCCCTGCATTCACTCGGTGCTAAGTGTTACTCCCAATTGAATGACACAAGTGTTATTATTTGTTTAACATGACATGGTACTGTACTTGTAAGTTCTCAGCATGAACATAATATTCTGAATATAGTATTAAAATCATAGTCTGACTGATTTGTAACTTTGAAAATAAGGACATGTAGAAACAAATAGGTAGTGGGTATTCATAACCCACCAGCACTGAATGATTTCAAAATTCGATAACAACACTTAAAAATAGTGGTATGAACTAATAGTTCAAAGACCCAAAACATAAGACATTTCAATAAATAAGTGAGAAACATAAATTTGACCATAGGAATATGTTAAACTTGAGAGGACAATATATTTACATAGTTTAATACATAACTTGATGATTTAGAATGAAATTACTTGATATGACATGGGTAATTGAAATTTAAAACATTAAATAACCTAAATACATGGATAATTTCACAAAAGAAGATTAAAAATCCATACTTGAAAAAAAAAGGATTTTGGGACTCAATGGGTAGAAAGAAACCATTGATGAATACCCTACACACCTTAATTAGATGACTTTGAAGAAAGCTTGAAATTGGAACATGAATTCTTGAGTTCTTGGGGAAGAAAGCTTGAATTTCTTATTCTTGAGAAGGAACCCTAATTTCTTTTCTCTTAAGAGTGAAGAGGAGAGTAAATATTGAAAACTAACTAATCAAGTATAACTATCATTTATAGGGTGATTTAAGTCATGGGGGGTAGGGTTTTAGGTGAGAAAAAGACCAAAATACCCCTAAAGAAATAAAAAAATTGCAGAAATTCTTTAGTTGACGACAAGGTTGACGGCCCGTCAGTTAGGTGAAAGCTCGTCACCCTAGTCGTCACTTTCAGGTTGGAATTTATCGTTTATTGACCTGGGTTGATGGCTCGTCACTTAGTTGATGGCTCGTCTGCTTAGTCGTCACCTAAGTGACGGCTTGTCAGCTTAGACATCACCGAGTTGACAGACAAACACTTCAAAGTAAAATGAGCATAACTTTCTAACATTGAATTAAGGTGACACCAGATGCGTTGGAAGGAAGACTCGAAGATCTTTCATTTGATATATAGTTAAACATATGAGCTGTAATGTTCTAGGAGATACACTTATTTAAAGTTGACCCTTTAAGAATCGGATACTAAAACTCAATCGATACAAGTGTTCTCAACTCAACTTTGCTCTAAGTGCTTCCTATGAATATTTTTTTTACTTCGATAGCACTTAACAGACTAGGTCAATGATCATGACACATATATTCATATCCAAATAATTTGATGAGAGTTTACACATGTAGGAACGACAGTTCAAATTCTAGCTTGAAAGTGTGGGGTGTTACAGGTAAGCTCCAAGCTCCAACTAAATTAAAGTTCAGTAAAATCAACAAATAACACAGTCAACAACAAATAGTTTTCAACAACAGAGAAAACACCAATAAATTAAAAACAGGATCCATCTCTGTCGAGCTATTAATTGTTACTGACATTGGAGCTCCGATGAGCTTTTTCGACAAATCTCAATACCAAAATTCTCAAGGAAAGTAGCCGCAACTCACCAACTCAAAAGCCTCAACTGAATTGAAGCATATTTTGTCAAATTTAGAAATTGGGATTTTCAACAATAAAAAAAATCAAATTTAGGTGACGGAGCTTTAGTCAACGAAATATGCAAGACTCAGTCCTAACTTGCTCAAGGTAGAGATGGTAATGTTTTCCCTCAAATAGACATTAACAATAGAAAATAGATATTTTAGTAACCTATGTTGAAGTTTAAATAGAATAAAATGCACATAAAAACAAAAAATAATCAACAAAAATAAAGAAATGTACTTACGTTGAAGCTCAAATCGGAGGAGTTTATGGAGAATTTGAAGAAAAAAGACAGAAATTGTAAGAGGGAAGCTTGGATAGATTAATGGAGTACTGCGTAAGAGAGAGCTGGTAATAAATGTGTGTTATTACAGAAAATATACAACATATGCCATTTTGGGGTATTTTTGCAAAGTTAGGTCATTTTACTTTTAAATGATTGTTGTGGCTGACATTATGTGTAATTTTTTTTTAAATTATACTATTTATACATGACTAAAATTTTCTTTTATATATATAATAAATATCGAATTTCCTTCGATTAGTTTTTCTTCAAAATTTGAACCCCTTCGAGGAAGTCCTGGCTCCGCCTCTGCTCTCTATCATTTAATATAGTAAATATTTAGTTCTTTTGTTTAGCGCTACTTGATTCTTAAGGGAAGAATTTTGATATTGAGTGGAAGTTCATTTGAATTCAATGGATTAAAAACTGCAACATCAAAAAAAGTCTTACTATATATTAGGGGTGTCAATTAGGCGGGTTAGGTTAAAATTGAAGATATTAAATGGGTTAAAGTGGATATCGGGTTGGGTCATGACATGTCCAAATTCACTTTGGATTGAAATGTATTGGGTTAAAATGGGCAAAAATCGGGTTGGGTCTTGACCCGCTCAATTTAACCGCTTAGTCTAAAAAATATTAACATATTAATGTTTACCACTTGTAAAGAAAATAAATTTGAATGGGTTTGAAAAGATGGGAGGGTGGGTAGGGAGTGGGATAAAAATATTTTTTAAAAATTTAATTATTTTTAAATAAAAAATTATTTTGTAAGAAGGGGTGTGGGGGAAGGGGGTGGGGAGGGGGGGGGGTAGGATGGGGTTGAGATAAAAAAAGTATTTTTTAAAAGACATTTAATTTTTTTAAAAAATAAATATTTTTTTCTAAAAAAAATTGAGAGCGGGTGGGGTGTAAGTGTGGGTGTTGGGGTAGGGGTTTAGGAAAGGATGGGGATTGCCGTAAGAGTTTTTCTTTTTTAAAATAACTTTAGTTTTTTTGAAAAATTAATTTCTTTTTTAAGAAAAATATATGTTTGGGGTGGGGGGGGGGGGGGGGGGGGGGTTCAGGGTAGGAAGGGGGGGAATGGGGATGAGGT